>NW_022280061.1:3239169-3329689 GCF_004355925.1 Anarrhichthys ocellatus | reverse complement strand
AGAGAGAGAGAGAGAGAGAGAGAGAGAGAGAGAGAGAGAGAGAGAGACACCTGCAAGGCTAACTGGAAAGCCGACACCTAATCCACTCCTTTTCTTACATAAACCTCTCTACAACAACCTTTCACACAAGTTTCACACTTTACTCACCTCAGCAGTTCATGTTCACTTCTGCTTTAGTCGTGATCACATTTTCTCCCCTTTACTTGATATCGTAACGGTGTGCGTGTCCATAACTGCAAATGTTCAAATCGATCACAGTAACAATTTGATTTGAAGACAAATGATAGTTAAAGCTTAAACGCGGGACTCAAATTAAGGATTTCTACAATCCTGCCGAGATAAACCGTCGGTTACTCGAATTCTTTAGATGTTCATGATGTGACGGAGCTTTCTGATCTGCCATCTCGAGGCAGGGTTTGTGCGTGAGCTGAAAGCATTTGAAGTGGAATGGTGAACAGCCTGCTCTCAAAACTCAAGGGACACATCCGAGTCGTAATTAGGAGAGGACCGCGTCCATATTTTATGGCGTACAAAGACACAAACACATTCACAGACACGATTTCCATTACTGCCACATGTGTATATGTATGATACATGGATCCACGGGTATATATTCACGCATGTAAAGCTGAAATAGAAGGTTCCTCGCCCACACGGCACAACGGTCCACTATGTACATCTTCGATATCAAATTCTCTCCCCCAGTTTTCACCACTGTCATGTTTGCTGTAATGTTGTCAGTACACAATAGCAGCGGCGGTGTTAAGCTCATGTTGCCCCATCAAGAGGAGAGCACCAACAACAACCAAACACTTTTCCCTCCTCTTCCCACCCTGTTTACGAGCAGATCCATTCGTCTCTCACTTTGTTCCCACGCTCCCTCGCTTCTTTTTTCTATCCTCCGCATTGTCCTGTGCCCTCAGGTTAGAGGTTCTCTCTGTTTCCTCCTCTAAAGCTTGGAAAACAGAGGAGGAGGATGAGAGGAGGCGAGCTAGAGAGAGAGAAAGAGAGAGAGGAGGGCCGGGCAACGGGGCCGGTCCTTCTGCCTCCTTCGGCCTGGATGGCTAACCGGTCTGAACTGGTTCTGACATAGGTGAACCAGAGACGTGTCCTCTTTCGCCTCTGGACAAAAAAGAACCATGGTGGCATTCCATCTACAGTCAGCAGGTACCAGGGAAGTGTGCATCCATGTGTGTGTCTGTATGTGCATGTGTGTGCGTGTGTGTGTGTGTGTGTGAGCCTGTCTCCCAAGACCTTTGAGGCCTGGACCATTGCCAAGTTCATCTGTTAATGGACAGCCACTACGAGAGCTGCCCCATCCCCCCTCTTTCTCCTCCCCTCTGTCTCTCCAGCAGCCATGCCTGCTCACGACCCCCCCTTAACCTCCCCAACCCCCAGCCAGGACTGCCCAGATACAGGCCCTCACTCTCCCTCTCCCGCCTCCTCCACTCCCTTTCTCTCCCTTCCCCTGAAAGCTATATCATTCCCTTTCTCCCTCTCCTCCTCCTCCTCCTCCTCCTCACTGCCCCCCAACACTCTGGGCTTCTCCTATTCAAGATAAACAGAGTGCTTCAAGTTCAGGGGACACCCTGGGACCCTTTAACAAAGCCATCTATCATGCTGTCTGCCTGAGACTCCTTTGGCCATAGTGGGCTCTGTTGCTGCTACGTCTCTCTCTCTCCTTCTCAATCTGTATCTGTGTGTGTGTGTGTGTGTGTGAACATACACAGGCTGGACATAGACCAGCCAGCAAGCCTGCTAACCCTGACTAGCTACTTGCTCTTCCTGATCCTGAGCTGGACAATTTCCCCATTGTGTTTGTGGCCCCAAAGACAGACCCCCCCCCCCCTCTCTTCTGCCAATGCCCCCCCCCCCCCTCCTGTTAAAACGAGACAAACTCATGACACGGAGGCACGCAACGGAGCGAAGAACAGCATGCACGCGTGGGCCAATTTCTCTCCACACCTCGGAGACGGACTCCGCTGACCCCTCTCCGATTCCCCTGAAGTCAAACAGCGGGACGATTAACCAAACTGTCAACATCTTAATAGTATGGGAATAAGAGACAGACAGTAGGCCTAGAAGAAGTGTGTAAACACTATGGAGATTAAGAATGGTACACAAGAGAGACAGAGAGACAGAGAAAGAGAATAAGAAGAGAGAAGCCCTGTTCATACATGGATGCTGCAACATTTATGGGTTCAATTATCTAGGTAGTCTTTTTCCGCATTCAAGCACAGGTCTGATATTGAAATATACGGTGGCAGGTGTTTTCCCAAGTGATGTGGTATTCCATGCATTATTTTCTGCTCATTACGGGTGGCAGCAAGTAGGAAGAAGAAGAAGAGCATGGTGAAATGTCACACGGGCTGAACTAAACGATAGAGTTCAGAGCCAGTCTTTTTCATGCCTTCTTATAATAATAGTGAAGGCGGTAGCTTGTGTTGCTGTTGGATCAATTTTTTCTTCATTATTTTGAAAGGCGTTACTAATTATGTATTTGCAATGAATTGACAATAAGTATGCTTTTACCTTGTAGACTATGTGGAGCTCTTCAGTGCAACACCATTGTTTCTATGGTGGCATTCATTATTTGTTTTAGATTTCTTTAAATTAAATATAATTTAATTGTTGCTGTGTTTCCACTCGACCTAAGCTGGAAGATATCCAGAAATATAGCCATAGGTCCTGAGCAGGCAAAGACTCCAGCTCCTCTTCCCACCCGACGCTGCCTATTTCAGGAATATTTACAAGTTAAGGTGCATGCAGTTTAGGGGCCAGAGAGTTTCCTGGACACCACAAGCTCACTCCTGGCATGGGAGAGAGACTCACATCATGGTCACACAAATGCTCGCTCGAATTTTCTCTTTCACTTCCTTTCTTCCTCTTCTTCCTGCTTGTCCTCGGGTATCTCTCCGACACACAGCAGCCCCGAAAGCCCAGCAGCTGCTGTCCTCTCCTGCCTGCTAGAGAAGGGGACCAGCCAGCCGGTTTTAGAGCGCTAAATTATCCATTAGATGTTATCAAGTTGTAGCAGGGCTATGCCATTCTGCTAGGAGCCATCAATCTTTCATAAGTCCCGGGCACGGCCTGCATTGGGATGCACTACCAGAACCTCCCCACCGCTCCCAGCACACCACCCGCCCCATCCAACTCACCCAACTGCACGCAAACTTGGACATGTACACAGGCGCACACAGTCAACAAACGCACCATGCTGACATAAATGCATCAAGGTACACGCTCTTGCACTCAAGCTCTGCAGAAACAAGCTGGATGGAGCTTGTTTGGGGAACATCCAGTTCTACATTTCTAGCATTGTGTCTTTTATCCCCCTCGAGCTCACCCTGCTTTGCTCCCTAAACGAAACTAACATTTTGGGCCAAGCATCCATATTTTTTGCTGTCTAAATCCTGTTTCACTGCCCCTCACACTACCTTCCCTTAGATGCTCTCCCTTTTTTCTCTCCTCCTCTCCTCTTCCTCCCTCCCTCCTGCTGCTTCTTGCCGTGGCCTGGCAGGCAGGCAGGGCAGACATGTTCAGAATGCGCTCCGGTAATGGGCTAATCAAAAATGCAAAACAATTGGCAATTACCGCGCGGGGCCCTAATGGTCATTAGAATTTACAACAAGGTAATGAACTGAGAGTCAGCTCAGTCCATGCATATTCATAAAGCAATCAGGCCTTTGAAGATTAAAGAAGCGCTTCAAATTTAAATGAGGGCGCCAGCATGTTATCAGTGAGATTCAGCCTGCAAACGTAAAGGGTGCCTGGGACGGGAGTGTGCATTTATGAATGTGTGTATGTGTGTGTGTGTGTGTGTGTGTGTGTGTGTCTGTGCGCTGTGGGGGTTGGGGGTCAGTTTGGTGTGGGGGATGGATGGAGGTGTAAGTATGTGTGTGCAATGTGCATGCATCTGTGCATAAGTAATGACGGTGCGTGTCGATCTCATTGGGGTGCCAACTCGTGCCTGCATGCCTTTGTGCCAAGCGCAAACTACAGTTACATCAACATCACCATATAGCCTAAAGTGATTCTAATAACCAAATTAACACTCTTAAAAATGAATGAGGCCCTATCTTCTGATCATCATTTAAAAGACGTGGGATTTGAATGTAAGATCAAATGTAACTTGAGCTATTAGGAGGCAATGAGCTTTTAAACACAAACCCCCCCTGAGGAATACAGCAACCTATTAGTACACATTTATGAAAAAGTGCAGCGGCAGACTTGGTTTGCATGCTCATGGACGCACTAAAGCCCTCTGAGACTTTCACACACACAGAGGGCTGTGAGTTTTCACGAGTGAAACGCCAGTGGCAGGGGCCCTCTCTCTGTCCTATATCTCTCTGGTTGAGATAAGGCTAGCAAGACACAGCTGCAGACGACCACCCAGCCACACACAAAAGGTACAAACAGACTCGCACAAACACGCACCCATAGACAGGCACAGTCTGACAGGCCGAGCCCTGCGCTGGGACCTGCAGTGGGACAGATAGTAGAGGAAGAAACATCACAGAGACAGATAGTGACCGGGATCAGTGGGTTCAGACTAACATGACGCCCTCGCCACTGAGGCTCTCCCTTGGCCTCAGCATTATCACCATGGGCATGGGAAAGACAAAGCAATGGTCCTTCAGCACCACAGCTTAAAACACTAGAGTCACAATAGGAACAGCAGAGGTTGAGCTGACATACTGAATACGGGAGGTGATAATACGATAGAGAAGACACAAAATAATTAAATGTGGATCGGAATCAAACAGTGACCTAAACGAGGACATGAAGGAAAGGGGGAAGAGTATGTTTTTTTAAAAGAAGAAGAAAAAGAAAATGACTTTGCTGAAGTCTCTGTTCCCATTCTCACCCCCGACTAACCTGCCTACTTCCTAAAATACCCCTTCAGTCCTTTTTGCTCTCATCCACCACTTCCTGAGCCACAGCTGTATCAAAAACACTTTTTCTTCTCTGTTTCTGTTCTGTCTAAAAATAAAGTCATTAACCTGCAGGTGGTGCAGCCGGCGGCTGGCGTGACAGGCCCTGACGCTGTCAGGTGACCCCTGACCCTGTGATGTGACTGCCTGCCACGCTATTGACAGGACAGCGGCAGGACACGCTCATTTCTGAGGATACTTTTTCATCTCGCATGACGTGGCTGTGGACAAACAAGGTTGTTTCTGTCGTATAGCTTCGTTTGACAGTAGGTAAAGGGGATAGAAAGAGGCAGCAAATAGTGGGTGTGTTTGTGTGTGTGCGTGTGTGTATGTGGGTGTGTGTCTTCTGGCTTTGCTCTGCAGCCAAATCTGCTGGAGTGAGAATGAGTGGATCTTGGAAGCCTTTAAGAGGTGTAGACACGCTAATGTAGCCAAAACTTTCCAGTCCCTCAAGATGAACCACTGGGGGGGATGCGTGGAGAGAGAGTATGAGTGAGAGAAGGAGAGATAGGGAGACAGAGGAAAGGAAAGGAGAGAGAGAAAAAGACAGAGAGATGGAAAACAGAGGGGAATGGGCTAAAATAAGTATCATATGTTTCTGACAGATCTCATCAACTCACAACACATCATGGGGCCTCTGCCACAACACATTTATTACAGACAAAACACAGGTCCCCAGGAGGGGGTTTACACTGTATGTGTGTGTGCGCGTGAGCGTGGGTGTGTGTGAGTGTGTGTGTGTGTGTGTGTGTGTGTGTGTGTCTGGGGGCATTGTTGTGTTTATAAAACAGGTTTGTCTGTGTACTTTTGTGGGAGGGTGTATGCAAATACATACGCTTCTTTTTGTGTGCATGCTTGTGTGTGTCCGTGTGTGTGTGTGTGTGCATACTTGAACTAGCCTCCACCTGAATGGCCTGAGGCTGTGGTACCGTGGTTGTTAGAAGACAAACAGAGACACAGGAAGCCCAAGCCAGGAGCCCTAAGGACAGCACACAGAAACACACACATACCTACCCTTAAGTACACACACACACTCCCGCTGTCAGTCACACACATAACAGCCACCTCGACATAAGTTCTGCTTCCTAAACCCACAAAACATTGCTTTAACACACAGATACACCTCCTCTCTCTCTCTCTCTCTCTCTCTCTCTCTCTCTCTCTCTCTCTCTCTCACACACACACACACACGTTTAGGCCCAGCCCATCCCTCAGGCCCAGAGCTCTGTGCCAAGTCTGCCCTGGCAGGGTCCACAGAGGGGTGTCCTCAGGCGAGGCTTGCCAAGTCAAAGACCCTTTCATGTTGAGCCTGCACGCCCAGAGTAGTAAAGCTTTAACAAACAGCCCGACACACACTCTTTCTCTCTCACACACACATACGGAAAGCTATAAACAGTTTAAGTGGTCAAAACCACACTCATACACACACACACGTGCACACATATGCACATACATTAGTTTAACACCGCATCCACACTCGGGATGTAAACATCCACTGGACTTTAGCACTTGAATGCAGCCACAGCCACTAACACTCAATCCAACAACAAAGGCTGCCGAATCGCCGCCGACAACATTCGTGGGTGTTTAGAGTTTGGCTTTGGAATACAAAAATGTCCTCCATGAAAAATTCATCCGAAAAACTGTTCCTGTTCACCTTCATTAAAACTTTGTGGAGCCCACAGCCAAAAATAGGACCGATTTCATCAGAGCCCAGAGCAACTGTAGGATCAAATTAGAGTCAGTTTTTACAGACAATGGAGTGCTTATCTTGATAATATTAGCTGGTGTCCAATAATTACAACAGCATGCATCTGTGCCTTTTCAGTATCAATTAAAGTGATCACCGAAACAAAGGCACACACCACATGTGGACTCGCAAAGCGACTGGTATGCACGCACATACACACTAGAAAAAGATATCACTACCAAGACGCCTCTCACCCCCCGCCACTCACACACACACTCCCCATGCACTGCCCAGCCCCCCAGTTCTGCCTGACAGATACCCAGTGTGTATACGTGTGTGCTTATGAGGGAGTGTGTGTGTGTGTGTGTGTGTGTGTGTGTGTCGGGGGGGCTGTGGTGGTTTGGAGAAAGGTGGCACCGTGCCAATAGGGAGCCTGCTAAATACCTTTGTCTCCACAACACACAGGGACAAACAGGACAGGCAAGCTGCTGCATGAAGACACTCTACAGCCACAGAGAGGTGTTACAAGAACTACCGCTCGGTTGTTTCGAATGTTTTCTTCCTCATAGAGGAAAAAAAAAAGGGGAAAGGTGGCTGCCATAATTAACTCAGTATTGATTCAGCGTCCAGGTTACAATAGAGGCAGTGTGCTGGAAAGAGGCAGAAGTGTGAGATAGTGGTCGGTTTGAGCGGCTACAATGGCCTCATTAACACACATGGCTACACTGGCGAGAATGCAAAAGGTGCTAATGCTGGGATGGATAAATACAGGCCACAGTTATGTAGCAATACGAGCACAAGAATGTGGAACCACACTCGTAAAATGTAGTGAAGAGAAACGATTTTGTAAAATTACTAATTACGGTACAGAGGACATGATAGTGCATCCTCAATCATAACAATGAAAAGCATCTTGCTCCAATTACTCAATGCAGGGAGACCAAACAATCATTTATTGCCCTGTTTACAATTTAGCCCGTGCAATAATGAATGTGAATGCAAATTAAAACTATGCATCCCCTTCACCAGTGTGCCTGCTTAATAGTGGTTATATCCTGTGACATAAATCCAGTTCTACACTGCAGTCACATAATTTGTGTGAGAAACCGTCATCTGCTCTTTTTCTGGGCCATCCATAATCTGGAGACAAGCGACGGTGTCCCTATGCATATCTTAAATTGTTTATCATGCAAATGATGGCACGCAGGCTGCTCTGCCCTCTTCTAACGGCCCAGAGCTCCAGACTGCAGACCCCAGCCCCAGCTGCAGCCATGAGACTCCCAGACGGCCTCAGCTGTCCCAAAGACGGAGACCGAGAGGCACAGCCTCATCTCCGGCTCTGGGTGTATTACAGACAACTGCCCCCCCCCCCCCCCCCACACACACACACACACACACACATACACCCTCAACCCCTCCACCCCACCTCCAAGTTCAACCATACTGGGTGTCAGCTCCTTTAGTCCAGCAGCTTCTTTCCTAAACCTTGCCCAAGCCCTTGCCTGTATACGCTGCTGTCTATACAGAAATCCATCTGCGTCAAAATGACATTTCAGGAGGAGGGTGGGGAGTGTAAGGGTCATATTCATTTGAGTCTACGCAATGCATATGCAGTAAATATTTAAGGGTGTAACTTATAATACACTCCCCTTGAATAAACTGGACATGAAGCCAGTCTGGCAGAGATACAGTGTGTAGGGACAGTATGTATTGAGATGCCTCATCTCAGTGTCGGCATCTAACTGAGCAGGGTGAGAGAACATGGCAGCTAGCATATGGGGCACGGGGTGGCGCGCTGGCACTGCCAGTCTGTATCCATCAATCTTTGACATAGAAAACAGAGGCGGGGGAGGCTGGCTTTTATGCATATGTGACTGACATGTGGTCTATCCTGCACAGTTCTGTTTTACCCCCAAAAATCTTTTGCAGGGTTCTCCTTTTTCTTTATCTGTAATCTTGACCACAAATCGTTATCTTTGGTTTTACACAAAAAAATGTTATATCAGCGTTACAACACTATCAATCAAAGTGTCACGAAACAACCAAATCATTCTACGCATTACGGTATCAAGCGAAGCCTGAGAGTTACACAATGCCAAGAGACATAAGGCCTATAAATAAAGCTCTCCTCACAATGCTAGTGACCTTATGATATCATGTGAAATCCACTGCATGATGATCTAGATGAGCACAGAAAAGCATGTCCGAACAGCTGACACGGCCAAGAAGCATGTTGGGTGTTTTAGTGTGTGAGGATGTGTGTGCGCGTGTCCGTGTGTGGGTGCTCATACACAGGGCAGATGTTTAAGAAACTGCACACAATTGAACAGTGGTCATATTGTATGATAGCGGGCTGACTAGTTTACAACAGATAGCAGTCGTCCCTTTACAAAGCCGTCTGCAAAGCTGCAGCCCTGAATACTACAGAGCAGCAGTGCACATTATTGAGCACTGCTCTCCGTGCATTTAGCCTGAATTGGCTTCAAATTAAATCTGCCCAGGCAATCATCCCAATCTGGCACATGATATTGGATATGTTAAAGGAAATGAATAAACATTCAGATAGGCTGGTCAGAATCAAACTCCACTCTGTAAAACCAGTCATAAGGGACACTCGCTTGTTTGCACAGAGACTCATGTTTTCACTTCAGCCTCATTTAGCCCCGGTGGACAAACAACAAACCGACCAGCCGCCTTAAGAAGTCCTTAATTACTCAAATCAAGAAAAACACTGACAATTAGTGGCTGTAGGGTTCCTCAAATAAACGCTTCTTCCTTGACAGTTCAGCATAATTACATTCTTTTCTATCGCTTTTTAATTTTAGCAGCAGAGTGAGGCTTCACAGGCGCATATTTGAGGGAAGGAGAGATATGGCAGTGTAATAAGCCAGGGAGGGATAGAGACACATCTCTCACCACCACATGAGAGAGAACGTGGGGACCACAGGATCTGAGCACATCTGTGATGCAGCAACAAACCCGAAAGAAATGCATCTTTCTCTCTCTCTCTCTCTCTCTCTCTCGCTCTCTCCCTCTCTTTCATAGTCTGTTTCTTTGTCTGTGTGTGTCTTTTTCACTATCTGGAAATGTTTCTATTTCTCACAATCATTTCCAGCTCCGGCTGGTCTTCGTGTGGGTTCATGGCGCAGCTGAGGGACAGTCACAGCTCCTATATGCAGCGGCAGATTTTTCACACTCTGGTTATGCAGAACGGACGCAATCCCTACTAACAGCAAGAAACAAAGAAGATTCTGAGAGAGCATCCCTTCTGAATAAAACTGAAATAAACTCTCTATGAACCTGGAGAAGTGTGACCTGCTCCACACCTGTAGACCTTAAAGACTCACTGCCTGCATTTGTTTTTCCTGCTCATTTGTTTGCTCTTGTGTGGCAGCCATTTTAAGCTCCCACTGTGTTTACCTGTGATATTCTCCTGCTTGGGGATTATTCCTTGCAAGGGTGCAGATAAACAATCCTCATCCTGCGGCGACACCTGAACGGCCACTTCCACGGGGCGACACACCCTCCGCGGGTGCTGATGGTGGGTCCGCGAGTGCGAGGAGGACGTGGAGAGGGGAGAGGCGAGCGGGGAGGACGGTGGCCTGTCCAGAGGTTTGTCCATACAGAGGCTCCCGTGGCACTGCCTCCGTTTGTGTTCAATGAACAGCAGGATGTCAGCCAGGGGGAAGCGGGAGTGGCACTGGCCGCAGGTCAGCAGGTCCTGGTCCCCTTTTAGGGGCTCACCCTGAACCACTCCCAGCCTGGGGAAGTCCTGAGAGTCTTCTTCTGGTAAAACACCTGACAGCGGCTCAGCTGCACAAACAGATAAGAAAGAGGATTGTGAGTTCAGAGAGAGGTTGTGATTCTGTAGAGCTGGTAAACAAATGTGTCAGGAAAGGCAATGGAAAGGCACATCAGTGTGTCCTTCCTTGCTACAATAGATCAAGACATAGGACATAGGAATAAGGTCAGGTTGTAAGATATGTATAAAAATATTTCTAGAAAGAAAGAAAGACAGAAAGAGCACACAGACTACTTCGATGAGGACTGACATGTTCAGCTTGCAGGCAGCAGCCAAACGATTAAGTTGCTTGACCCTCTTTATTGTGCTGCCAATCTCGCTTTTTTAATGAACCTAACACCTCTGAGAATCAAAAAATAGATTCTAATTTGAGTTCAAGATGATTGGACCCCATTTCGTTAAAAGTGCTGGGATCTCATGAACCAAGGTTAGACATTGAGGGGTTGGATGTGGAGTAGGTCCCTGAAGTACTAGGAGGGAGAGAGAGAGAGAGAGAGAGAGAGAGAGAGAGAGAGAGAGAAAAGAAAAAGAGCATTTTAAAAGAAGTAATCTAGCCACACGGTAAACGACATTGGGCGCCCCGACTGGGATTTTGAGATAAGATGTGATGAATTCTTGCCGCCGGTTCAACCTTTAATTCCATGTTGGGTCAGACGAGAAGGTAGTGAGAGACTATGCAAGATAGGCCCTGTTACCTGTATGTTCAACTGCATTAAATATGAGGGAATTTGCCCCTATTTTACTGGAGCTTATCTTAACCTGCTTATGCCATGGACATAGGCGGGGTGTGTGAGGCTGGGTTAGGTGGAAAGATTTTCTTCAAACCAAATAATCTCATTTTGATGCCACGCAAGAGTGATGTGAATAACTTTGAAAACTAAAATATAATCCTTTTCTCAGACATCTGACTGCGGCAGAATTTAAAGTAGTTTAGGCCAGTGAGTCTGTTTCACAACCAGGAAAATCATGAGGCCTCTTCATTTGCTATTTTAGATGTGGATGGCTCCTTGTTATAACAGTGAATCAATCATTTCATTTCAGGGGATTTTTTTTTATGTTAAAATGGAATAAAAAAAATGAAATGCATCAAGCATTTAGCTTAATTTCCTCTGCCTGTATAAATACGTAATTAAATGTTCCTTTGCTACGTGATGACAGCTCAACATTGGCCCCAAAACAAGATAATATAAAGTGGGATTTTGTAGGATTTTGTTGTCCAAATGAGTATGAATATTTAAAAACATAATTATTATGCCAGATAAATTGTAACTGAACTCCAAAGATCTGGGTCAGAGCCACAAATAAAAATGATTTAGGCTAAATAAAACCTCGCCAGGGCATGGAAAGTATATTTTTTTAAGTCTACATTTTTGTAAATAGTACGTAAACATATACACTATACTCACTATAACTGCTTGTCTCTAAAACACATTTTCTTTGAATATTCTGAATATTTCAGTTTCTTTTTTTCCTCCTTTAGAAACCATGAGCAGCACGAGCAGCATCGAATATACAATCACTTAGTTGTGCTAAAACGATCCTCTTCATGGGCTTGGTCAAGCAGCACAGAGATAAAGTAGTTCAAGTTCACTAATGGCCTACAGGACTACAATCATAGTGCGCCCCCCACTGGCAAACCTTTTGACAATTACACCTCAAATGAAGGCATTCATGTTGCGAGAGCATAATTGGTTTCAGCCGAAATGGGAACAGCGTGCAGAGACACATCTACTACAAAAATAATTAAGAACAAAATGAAATAAAGGGGCTTCTTTTCTCCTCTTCTAACTTAAATATATTTGGAGACGTCTCCGCATTCACTGCTGACCATGAGAGTGTTTTAATTAAGCAGTCCCTGCTGTTATCAGCCTAGGGGTGGGAAATAAGTCTCCAGCAAACATAAACGCGTCTGGACAGGGCGGAAATCATATCACTCAATCTCAATCAATGCCCTATGATTTTAGCACAATAGCGCGTAAAGCGACTTCCCTGCTTTCCTCTCCCACAGTTGTAAAACAGCATCGCGCACGGGGAATGCACGTGGATTTATACAGCATCTGTCCGATAATGAGGCTAAATAACATACTGCGCATTAAAAACACGATATTAAAACAGCAGCTGAGAGGGATTTGTGACACAGACACTATTCCGCCTACAACGCACACGAGGTTTCTGCGCTGTAGACAAGTGGGCATGTAAACACCACTTCCCGGTGTACAAACCGGCTCAAACATCTGGAAATACATTCTAACAACACAACGAAGTACGTGCGTTGTTGTGGTGGAATAGCTTTACGCGATTCACCTGGAAAACTTCTGAGCGGAATGGCAGCAGGAGGCTTGCGCTGCCTTCATATAGGCAAAGGTCCCTGGCCATAAAGCCCATGCATGCCCTTTAATGGCGAAAGAAACCTTGTGGGCTACGTTATACAACACGGTTAACCTACACAAGTTGAAGCTCTCTGTCACGTTGTTTGAAAACTTCCACCAGATGATCCCATAATCAATGTTAAAGAACATGTAGTCTTGGGTATGTTTGCGTTTTTGGTCATTTCACTCAGGACAGCGGTGTGTCCGTGCGTGGCCGTCTCCTACCTATTCAAATTCCCCGAGGAAGTTGCCCTGTGCGTAAGAAAAGCCCGTTGAGAGGAGACAAACAGCTTAAATTAAGTCAAAATGCGATTAATCTCCACTTACGCGAAAACTCCCGTTTGCTCAAGTGCTGGGGTTTGCCTTGCTTGCGGCGAGACATGTTGGTTTAGTGGTGGCTTTTCGGCTGAGTTCACATTGGGAAATCCGTCCCTACAAGGTAGACTCCAAATGAAATATCTTCATTGATGCCTCTGACATCCGAATAGGAAAAAAAGAACTGCAGATCATACAGAGGGTGATGCGTCGCGCGCTACGGGCTGTGCGGACCTCTTCATGACTTTTTCGCAAAGAGAGAGTGATGGGGGTACAGCGATACCCCCCTGAGCTGCAAGTTCAAGTGCGGACGTGACGTTCCTGCGAACTTGAACGTCAGGAGATGGACGGACTGAGACACAGAAAACATGGGCAGGGCGAAGGCGGCCAGTGGGAGGGGGACAAGCCGTAATAAAAACCAATGGACACTCATTATGGACTACCTATGAAGGGAAGGAGGGGGGAAAACAGAAGAGAGGCCCCGAAGACACCAATGGACAGAGGGGATCAAGGGGGCTGGGCTAAGAGAGAGAGAGAGAGAGAGAGGGGGGGGTTGAGTTATCCAAGGAAGTGGAGGAGCAAAGCGCATGAACCAAACAGCGCTGTAGCAGGGATGTGGAGTAATAAACCCAGCTTTACTGCTCCATTCATATTTATTAGTTTATTGTCAGGCTGATATGAATATTAATTTTCTATGTAAATTTACAGCGTAGACTTGAGATTGTGACATGAAGGTGGGATAAAGTGTATTTATTTCAGTGTGATTATGTCGTATATCATTCATTTTTTTGCCATTTCAGTACGATGCAATGTATTTGATTTTGTGGTTGTTGTTTTTAAATGAGATTTAAGCTTTAATGAGGGACTAATGAGGGGAAGCTGTGAGATGCTCCAACACAACTTTCTGAACCGTCTGTGGATGAATGCTAAAGCCTATAAAGTGGATCTCCTTGCTTTGGTTTTTATCCACAGTGCAAATGTTAACACACATAGTGAGATACAAATTAATATTAATATAAAATGATCCAATTGTGGAATCATTGTATTACTAATCAATAAAAATGAGGAAAAAAGGGCTTCTAAAAATAGATTTGAGGCTACATTTAGAATCCAATGTCCTCTGACTTATATCATTATTTGATTTGATGTGTTATTAACCAGCGTGTTAAAGGTGTTAAATCAGATATCTCTCTATGAACAATGCACCTTAGTCTGTATAAAATAAACTATAAAGTGAAACTGAGGTTGGTTTTCTTTGCTTATCTTAATGTTTTCATCTGACAGGTTGTCTATGTGATAGATAAGCAGACACACCTCTTAACAGAAGAGGCTCCAACAGGCCAAATAAAAGCCTAGAACGCATAAAGCCATATGGAGGTATTAGAAAACACATTGCTGAAAGTTACTGCAATGTAATATTATGTTATAGTGTTGAGGTATTGTATGTAAAATACATCTAGCCTATTTAAATGATTTGGCATTGCTGTTGAGTTTTTTATAGTTTTATTGTGATTTTTATAGCCTTTACCGAACAGGAGCACAAGCAGTAAAATCACATGCAACCAGGCAAATAATGTGACATTTGAAACTGGGAGCCAAAAGAGTAAACTAATTGTGACAAAACTCATTTCCACATTGTTTTATGCATAGCTGTAATTCTCCATCTGCTTTGATTGTGTGGTTGTTGTTGTTTTGGCAGAAGCTTGAAAGCATAATGTTCATCTTCCATAGCAGCACAAGAAAAAAATAGCTAAATGTTTTCATCCTTCAGGGACACCACTAATGATAAATGCAACAACGAAGTATGAAATAAATAAATAAAAGGCTAATAACTGCTGTGCTATGGAGGGGTATTTAGCTAAAACGATGCACGTCAGATAGATGAAGGTAATCTCAAGTTCGAGTCTTGTTATAATCATCTTCATTAAGTAAATGTCGAAAATTATACGTATAGGCCTAAAAGCATGTTCTTTTTAATATCTGTTTGGTTTCATATTGTGAACATATAATGCAGAGACAGATGGAGCTCATAAACAACAGTCAGGAGAGATAATTCACACAAACACACCCAGTTATTGGTGAGAAATATACCTGCTACTGGTGTTGGTATTCCAGACAGAGTAACTAGTCGTTTGGTTTGATTTCAGTAGATTTCTTCTTCTTTTTTTTGTATAGTGCGAGTTATAGTTATTTTTGTTGGTGCCATGAACGCCTCATAATTGACCAGGCCCCAAAAGCCATCACAGCTCAATGCTTTGGCGCCATCTAGAGTGTTTTATTACAGATTGACTCCAATACAAATCATTCCGCCAGCCAACAGTCAGACAGAGCATTGAGTTGGGATATACTGTATATACTGTATATATGTATATATTTTGATTTATATATTATTTAATTATATACATATAATTATTTATAATAAAACAGAAAAAATGAGTTTTGTAGAAAAATATTAATACTCAAATATATAATTGATTGAAACTCAAGTTGGCAGTATTGACGATTCTAATACAAACTCTATAGATTTACACTTGCAAGATGCTTGACAGCCAAATAAATAAAACTAATAATAATATAACAGAGGATAGCTTCGTGCTTCTTAATGGCCACACAAACACCATCTTCTGAAGTTCAGAGATGCTGAATCTCTCTCTCACAACAATGTTATTCTGAAAAACGAATAGCAAAACAATATTGCTAATACTACCACCCAATTCCATTTTAAAGTAATCAGCGTGCCTTTATATACCCAGTCTATAATATAATAATACATATATATGACACAATATTTATGACATTAATAATAATATAGGCTTTACGTTAATTATATTGCTTCAAAATCCAAAATCCCCTCTTACTAATCTAGTATGGGTCTCTCGCGTTTACTTTCAGTATTACATAACCTCATGTGCGCTTCCTGTATGAGCACATAGCGCCACCGTGAGGCCACGCCGCAGTGCTGTTGACGGAGCTGGGCTGGGCAGCGGGCTTGCAGCAGCAGCGCTGTTGTTCATAAACCTCATATCGAATGCTGATTGTCCGTAGAGCACCTGGTGAGTTTCATCTCTGTTCCTCTGTTTCATTTGGTATCAGGCCGATCCTGTTGTCTGTCGCCGCCTTCTCTGCACCGAGGATGGAGGCGACGGGGAAATGAGCATCGCTGTGTTTGTGCGACAAAAAAAAAAAAAAAAAAAACCCATACGTCGTCCATAACGGGAGAGCCTTGGCTGCACAACAGCAAACAGCCTCCATAACCTGATTTACAACTACACGTGACTGTTATCCGAAATCTGTCTAAATTAGCCTATATTAGGCTTAAAGAGCGCGCGGACATGGAGAGAGATATCCTGAACGTTAAGGATCAGAACGCTTCAGATGGCAAGTCGGTATAAGCCTTCACGACAGACACACTGTCGCTAAACATGTATTTATACCATAATGTGCGTGGTCCTTGTATATCATAAGGTTCCTGAGATGTTCCTCCCCGATATCACCGCTGCACTGAGGCACGGCCTAGCTCATCTAATGTGCAGGCTCTGTCATTGTCCGACTGGGACACAGCGGCCACCGCCGCTTGCAGGCGCACTTGACGTGTTGTCACTTACAGAGGAGATTGTGCAGATATGTCTTTGGAGAGTGGACGGAGCTGTGCGTGGTCAAGCGTCTAAAAGGGAAATCTGGGTCACTAGAAGCCAGGCCAGTGAAAGGGTTAACCGTCCATTCCGCCATAGGGGGGGGGGGCGGTCGAGTTGATGCTCTAAAAAAACGAGCCCCAGATATGACAAAGTGTGCGTAATTAAATCTCACTAATTCACCCATGGCTTCTCCAGAGCGTGAGTCAGCAAGGCCTGTGTGCTGATGATGCTCCTGCAGACAGAAGGAGGACCGGCTGTTCGTCTCAGTGAAAAGAACTGTTGTGCTGGTTTCGTGTGCATGAGAAGTCTGACAACTGAATGGGAATCATATGAGAGCATCATGGGGGAGCAGAGATGTGGGTTTTCGAGGAAAAACATTATCTTATCCGTCGATTTGCCTCGCTTCCTGCCTCCGTCTTCACCGTGTGTGAGCTATCTCTGACGTTCTGCACAGCATCCAATTAGCTGTCTCTCTCATAATTTAGCCCACAATCATCCTCACTTCCTCCTTCTCTTTGTACAATATCTAACTCCTCCAATTTGTTTTGTGGGCGTCTCTGGTGAGTATTCTAATTTGGGAGTTTATTAGGATGCCTATCTGTAAACTGTTGGTCTTTTTACACTTACAGTTCTTCTCTCATGTTGTTTGCTGCACTACAGCAAAAGATGGGCATGCCAGTGTCCTCGGGTGATACCTGAAATAGAAACTGTGCAGATGACACACACACACAGATGTTTTTTTTCTGTAATTTTGTAAAGCAGCGTGCCTCATTCTCACCTGTTCACACTGACATGTTCATCTGTTTATTGATCATGAATAGACTCATAGATAGATAGATAGATAGATAACACTGTTCCTGTTTTCAGGAGGATGCATTAGGGGTCAAAGGTGAGCTAGTGAGGCAGAGATGAGTCTGACTTCCTGGTTCCTGGTGAGCAGCGGGGGGACGCGTCATCGTCTCCCCAGGGAGATGATCTTCGTGGGGAGGGACGACTGTGAGCTGATGCTGCAGGTACAACACTCCTGCAGACACAAGCCTCTGAGCTGTCACTTCCTCATCTACACTGGATTATTATCTGAAGCGCTGGGATTAGCCTTGATTAGCGTTGATTGACTGGATTCTGTGTGACTCAGTCCCGCAGTGTGGACAAGCAGCACGCGGTCATCAACTATGAGCCAAATACAGACGAACATAAAGTGAAGGACCTGGGCAGCTTAAATGGGGTGAGTGCTTCTGTGTCTTAACTGCTTGATATGTCTGTTTAGAAAAGAAACAATCTCTGATCTCTGAGAGAAAGTACTATAACCAGAGTCGTCATGCATCTGTACATATGACATCAATGTGTATATTGTACACTGACACGAGCAGGCTGTGTTCACATCCATCTGCTGAAGGGGAAAGGTTTCTCTCTTCTCACCGGTGGGATGTTGAAAGTCCAAGCCTCCAGTGCACATCCACTGAGAATGTACGTTTCAATGAAGTAGGTGACAAGTTCCAAACATAACATGTCTGAGGGGGATCTTAAAGGGATCTGCTCAACTTCATGATTCAGCATCTCAACACTACAGAAGATGTTGTTTGTGTGCACTAAGCTGTCTGTTATAACATTGTGTGTTTTATTTTATTTATCAAACATGTTGCAAGTGTAAATCTACAGAGTTTTTTATTGAGTTTATATTTTGATGAGTATTAACATTATTCTACAAAACTCTTTTCAAATGAGCTTAACTTGTCCATGGGAAATACTACGGGAAGACTAGCAAGATGCCAAAATATACAGTGTAAAAATAATAAAACTACGATTCAAAAATAAGTGAAGTTGACGAGGATCCGCCCCAAACTTTTGGTAATCGGTTATTTTCAGTACCAGGTGTTAGAGGCATAATTCAGTTATTACATGAACACTGATGAGATTCGGCGTTCAGCCAGGATCTTAACCCTGTTGTTCTCACTCACTGTCTATTTGTGTTTGCAGACATTTGTAAATGAAGTCAGAATACAGGAGCAAATCTACGTCACGCTGCAAATTGATGACAAATTGAGGTTTGGATACGATATCCTTTGAGTATGATCTTGTGTGTCTGTCAAACCCAGTGGCATGCAGCACAAGGTCAGTGTACATGGACAACACTGTAACTTTATCTGTTCCTAAATAGCTGTGAGTACTCATTGCACGCTGCCTGCTGCATAATAGATACGCTATCAGTGTGTGTGTGTGTGTGTGTATCGCCCTTGCAAAGAGCTCACCGTCTTCTACCTTAACCTGCCTCACATACCAACCTGTTCACTGTGGTGCGAGGGGAGCTGCATATTCCAGAGGAGGCCCTTAAGGTTAGACGGCACCTTGTGCATGTTCATGTGTTAACGGACAAAGTCATTATGTCATCTTTATTGTTTTGCCTCCATCTCTCTAAACTGTCCTCGCCCCCCTCCCGTACATCAGCATGAGAAGTTCAGCAGCCAGCTGCAGCTGAGCCAGAAGAAACCTCCAGAGGGGGAATCGTGTAAATCTGAGGCTAAACTCTCCGAGGCAGCAGCACCAGCGTGTGACGGGGCCTCCGCCAAGCCCCCCGAGGCCAGCAGGGTGGAGGATAAGACGACAGGTGAGAAGGACTGAGGATGCACAGGACACAGGGTGCAACACTGCATGAGCGTATCAAAGACACAGACATCAGTCTCCCGATGACGCTTTCACAAATAACGTATTGTGACGGTTAGTTATGTTCAAAAGTATTTCAGTGCTGAAAAGGTTGATTCATTCAGATTCATTTAAATTTTGACTAATTTATCAATCAAAAAGTGAAAACATTTGCTGGTTCTTGCTTCTCAAATTTGAGTTTTATATCTTTGAAAACTGAAGATGTCTGTGTTTTGGTGAGTTAGTCCGACAACAAAATATTTTTTTTAGAGTTCGTTTTGTTTTTTGGGAAAATCGTGATTGATGTTTCTCAACTTTCTGACCCTAAAATTAAATAAATACATCGATAAACACAAAAAATGTGTGCTTCTAAACCATTAGTAATTGTTTATATCGTCCTTATAGATGCTAAAAGCTGTTTTAGTTGTTGTAAATGCAGTCGTGCCATTCCCATGTAAGATGAAGGTGACTGGTTGTTTTCGCCAGGAGACGGAGCCGTGTTGCACAGAATCACGCCCCTCTACGGTCAGCCTGCCTGGTGGGGAGATAGTGACCCCAACAAGCAGCAACCCGGGAGGCCAGAGGAGAAGAGCTCAGATCGGAAGCGAGAGAAAGCTGATACAGGTATTTACAATACTGCAAAAAACAACTTGTGATTGTGAAATATCTCTATTTTACACAACTTTAAATATGTTCAGTCCTGATGAACATATTGCTACATTGCTTGCTTTAATTCTGACAGACATCAAGAACAGTGCAGAGGTCCCAAAGTCTGCCCCGCAAACATCATCCAATCAGGAGCCTAGCTACTTTGAGATCCCAACCAAGGATACCGCCTCAGCAGGTAAAGTGAGCGGGGAATCCCCCTCACAAGAACTAGAGGCTGGTGCCTCTTCTGCTGCAGAGGCCATCCATGGCCACGCCTCCTTCACCATCGAGTTTGACCCCGGGGCGTCAGCTAAAGTGACCGTCAAAGACCGAGTGGCAAAGGTTGGACCGGAGACCAGGCCGCGTCCTAAAAGGGCTGTCGGGGAGGAGCTGAGTCCCCTTCAGACAGCCATGGTGGCTGCCGAGGTTAAAGTTGCAGACTGGCTGGCCCAGAACGAGCTGCCGTTGGCTCTGAAAGACACGGTTGCAGAGGATGACGGGGAAAGTGTGAAGAGTGATGTGCCCGTACAACTGAAGAGTCTTAAAGGTGTGTGAAGCCATCTGTATTTAACTTAAGTTATGTGTGTGTTTCCTGCTTGTTTGTATCAGTTAAATTCTATTATATTAGCCTCCTTGTCTCCTACATTCTGACCCCATTACCTTCTTCTCCACCTCTCTCATGCCAGGCAGTAAACATGAGGACGGTACTCAGAGTGACTCAGAGAACGCACTCGGAGAGCAGCGCAGGGCCGCAGCAATGGAGCAACGCTCCTGGGGGCTGTGGGGCGGAGCAGGGATGAAGATCAGAGAGGGTCGCGCTAACGTACCAGAGGGGCTCTTCGCAGAGGAGGACAGCCCCGCTCGGCGTCGCAAAACTTCGACTTCCAAATTGGCAAGTGGGTTCGTGGAGAGGCGACGTGGAGAGGCACCACATCAGCAGAGTGGCCGTGATGAGTGCTATCACCATGGGGATGATTATAGTGACAGAGGGACCTATACCATTGAGCTGGAGAATGGAGATCATGAGGAGGAAGAGGCTAGGAAAATGATTGACAAGGTGGGGAAGAAGAACCGTATAATAAAGCCCCTTGTCTAGAATAAGTTGGGTTCCGATTATATCATAGAATGATCATTTTCATACATGTATGCGTACGCTTGTTTACTTTTGCATGTGTCTATGTTGCAGGTGTTTGGTGTGGATGAGCAGGAGGCTGTGTGTGTGTCCAGGTTGGGGGTTGCCGACCAAAGAGAGAGGCTCACCTCCCAGAGGTCTGGTATGGGAGACAGAGGAAAACCTGGACGCATGGAGACAGAGGTGCAAAAACCTAAAAGCGTTTCAATTCAAGCTTGACAGGTGTCTAAAGACTATATTTGATCTTACATGCTTTCATTGTGCAGGTACTATCTGAGCAGCTGATGGTGGGTGGTCCTCGCTGGGTCTCGCAGTGGGCTACTCTGGCTGCCAGTCACATTAGGACAGACCCTGAGGGATCAGGAGGGGAGAGTCACATCATGGTCACAGAAGACAGAGGTACACAAACATTTTCATTTAGTAGAAATAGAATCGCTGAACCAAAACCTCAACACCAGTGCATCAACTCTACCAGCATACCACCCACCATTGATATGTAACGCCCATTTATCAGAGGATCCACTTTACTAACAATAGTTAGTGTTTTTTCTCTACTTTCAGCTGAAATAAGTGAGTCCAGCCACTCAGCCTCCTTTGCCTCGTCTGGATACACAGAGCGTAAAAGGAGAACCCTGCCCCAGCTCCCTGGTGAGGAGCTCGCCCTCGGAAGGAGGACCCCAGGCGCAGGCCTGCTTACAGATATGGGGGAGAAACAGGACACAGAGCTACAGGAGAAGGAGAGTCAGGAGGAGAAGATGGCCAGGGGAAAGAATCGCTCCAGTCATGGCACTGGAGGTGTGGGCAGTCACGGTGGTAGCCCCAGTCGCTCCTCACCAGCCAAGTCGCAGGACAGTGCTGGCGGGAGATCAGGCCAGTCAGGTGTGTTGGCCAAGCTCCCCCCTCGTCCACTGACCAGCGGGGAAAAAAGAATGGAGGAGGTGCGGAGGAGGAAAAAGGAAGAGGAGAAGGCCAGGGAAAGTAGTGGGAAACCTTTGTTGAGGCAGGAGAGCTTTACTGTGGAGAAACCAAGCTCCAACGTGCCCATTGACCTCAGACCTCGTATCGATGGGCTCACGGGCTGCAGAACTCAGAGTAGGGAGACTGGCATTGACAGTGCCGCACTGCAGAAGGACTCGGACGCTGTGGCAGCCTTTTTAGAGACGACCGTTTCAGACCAAGGTGATCCACCAAGTCAGTCCATTGAAGGCTCCATCTCGCCGGAGTCAGACGTGGACACAACCAGCACAGTAAGCCAGGCTGACGGAGCGAGAAAAGTCATCCAGAAACGGCGGACTCTTGCAGGACAGCAGAAGGAGAGAACGGTAGTGTGCTCGTCGGGGAAGGGCCCCGCCTGGAGCAGAGAGACCCAGGACAGGAGGGTCAAGACCAGGGCATCTGGTCCTCCGCAGCCCAGTCGCCCCTGGACTTCCCAGGACCTCACTGATGATGACGTCAACTCCAACTCACTCCTCTCTGACTCCCAGCACACCTCTACACGGGAGTCTAGAAGCTCAAACACCAGAGCCCAGACGGGGTGCACAACTGTGGGGGCTAGCACCAAGTCTAGTCGGGCTAAAACCTCCCAGGCCCCAACGTCTACTGCAGCCAGTAAAACCACGAATGCTCCCAAGCCCAGGCCCACCAGGGCGTCCCTGCTGAGGCGAGCCCGGCTGGGGGACTCCTCAGACACTGAAGCAGCTGAGCTCGACCGGATGTCGGTAGCCTCGGAGGCCTCCACCGCTAGTTCCACATCCAGGACAGGCATGGCAAGAAGAGGGATGTCCAGGATAGTGGCTCTGGCACAGCCGAGGAGGCCGAGGATGGGCTCCCCGTCAGCCCAGAGTGACTCGGAGGCCACTGTGACAAGGAGTAGGGGTCTAGGGGCCCGGAGCGCTGCAGGTGATTATGCCATCAGACAAGGACTGAGAGGATCCAATGTGACCTCAGTGTCTGGACCCAGAGCCAGGGCTAACAGCGCCTCCAAGCTGCCCGACAAGAATAAAGGCACCTCCTCCTATGGACATGTCCCACCTGCATGTAAGTAGTTACACAGTAAACCATTTTCTTTCAGGTGAAATGGAAATAGTGTTTCCTTTCATGCATTCTGTTCTTTCCGTGTTATGCACAGCCTGTCTAAACAGTCTAATGATCGTGTGTAATGTGAAAGGATTCGCTTGTAGTGACGAATCCACAGAAAAGGATCACCCTCGGTTTTTAGCATCTTTCAGTGCTTTGTTTTGTTTTGGGCTACCTCACCGAAGCAAACAGCAGACAGACAGAGTTAGTGACTAGCTAGTGAACATCGAGCAGCATTTAGAAGTTATAGACCTAGATATTGATCTCACCAGTTAGTGGAGACCAGAACAGAGCTAAAGGGAGAGTGAATATTGACTTCAATATGTCAGGTTGCCAGAAAGGTGGCTCCAAATGAATACTAATATTGCTATGTGTCTGCAAGCTCTGTAAATAGGCAACTGTTTTCTAACCCTTTCGCCATATCAACCTTAACTTCCATTCTTTCCTGACATTAGCTGGCACTCGGTGGCGCCGCGCGCCTGTGGAGTATGCCTCCACGTCGGAGGACGAGTATGGCTCAAACCGCCACATAGCCAAGCAGAGCCACGCACGCCCGTTCCCCTCCACTCGGGTAGCCCAGCTGGGAGGTTCAGCCCCAGCAACTCCTAATGCTGCAGGCCTGTCTGCCCTGAGGCAGAACTCCAAGGAACAGGACGAGTATATGAGAGACTGGACAGCGCACAGCGAGGAGATAGCCAGGTACGTGGCTGAGAGGTGCTCAGAAAGATGTATTTAACATATATCAGATGGTGATTTCATATTTGTGTTTGTCACATTAGGATTAGCCAAGACCTAGCCAAAGACCTAGCCATGCTTGCCAGAGAAATTCATGATGTGGCCGGGGAGATCGACTCAGTCAGCCCTGCAGCCACTGACCCTGGAGTTCCGGTAGTCAACGCCTTACTACATTTATATTTCTATCTGCCAGATTAGACAACTACAAAATATCAAGATATGTATTTATTTTCTGCTAATCAGATGCAGGAGCGTGTATTTGATGGCAGCTTGAACCTGAGCGGTCCCTCTGCAGAGCCCAGCAGCGGTGTAGGAACCAACGGGCGGTCTGTGGAGCTTCGACCCCGGGGCTCCGGTGGACAGAGCTCCCGCTCCATCCGCCGACAGACATGGAACAGAGAGGATGTTAGTCCCTGTTCTAATATCAAACAATGCTCAAACTATACAGGCAATCTGTGTACCAACAAGGATATTCCAGAGTTTGAATCTTGCACGTGATTCTCTTTTAAGTCTTTATTTAAAGTACGAGTGAGTAGAAATACTCTGTGTTAGTGTAAGCACACCTATAGACTTTATTTCCCACCTCCACAGCAGTTTACTGGTGGAGCATACTGTACGTTTGTTGACAAATTGTGTAGCACATCAACTTGTCAGTGTGTACCACAGTGTGCCACTAGAGGGAGCTCCCTTCATGCCAACAACCGTACAGTCGCCCCAAAACAGACAAACTGAGCTGATGAGACAGAATATGATTGTAAATGCAAATATAGTCAAAGCTATAATTAAGCTAAATTGCACATAATTTTTCACTTTCATTCATGGTATTGTTTGATTAAAAAGTGGCATGTTTGTTTGTTTTGTTATCAGGCGGTGTTGGACAGTTTACTGTTAGCATCTGTTACTCAGCTCTCGACAAGGATTCGTCAGTCTGTCGACAAAACGTCCTGCAAAATCAGGTGAGCATCATGTTACGTCCTGTGGTTGCATCACTAAACAGGACTGTGCTGCTGCTGTAAATAAAATGCTCGTTATACTGAGGAATGGACGGATGCAGGAAAGAGTTGCTGTTGTTAGGACTCCTGTGCGTGTTTGATGTCAGAAATAGGCCAAGCAACACAATTTGAGTGGCACATCACAACGGTTTACACTGACAACCGGCTGAACTTCGTGCTAATTATCTCACGCGGGATGACAACTCATTCCCACAATCTACAGAATGAGATCACTCTAACAGTCAACTAATACTTCTATCAAAAAGTATTTAAAGATATGCATGTATTTCTTACTTTGATCTGTTTTGTATCTGCTCGGCCTCCAGGATCCTCTTCAAGGATAAAGAACGAAAATGGGAAGAGATTGAGAACAAGCTGCAGGCTGAGCGTGACTCCTTACTCCTCAAGAGCTCCAACAAGGTGACGAGCACACCCGCTCCTCAGCATGTCTGTGTTATCTGCTGAAGGCCCGTGAAGTAGACGACACAGTGATATTTGTTAGCCACGTTTGCAGCATCCACCTTTTGACTGAAATATCTCAGTTGGATTGCCATAAAATTTGGTTCAGACATTTACTCTCCCCTAAGGTCGAATCGTATTTACTGTGGTTATCACTCGACCTTTCCTCCAGCGCCAGAAAGTCCAAAAAGGTTTTTGGGGAATGTGTAGGGAGGGTTTCGGTAATCGCTCAAAATATTGTGTTTGAAAAAAAAGAAAAACGTGAAAACCATTTTAAAGTCACGCCTGAATGATGATTTGGTATATACGGCTGGTAATAAAGTAAGATTTACAACTAACACTTTATATATTAGACTCTAATGTGCTGAAGGATGATACACAATATTCACTGAACAAAATCTGTTCAAACGTTATGTTTTCAAGTGTAAAGAATTGTATTGTGCCCGTTGATTGAGAAGCGTTTAGTACCCAGACAGATTCATTTCAGGGAAGTCTAATCAGCTTAGTATTTGCTGTTTGGCATTAGTTTGGCATAAATTAATACAAAAAGACAGACACTGAAAGGCCCTTTTATATGGCTACAGTAATGAATTATTTTGCTTCAGTATTTGTGTATGTCAATAATGCATTAGCTTTTCAAAGGGTGAGATTAATGTCATACAGTTTTAAATCCACTCCTTCTCCTCTCTCTGTAATCGTACAAAGCACACGATAACTGATTACTTACAGGAGCAATCATAGTGAGTGCTGACAGCTTGATTTGATCCCACAGACAGCTGTACATCAAAGACACTTCGGTCGTGCACATACCATTTAGATGACCTCGCTAATTCCCTTTTCGGAGGGCAGAGCACACCAAATATGGTTGTTTTGATGGAGAAAGAAGACCTTTGCAGGTGCAAAAAGTTAAGAGTCCACAAAACTTCAGCCTCTCTCGGGGGCAGCCTCATAAATCCTGCCTTTAACCCGGCCTGGCCTCAAGTGAACCCCTGAAGAGAAATGTCTGTCCACCACAGTCAAAGGGCTCGTAAAGCATTACTGAGCGTACGTGGCACCACTCCCAACTTATTCCTGCAACGAAGAGATGAATGGAGTTGATTTATTTGGTGTATGAACTTTCCCTTACTTAATCAAATCAACCAATTTAAACGTTTAATTTATGTTCTCTTTAAAGGAGATTTCAACCATTCTTCAAGACCTGAGGAGAGTAGAGAGACAACTGCTCGGTATGGATGTGATGCTTTTCTTTAGTTTTTAGGGAAATATCACACGTCAAATTACAAGTGTGTGTAGTTTGAACTGTCTGGAGCTGTGTTCAATTCAATAGTACTCATTTCAAATGTTTGTCCTGCGCCAATCTGACAGTAATCGACATGATGGTGGACCCAGACGGCACCCTGGATGCCCTGTCCAATCTGGGCCTGACCAGCCCTCTGACTGAGCAGAAGATGGGCCCTGGGACTCAGCAGGGCTCGTCGGTGTTGCACCCTGGAGCTGAAGCTTCCTCCGGCACAGTCTCCAGGCCTGAAGGACGGGCCACTGAATCCTCCGGGCCTTTAGACCACGCAGAGCGAGACCCAGGGCCCCAACAGGGCCCTAGATCCTACAACTGATACTCCAAGGACATAGTTCAGTGTGCATCCTTTCTGTTGGACATGTCCTGAAGCTGTGAGGTAAGAACATTTAGAGGTATTTGGTATCAGACGAAGGAGGAGAATGATGCCTATTAGGTGGAAGAGCCTGACTGCGTAAATGTACTTCAAATTGACTCGTGACGGGACTTTATTAAAGTCCAACACTACCAAATAGCAGCTCTCGTCAGATATACAAACGAAAACGTAACAGCATTATAAAGAAGCTATGAGATAATATACTGTGTGTTTGTGTTGCAGCTCATTCTTATTATCTGTTATCCTTAAAAACATTTGAGAAAAAAACCTGATGTAAAAGATGAGAAGATTCAACGTTAAAGATAAGACACATTAAACACATTTATGTTTTTATTACAAGCCTTGAAATCTTTCTGTTCCAATCTTAAGTCCAATGCAGAAATCCAAACTAGAAAGGTGCAAAGCTGTCAAAAAAAGGATTCAGCGGAGGTGTATGTCAAGTGTTCTTCTATCCTGCCATAGAATTATTTATTAAAATGAATATATTGTTGGCCTGTTGCGATTGCAATCCCTAAACCTGCCTCAGTAATGATTTTCACCAGAAAAGGCCACGCTGCTTATTTCGTGGGGAAAGAACTGGGTCTGTACAGTATGTACCAGTGTAAATGTTTATTATAGTTCAATTAAACACTCCCATCCATGCCTTTTTTCCTGTGGCGATGTCATTTAAAACCAGTGTATCAAAGATAGACCGTGTTTGTTAAGAAACTATAAAATCAAATGTAGCCCCCAACAGGTTTTACTCTTCCAAATGTATTTTGTCACAAGTGCCCCGGATCAAATAATCATTACAGTTGGAGATGAGAAATGTTAGAGTGTACTGGAGCTGGAGGTGAACTTTGTTTTGCACATTTCAAAGCCGACATATGTTATTATTCATCTCTGAGTGACCGGGACACGACGTTCCCCCACGACGCTCCTCTATCGTGTTGTTGTCCTCGACTAGAAGCAAAGCAGGGTGAAAGTCGGCCGGCTGTAGACGAACAGTTTGTCAAATTATTTTCTGATTGCAAACAAGATGTTGTGTTTGAACCAGCGTAGACGGGGGGGGCTACCTCCAAGTCCTGCAGCTGCGTATTCCTGTTAACGATGCAATGAAAGGATGGACAGTGTAATGACTGTAGGTTTCCCAGTGTCTTGCCTCATACCAATGTTTACACATGAATGTAACCTGATCAAAACTGATGGAACATTTTAGCCAAAACGACTTGAATACAGATTGATAATTGCATTTTGTGCTCAGCACCGACTGTAATTTCTCTTTTATTCTGTTTGAGCATTTGGAGAATTTTTGTTGAGATGTTTTGTATGAAGTTTTTTTTTTTCTTTGTAATGATGTGTTGACCTTGCAATACCGGTGTATTGTTTGTCTCATTTTCAATAAAATGCATGATAATCATGAGCTATTTTATTTCTTGTTTTTTTCACAGTTTTGATCAAATGTGAGCTGAAATTGATTTTGACAGCGGTGGAAAGTAACTAAGGACGTTTAAGTACTGTGCTTAGTTTCAAGGTTCTTACTCGAGTATTTACATTGTTTACCACTTTACACTACTGCTCCAGCAAGCTGAAAGCTTCACAGTCATTGGTGTCTGCTGGGTGTGTAAACAGGCAACTGGTTACTAAAAAATTCACTAAACTGTTGCGTTTACAACTCGTCGCTGCCCCCAAGTGGACAGAAAAGATAGTGCAGAGTAAAAAAATCCCATTTTGGTAACTGGCATTGTGGTACATATATTAAAAGTATTTCAGCTCTTCTTCAACATTCAAAAGGAAAAAAGGTGTTGAATAAAGTAAGATGAAATTGTCTCAGACATGAGGTCAAACTTGATTCGTCTCGCTCTAAAAAGCTGAGTACTACTTCATCTTCATCACCCCAGAATCCCCTTTTGGCAGCCATCATCCAAAGCTACGACCTCCTAGATCCTTCTTCCACAAGAGGCCCAGTCTCCCCCCTCCCTTCTGGCCTCTTCCTCATTCAGAGGCAAGTATACGTACAACAAATTAGGTTCTTAGAGGCCTCACTGCCAGAGCCACTGCACTGCTAATTTTATGTCTCCAGCTATTCTGCTCTACTTCCTTAATAATAATAATAATCCTTAAAGCTGTGTCAGGGTTTTTCTCCCTTGCGAACAACATTCACCGCGGCTGCTGGTGCACATCAGTGCTTCTGCAGGTGTTCCTCCTGAGAGGGAACCGTTTGGCTGAATTGTTCCCACTTAGGTTTAGCAGGTTCCCTGTAGATTTCATTGCCGCACTCACACTGTTTGCATTTATTGCATATAAATAAAATATTCATATCACTGCAGCATTTTTGGTTTCGAGCTGTCGGTCTGGACCTCCTTAACAATGATGTGTTTATTTGCTCATGTAGACAAATTAAAAATTAAAACGAATATAGGATGTTTGCCAGGTTATGCACAGCATGTGCCCTGTGTACTACTCAGTGTAATTTGAACTGTCATTGATGATTTAGCACCTATGCGGCCTCGGAGTGAATATGATGTATGATGCTGCGCTGTGTGCATGCAGGATACTGGAAGTATTTACATATTCTGCACCCCCTCATTGATGCAACTTCATAACTTATGGGGAGGAGAACAACAGGTTAAGGCAGAAAATGAGTTGTCAGCCGATTGAATCCACTTTATGGTCATGCAGTAGCAGTTCACAAACACTATTAAGTAGTTACAGTCCATTTGACCTTTACTGTTGAAAAGCTGAAATAGTTATAGTTCAACACTTTGGTAACAAAAGCTTCCTACCAGCACCTCACAAGCTCTTACATTTGCATGTTATATCTGGTTTCTGTACAAAAACAAAAGTATTGCAGCAATACTGGATCAGTGGAATAGTGTTGCTAACCTTCATGCTAAGCTAAACTAATTGGCTGCTGGCTCTGCACTTCTATTTCCTGGACAGATATGAAGTAAACATGAGAACGGTATCAGTCTGCTCGTGTAACTCTCCACACACAAAAAGGAAATAAGTAAATATTTATACTTGAAAAGCTGATTTAATCAATTGAAAAGGCTACATGTATATCTGGAAGTATTGACACAGTGGCCACAGAGGGGTTATGTTCTGAATTAGATCAGTGCCAAGTGCCATTTTTCTTGCACCAGCACCTTTTTGTACCCATAATGTAAATTGTGCTTGCTGGAAAAATCTTCAGTCACCTTGTTTGTGTTTGTGTGTGTGTGTGTGTGTGTGTGTGTGTGTGTGTGTGTGTGTGTGTGTGTGTGTGTGCCACTTTTATAGCAGGCAGATGGCGTCTCTAGAGACCTGTGCAAAAGGTTTCTTAAGGTGAGGCTACAGTGCTTCCGGACRTCTCTGCCAGGATCAGTATTCTGTATGTGAGGTGTAAATGGGAGAGATTATATTTGATACAGCGTGTGTGTGTGTGTGTGTGTGTGTGTGTGTGTGTGTGTGTGTGTGTGTGTGTGTGTGTGTGTGTCGTCATGTCTGATACTGTCCACACACTTTTCTCTATCAGATTACTCTCTTTCACTGTCTGCTTTCTTCCCGTCTTGTCCAGCGCAGCAAGTCCTGTTGCACCTATAGGCCCCGTCTAGAAGCCCAACTGCATACACACACACAGAAGGACACGCGCACACACCCTCCCTAACAAGTGTGTGAGAGTGTGTGGACTCATTGCTGCTCAAACAGACGCACTGTAGTTCAGACGGCACAGAGACCAATAGTGGCTGATTCAGCTACTGAATGATAGATAGCAAAGAGAAGCAAGCAGATGGGACTGACAGCCTTTGTGCGCTTGGCTGTGAGTGTGTGTGTCTGTGTGTGTGTGTGTGTGTGTGTGTGTGTGTGTGTGTGCATCAGACTGTCTGTACCCCAGCAGACAGCAGCACACAGGTCATCAATGGAACTGTCAGATGATCCAGCTCGAGGGGGCAAGAGGAGGCTCCCCCAGCGCTCCTGTCCTGTGTGTCCTAAATGAGAAGCAGCAGCTACAGTGCTGTCCAGCAGCAGGGCTCCTCCGCATCCATCTGTATTTGTTGCAGAGAGCTGCTGGAACAGGTGAGATAACTGTCAGGTACCTCTTAAACATCATACCACGAATTATTTACCTGTAAATCTGCCTTTTGAAGAGGAAGAGGTGCAGGTTAAGATCAAGGAAGTTGAAAAGGGCCATGTGACAAAAACTTCTAGAAGTATCTCTAGTGCATAAAACTATATTCAGAGGAATTTATTCACACATGCCACATTGTCCGATATGCAACATGGTATTTTGTGAGCTCGGGAGGCATTAGTTTCGTTCACTGGAAACCCATTAATTCTGCTTGTCCGTGGTGTATTAGCCTCAGCTCTGGAGAATTGCAGCTGGAGAAGTGTGCAATTGAGCTCTGATGCCTCCAATGACAAATGATTACCACTGCTGCCACACACCCAGTACACACCTACGTACACAAAGAGATGCACACCAAGAATCCTACAATCCTAACTAGTATGTACTGTATATAGAATATTTACAGCTGGTCTATGGTCTGTGATAAAATCAGCTCATGTGCACAACTGCACACGGGCTCCGGCACACTAAGTTCACACTAGCGACACACTTCCCATGCACCTATCCAAAGGCTGGAAACTTTGAAATTACAGTAATAACTCGCGATTGAGACCATAAACTCATGTTTTCAATGTTTACTGAGGTAATAAATCAAGCGAGAAGTCGAGTCTTTTCTCTTAGACTTCCATACAATCAGACTTATTTTTGCAGCCAGAGGAGTCGCCCCGTGCTGGTCGGTAGAGATAGAGCTAGTTTAAGACACTTCCGCATTGGCTTCACTCTTAAGAACCGGAGGTTGCCCCTTGGTCTGCTCAGGGCCTACGCGTACAATGATGACGAAATTTAACATTCCCATACTTTTATACAAACCTTTGGCTTTAGAGAGTGTACTCCGCTGATTATTGCAATCAAAACGTAGCTGCCTCTGAACCTAAAGTGAGGTGAACTTACCCAGGAGTGAGTTACAGTTGCAGAGGCGAAGCTAGTAGATCCGGCACTCTGCTGTGGACAAACGCACTGATGGGGCTTTCTGTACAACACAACCTAACGGGGTGACTTCTTACTGCTGGATCCCTATTTGCACCCTATCCACAGTCCCTTTGGCATTTGTCCCAGCTGTCTCCCGTTGCATTGCGCCCAGTCAGCCTTCACGTCCTGTGCACACATGGAGACCTGCTGTTGAACCTTTGGTGTGAAGGTGAAACACCTTTATTGAGGCGTCCTTCATTGACACTCACAGGGCTGTGTTTGGATAGGTTGAAAGAACGTCATCAAACCTTACTAAAATGGCAAAGACAAGACACCTTGTTCTTTCACCACCAGACACTGTGTGCATGAATATACCTTCACCTGGTTTAGGCTATTTGCTAATCTCAATGTCCCTTGCAGTGGGGCTCTTAAAGATGAAGTCTGTTTTAAATTGGTCTCTTGTGTTGGAGAACTGTTCTGTACATCATCAGATAATGGAGCCCTGTACGGAGAGTCAGGAGGGAATAGGAATAACTCTTAACTGCTCTCCTGCAAAGAGCGCCGCTTGAGAAGTGTACAGATTGCAAAGAGCTCTTAAAGCTCTTCAATATAACGGAGAAGAAAATGGACTGGTAGGCGTTTCATACATTAGTATTCAATGTTGCATCACGGTGGTGACTGTACAGTTGGTAAATTGTTTATGTCAACAGTTTCTTGGTGTGACCGCTGCTGTTAAGCCGGGGATCTCGTCTGTGGTTCTGTCTCAGTTAATGGTCAGTGCTCATGATGGTCAGGGAAACAGTGAGAACCCCTTCCTGTTTGAATGTTGTTCTGACCCTATATCTGCAGCTTTGGGAGCATTCACCTCTCCTGGGAAATGGTCCAAACTTTTCTGTCTCTTCTGTCTCACTTCTTGCTCTCTCTTCTTCGCTTACAGACAGGCTGACGTGCAGAGGGCACCTGGCACAGACAAGCACAGCAGGTGTCACTGCTGTGACTTTGTTCCTTGTTGCTACTGATATCTCTCTGGAATCTCACACAGTGCTCCACAAGTCCTTATAATTAAAAATCATATACTCTACATTGTTCATGAGTATGCCAATGAGATAAATTAAGCTTTTTCAAGCAGTGTAATTACTGTGCAATTTGAATATACTGAATATAATAAGACTACTGCTGCATTCACATGGAATAATAATAATAATAATAGAATAGTAGGGATGCACCGATACCATGTACAAGTACTTACATTTGAGTACTTGACGATACCGAGTACCGATATGAATACTTAATGAAATCATTACAGTTAACAATGACTTTGAAAACATGTTTTATGTTTGTCACTTTCTAACAGTAACAAATTAAATACAGAACATGATGCTGTTGTTGTCATTTTATTGTGTTTTCCGGATAAAAACAGAGCGTAGTTCTTTGCAGTAGGGATGTTGAACTGTGCCATCAATTTAAGCTGCTATGAGGAACTTTTAACTGATTAGGAACCAATTTAACGCTGATGCGTCTTTGTGACCTACATGAGTAAGACCATCAGCGAGATGATTGGCTGGGTGGCTAACTAGGCTCAACTGACGGAAGGATAACGTCACTCTTCCGTTGTGGTATCGGGTGCAGTTGTACCGGAGTAGTTTCACAAGTACTGTGTCTCAGTTGTTTTTATTTTCTGCCTCTCAGTCCCGTCTCCAGCCACGGCCCACGGCCCCTGCACTGTCATTCCCCATCCATCCACCAATAATTGATATCATTTAAACTGATAAGTTATTTAACAATTAAAGCTGTCATGAATGGGTATATACTTTTCGATCACACTTTGGCTCTCTGTGATGTTTTCCATGTTTACCGCCTTAGTTGAACATGCTAGCATGCTAACATGTTCACAACAACAATGCTAATATGCTGATGTTTAGCGGTACATTGGTTGCTACATTCACCATTTGCCAGTTAGCACTATAGACAAAGAACACCTGAGGCTGATGGAAATGTCAGTTTTGCAGGCATTTGGTCTTCAAAGTATTGGACAAATTCGAATTTGCAGCTGATAATTGCACTTATTTGTATAATCCTTCCTGAGGGAAACATGAATATACCAAATGGCATAGCAAACCATCCAGTAGTCTGAGTAGAAAACTTTTCAAGAACTCTCCTCGTATCATTCCCTCATTACTCTCTCGTCCCCCATTAGGTCCTCCCTTTACTCCCTGGACAGTGTGGGACTCATAAACACAACAGCAGCTTGCCTGCAGTCAGCAGCATATGTTGTTTTCTGCTGTTAGGCGATGCTATAATCCTCTGTGAGAAAAGGGCAAATACAATGGGGGAAGAAAGTGTTTAATATTTCATCTCCCCCCACCGAGGCCCTGTAATGTACTTCTGTGCCAGAGGAAGAGGCAGAGTTTTAGATTTCAAGGTATATACACAGTGGAAGTGAAACATGAATGAGTGCTCTGGAATCTGGTGCATTAATGAAAAGCACACTTATTACACCGATTTAAACACAGTGGAGATTAAAGCAGACAATGCTGCTGATTTATGAGTTATTAATGGGAGGTATAGGACTTTTTCTTTAGTCTACACTGGGCAGAACTGTGACGTATGTGTGTGTGTGTGTGTGTGTGTGTGTGTGTCCTACCTAATGAGTTCACAACAATTTGAGAGTTTTGCAGCAGCTGTCTTACACACACATGCCATCGGATCACCAGTGGCATGTTTCAGCATCCCTCTCCTCTAAGCCCAACTGCATTCTGTCAGATGAGTTTTGTTCACAAGGCAGATAAAAGAGGAAGATAAAGAGGAAGAGTAGGAGGAGGAAGAGGGTTGCTGGGGCTCGGAGCTTCAGCTCTGTATTGGCTGTTTGAACGAGAGGGGTTGGGTCTTTCTCCATCTCTCTCACCACCTCCACCGAGAAGCAGAGAGTGAGCAGCACGGGTATAGGCAGCTCACACACACACACACACACACACACACAGCCAGAGGCTGGAAGAAGCATGTCAGGACATGGGACGGACCAGGATTCGAGGTGCACATACACATACCTTCCAGGACAGTGAGGAACCAGCAGGATGAAGACGGTGGCAAAGAGTGAAGACATCAGAGCAGGACAGGCTACGAGTGGGTGATGAAGACAGAGAGACAGACGGACAAAGATGTGTGACTGAGCTGCAGTGTCCCCACCTGTTAGAGTGCTGCTCTCATGGCGGGACCGACCACACAGCAGGAGCCCTTGAAGGTGATGTTTCCTGCCCTCAACTACACTCTGCATCTATTTAACATGTGATATTACTCTTAATTTGTCTGTTTGTGGGATTTTAGTGCATGTTTTTCTTAAGTTTTTCTTGCTGGCTTCCATAACATTATTTATTCATTGATTGATTTGGATGAAGCCCTAAATTCATTCCATGGGTTCTTCAATTATCCAGTAAAACACATGCATGTAAAATAAACCCAGTTAGGGCTGTGACTTTACAGTTTCATTATCAATTCATTTAGAAATTGTTTCTTTGAATATAATCAATTAAGTAGTCTGTCAAATGTCAGGAAATCATATATATCACAAATGTCCCAGTGCCCAAGAGGCCATCTTCAAATTCCTCATAGAAATTAAATTTACAATGATATAAAACAGAGAAAAGAAGAAAATACATTGGGAAGCTGGAACCAGCAAATATTTGCCATTTGGCTTCATAAATTATATATTTGATTATATTGATTATCAAAATTGTTGGCAATAACTTTTCAATTAATGATTCAGTCTATGAAGTGTCAGAGAATTGTGCAGAAAATGACCATCCCAATGTCCCAGTGCGTAAGGGGAGGTCTTACAATAGCACAAAACTCAAATTAATTTAATGCACAATGATATAAAACAGATAAAAGAAGGAAATCCCTACATTTTCTAATATTTGGCATTTTTGCTCGATAAATGAAAGTGATCCAAAACAGCTCTGGAAACCTATTGTGTGTGTTTTAATGAAGGGAATATTGTATCTCACTGCATCAACTGTAAGTTTTCATTCTGTATCATGAGTTTATATTTCCGAGCAGCCATGTACACATCCACAAGTCAAGCATGGTCCTCGACTCTGCTAAATGTGATGAAGAGCTCAGTGGTCTCAGTGGACAGCAGATGGGGTGTGAGGTGTATCCGGTCTTTCAGCCTCATTGCCTGAGACAGACAGTGTGGGGAAGAGTGGGCAATCAAGTTGACAAACACCCTCCGACCCCCATCTTCTCTCTGATGCTGTGTGTTCTTTCTTTTGTTTTATCGTACAATTTATTTAAAAATATGAAGTTGTAGCTGGGAGACGTCTTTTAGAGACTACTGCTCATGCTGCCAAACTAATCAGTGGTATACGATTCATTTGATTGATTGAACACAACAAAAGAGAATGTATAATGTGATGCGATGACTGCTTACAAAACTGATACAGCCAAACAAGGCAGGGAATGAGATGGTGAAAATCTGTGTTCGTAAGCGAAACAGAAGTGCCGAACTGCACTTTTAAAACAATGGAAATCAAGACTCCTCGGGCTGGATGAGGGCAACAAGGCTGCTACTTCATAACCACTGAGCCCACTGAACCCAACCCTTATTACAAGTATACCATATAATGCCGCACACATACATGCACACTAATATAGACTTTGATATTGCTTGTCATAAAAGCGACACTGAGCGTGCCCCTGCTGGCCCAGAGGTCATAAAATCCCCTTCAGCTGGGGATTCGCTTCAACAACAAAGCAGACAGTACACAGAAAAGCATGAACCAGAGTCTCCAGTATTCCTTATAGCTGGGCTTTAGTGTGCATCAGCCTTCAGCCTTCAGCGTTACACTTCACTTGTCCTCTGCTCCGTTGCATAAAGTAGGATTTGTGAAGCTGAGGGGGTTTCGCTCCAGAGCTTTGAATTTCTCTGCAGCCAAGTTGTCAAATCAAGAGTTTCTACAGTCAGGAGAAGACAGATATCCAAACCGCTATTCAATGATATTGAATGACAAAATTAACATTTAATGACTGATCATTATCTTTTCGTACAACACCCAAAACTTAACTGTCATGTCAACGGCTTCACTGTGAGTTGTGACCCTGTTATTACAATAGCAGAAGGGTCCTACAGTGCTGCAGATCATGCTCTTGTCTGTGCCTAACTCACCTTCCAGACCCAGCAGAAGTGCATTGCCATCTTTGCCCTTCTCTGCTGCTTTGCTGTGGTGGTGGCGCTGATCTTCTCATCAGTGGACATTTGGGGGGACGATGAGGACGGTATCACAGAGGAAAACTGCAGCAGAGACTGCAGGTAAGATGCTCTGCAACTGCATCAAATGTTATGCAGGAGAAGCAGAGGTATCATCTTTTTTTATTCCACGCATTTTTATTTCCTTCGTCGAAACCTACATTACCCAGAATGCAACTAGACTGTCAACAATTTGGTCAGAGATTCTCATATGTTGTGCTAGTGGCAGCTTTTGTAGCCTCAAGATAAGATGAGAAGTGGACCGGTCACCCTCTCTCACTCTCCACCCGTAGATTTCTTTTATGTTTAAACTTGTAGTCTTCAGCCCGACACTGACTCAAGTGACATCACATTTGAGGCAATATATATCACATTTCATGCAGTACCTTCTGGAGCCACAAAAGGCTTTATACAACTTTTCGAACACATGTAGTTAGTAGGACTCCTAAAGACGTGTAAACAGACTTTGATGTGTACATTTGTTTAGTTCCACTTTAAGGCTCCAGAAACTCAAGAAGTGTGTTAATTTCAGCATTGTGCTTGTGGAGAATATTCCAGACGACCTCTTTCTCCCCATGGATGGCAGACCCCACCTCCCTCTCTCTGCTGGCTTTCATACATTGTTGGACAAGGCAAAGCACTCAGTTGAGGTGGTCTCACCTGTCTGGGCCTTAAACCCCTGGGACCTCGAAACAACGCCAAGCTCTGCCAAACAGGTACAAAGTCACGGCAGACAGTCTGAATATATCCCACTACATTCAAGCAGAGCATGAAGCAACTGCATTCCCCAGGTGTTGTTGTAAGGGGTAATGCCCTAATTATTTTCCCGTAGCTCTCAATGAGGTTAATCCTGCTGAGATCTATCAACATCGTCCTTTTAAGGGACAACCGGAAGCACTGCTCAACAACAGTAATACAGAACATCACTCTCCTCCTCAGGGTCAGCTGTTGTTCCAGAGACTGCTCAGCCTGAAATCTCGTGGGGTGAAGCTGAAGATTGCCAGCAGTCTGACTAACTCTGCTGAACTGAAGACCTTGGCAGCACACAGTGAGTGGCTGTCATATTTTCATGTTATAAAAGCGACTTGATATGCCACAGTAACTTTCCAGAATGAAGATTTGTAGCTCCTAACAACTCACCCGATGATGTTGTCTGTGCACAAGCCAGTTTTTAAAAGAAGAAGAAGGATTTAATAAGTGTTTTGATAGATGTAGGCTCATTTACAAACCTGAGCCCCATCCAGCGCCTCCACAGCAAGGGTCATACAACCTTCACCATGTCTGCCAAACTTCACAATGAAGGTCAGAAAATGATAAATGTGTTAATGTACCTGGCTGGTTTCCTTTCAAAGCCTTTTGCATCTCTGCCTGCCTGCTTTGCCCACATGTCCGTCAGACACTCCACGGCCCATTTCCACGATTCTCTCCAGCTCATTCTACCACCACTCTGCGTTTGTCTCTCTGTCTCACGCTATCCAGATGCAGAGGTTCATTTTGTTAATATGACAGCTTTTACCAGAGGAGGACTGCATTCCTCGTTCTGGATAGTGGATCGGAGGCACATTTACATCGGGAGCGCTGATATGGACTGGAGGTCACTCTCCAAGGTAACAACTGACATTCGGCAACATAGTGTGCAGAGTAAAGTCCGACCAGAGGATGAGTGAGCTGCTGCAGTTAGGTGTGGTCACATCTGCACTTCTTTTCTGGCCTCAATATGGCTACAGCAGAGTCTGGTCTCTCAATAATACAAGCTGGACAAACTTAATTAAATGATAACATTTGCACTCCACGGGGACTTAAAACACAGTCAGGATTAGTTCCACTCTACAACCTGTACCTTTTTATGCAATTACTCCAGCCACTCTTAATGGGCATCGGGGATGATTTAAGATTGCTGTCTGAGGCAGGCCAGAGAGGCAAGTAGCATTTCACTTTGCATTTAGTATGTAATTCACTATATTACAATAGAGGAGGAACCAGGGAGCATTAGCACGCTACTACTTGAAGCGATTAGCTGGCACTTTTCATGCTTCAGCGCGGGCTTGAGGAAGAACTGCTGTTTGGTGGGATTAACTAAGAAGCCAGAGGAAAGGAAGAGACACATGCATGATGACACACACACACACACACACACACACACACACACACACACAAATGATGGAAGGGAAGGTAGGAAGAGTGACAAAAAGAGAGCAAGTCAGATACTCACTATATAAATGATAGGAGAATAGACTTGATACCTCTGTGTGCTTCCTTCTGGGTCACTCACCAAAATAGAATAAACACAAAACAATAATTAAGGACCAGGTGAGATTATATACTGGTGAGAAACCAGGTGAGATTATATATTTAGAACTCTTGTTTGTTGCGTGTAGCTTTGGTCCAGACTGAAAAACAACGATTGAATGGATTGCAATTAAAGTTTGCACATATAAGCATTCGTCCCAGAAGAGGAATCCAGTGGACTTTAGTGACCCCTGAATGTTCCTCTAGCGCCATCATGAGGTTGATGTTTGTAGTTTTGAGTAAAATGTCTCAACAGCCAATAGATGGATTCTCATTCAATTTGGTACACGTAATAATTTCTTAAATAACTTCACCTCACCTCTTCATCTAGCACCATCATGGAGTCAAATTGTGTCCAGTACTTGCAAAACTAATGTCATTCCCATCAGCCTCAGCTGTTAGTGCCAGTTAGCGAATGATAAAATGCTGGAATGTATAATATTTACTATGTTCACCATATACGATAAATATTATACCTGGAAAATGTGAGCATGTTAGCATCGTCATTGTGAGCATGTTGGTGTGCTTATCTTAGCATTCAGCACCACTGTGCCTATAGCCTCACAGAGCCAAACCAAGACACCCTGATCCTATTGTAATATTATAATAGAATCAATCCTATTAGATTATCAAATCTTCTCACAGAGTTACTATTATCACTCTAAGATCAGCAGCACTTTGCCTTTTATCTAACTCTAATTCCTTTGTCACATTGTGAAAGCATATGTCTGTCCAGTGAACACACGTACACACACAGACTGCAACCTTTCTGCTGCGTCACCTTTTCCTGTGTGCTTCCTTCTGACACCCCACAGAGGAAAGAACTGGGGGTGGTGGTGTATAACTGCAGCTGTCTGGCTCTGGACCTCCACCGAGTCTTTTCGTTTTACTGGCAGCTCCACGAGAGGGACTACATCCCCTCTATCTGGTCGAAGAGAGTTACAGCCCTGTACGGGAGGCACGACGCCCTGGAGCTACAACTCAACGCCTCAGAAGCCACTGCTTACGTGTCTGTGAGCAACGACTTTGTTGTGCATCCGTATTTACTGCATGTTAACACATGAAGTGACTCTACACATGAAAGTCCTAATCAATTATTCAACTGTTTTATATTCCTCTTAAGGCACCAGCTGCCTGACTCTGGACTAGACGGTGAATGTCTTTATGAAAGTTTCATTGCCAACTAACAACAGCCCCGCGCAGCGGGTGATTAATCATGTTAATACCACGCTGAGGAGCATCTTGAGTCTGAATATCTCAGTACCTCAGCCTAATTTGACAGTAATGAATCTTGTTACCCTCTAAGCGACAAGACACCTACCAGTTGCATTTAGGACATTCATCATCCGACAGGAAGTAATGGAGCCGTGCTGGCAGAAGCTGCTGGCAACTCTAACCTGCTGTTGTGCCTCGCTTTAGTGTGTCTTATTGTTTTCTTGCCCTTTACTTTGTCAAAATGTTACACTGAATCTGTCAGACATTTTGGAAAATGATATACCCTAATTATGTTGACCTTATCAGTGTAACATTTTTCAGTGGGGTGTAAATTAGTTTCTTGAATTGGGATAAACGCAATATCAAAAGTCAGCCAAAATATTAGACTTTATTGTCCCCAAGGGGAAATTCTTTTCCACAGCACTGTACTCATCAGAGAGCAGTACATACAACAGCACACAGTGAGCACACACTCCGGCCTGGTCAGCGAGGGCTGTTGTTTAAGGCTATGGCTGTGGGCATCAGGTTTTCCCCAAAGCAAGCCCTTCTGCACCCAACGAGCAGTAACTCACCTTTCAGCTCTTTGGTTTTCATAATTTCTATTACATTTTGGGTACAAACCTGTCTGAATGATGTCTCCTGTCTGCAGACCTCTCCCGAACTCTTCTGCGCTAGAGATCGCACCCGAGATGTCGATGCCATCTATCAAGTCATCCAGAGTGCAAAGACATTCATCTTCATATCTGTGACGGACTACCTCCCTCTGTTGAGCAGGAGCTTCAGAGGAACGTCAGTCACAAGGTATATTAGAACTATTTCTGAGAGCTTTGAAATAAATTGAGACTTAGCTACATGTGACAGATTTATTAACTGCGTGTCATTGGCTTTAGATTATAAAACAGTGTCTCATTGGTTCCAATAGGTACTGGTCAACTATTGATGAGATGATCAGAGAGGCTGTGGTCCTGAAAGGAGTCAGAGTTCGCCTGCTGATAAGCTTCTGGAAGAAGACCCACCCCCTCACCTTTAACTTTGTCACCTCCCTCAAGTCGCTCTGCATGCAGCTGCCCAACTGTTCGGTAGAGGTGGTGCGTGAATTGACAGTTTCTCCAGATATGTTTCATTAAAGCTGTAGTTTAGTATTTGCAGTGAGCTTCTTGACTTTCTCTAGATTCTTTATTCTTGCATATTACGTTTAGAATAAGTGTGGTATGTGTACACACTGATCATGATCAATGCATTTTCTGCAGAGGTTTTTTAGTCACAAGGAGAAAGAGGAAGACATTCAACACGGACTCAACCACAACAAGTACATGGTTACCGACAACGCTGTCTACATTGGTAGGCAACGTACACTATTTGCAATTTATTCATTTTACTTTTACATTTTTAAGTGCATGTTTTCAAGATATGTCAGAATGTTTTGTTTTCATGCTGAGTGCTGTTTCAACAATGTTACACAGAAGACTTAAAGGACTCGTCTAAATCACAGCAAGGAAGTGAATGCTGTTTTTCCAAATGGAAAACTATAACTTTAGTTTGCAAGAAGAAAAGCCAGTACAGTGCAACTTAGGAGTCATTATTTCTTGCGATAATACACAGACACAATATCTTAGATTTGCTGTTTCTCCACAGGGAACCACGACTGGGTCGGGAGTGACTTTGCCATCAACACAGGAGTCGGGCTGGTGGTCAAGACGAAAAATAGCCTTGAAGGCAGGGGAGTCCTGGAACACTTCAAGGCTGCTTTTGAGAGAGACTGGAGGTCACGTTACGCTAAGAGTCTTCAAGGAAACAAAGATCAACTGAGATTCAGAAACCTGCATCAAGTGAAAGTTAATCTGCAGACTGAGGAGGAAAAGGAGCGGAACGACCCTTTATCATTATAAGCATAGAACGTCTGTCTATATCCTCATCGGGCTGAATATACAACACATGTACACAATATGAGAATGTGACGTACACTATTAGACTTGACATTCATTTTGTGACATTATTTTAATATATTCAGATGCAATCAACAAAGACAATGTTTGAAGTAATAAGTTGACTCACTACAGTTGCAAGTTACAGTAACGGTATCTAACTACTTCATTAAATGTTGACTGTTATATGAGCATGCTATGCTGCATGAATATTGAAAGCAATATTCAAATTCAATCTATATATATTATGACAAGCAATATGCTGATTATAAAATCAATATGCTCTGTGTGAATCTTATTTAAATCCATAAACATATCCCATCAAACTCACCAAAATAAATCATTTAGTATTTAATGATGATGCAATGTTTTTGTTGACAGTTTTAATTTGTATTTTACAGACATTTTAATACTTTTTGCATCACATTTAGGACTTTACTGATATAAATGAATAGCACACAGGCTTCACCGATGTGACGACTGTTTATCATCTCATTGAAAATGTTCATCTGACCATATAAAATGTGCTTTTTTCCGAATTGTTGTGTTTATTTCAGCATCACCTCTCTGGGAAGCATAGCTGACATTTACACATAAAATCCCTCCAAACAAGGTCAGGTGCTTCTTAACAGATAGTGATTCAACTTTCAGGCAATGGCTTATATAGTGCGGCCCAATCATTGGTCATATTTTGCTTTTATCAAAGTCACTAATGCGCTGTGAGTTACGTACCAATGTGCCTCATGTGCCTCATTAAACATAAGGCCTTCACAGTTTTAACGTAGTTAGAAAATAAATACATCATGCATGTATGCAGGAAATTATTACTACTGTAATGAGGTCACTGTGTATTACATAGTCTCACATTACACCCATGACACATTTTAAATTGTGCATTAATTACAAAGCTAGAGTCACAAGAAATTGCTCCGTTACACTAGAAATAGTGTAGTGTAGTGTAGAAAATGTTTTGATTTGTGTGATACTACATCTACGCCCAGTGATGAAGTCAGTCCAACTGCATGAACCACATGTGGCCACTGGTGGGCAGACAAACTCTAAAACATGATGATTGATGAAATACCTTCAGTGGTGTGTTAGCACACAGTGGCCTTATAGTTCACAGCACAAACCTCTCATCAGTCAAAGCTCAGCATTTTAATCTTCACATTAGATGCAACAATTAGAGTTAATGTGATGTCAAATAACAATGCAAACTATTTCTGTGTTAATACAAGTGGATGTTATATTGTTTATCTGGCTGTTGACTGAGGGAAACATCTGTCATCTGGCATTTAGATGTATCAAATGTAATGAGATTGGAAATTTGAAAATTTCAGGGAAAACAGTCATTTAAAACGTGGAATTATTAGTAAGAGAGTGTGTTTTTTTCATTCAAAATAACACATTTCATTTTCTATTTCGTGGTGTGTTACACTGACACAACTGACACTGTTTTATTGTTTTGTAAATAATAGAACCGGCCCTCTGTTTAAAGCAATGCAGGTCAACAACACCACAAACTACATCCTAAAACACTATACACATTGTAAAGGTAGGATTTATAGCAGGATTCATGTATTAGACAACTGACAATTTTATAGATCATGATTTATCTGAAGAAATTATGTACATTATTTTTATAACGTAAAATTTAAGTGTATTATTATAAAGTACATCCATGAGAGATTTACAGATTCTCTTCCAGTTTTAAACACAAGGAGGCGCTGCTGCTCAGTCACAGGCTGCTAGCTTCGGCAGCTAAACTTTGGCATGATTAGTTTGGAGGTTTTGTATTCAGGGGGAAGAACTTCATCACATGCATGGGTTCATCTGTCTAGGATTACACCCATACGAGTTCACGGTTTATTATTTGTATTGTGCTGAGCAGCCTCCCCGAGCTGAACCAAATAATTATTTGTGTGCAAAAAAACAACTGTTGTAAAGAGTGCTAACTCTTTCTGTGTGCTGGGCAGGGGAAGAGGAGGAGGAGGAGGAGGAGGAGAGGGGTGAGGGGGGTCCGGCGGCAGATGCCTTTGCAGAGGACCAAGGAGGATGTAACGGAGTGTGGGGTGTTGCGGGACAAAATGCGGGTATGATTTGACGGATGGTGATGTTCGAACGCCGATTTGGCGACATTTAAACTGCTGGATGTGCTGAATGTAGCGACAGACTGTGTGTGAAAACACCGACAGCACAAACCGCAGTGCCGAGAGACATTTCTCAACTAGTGTAAATGAGATGGACGGGACAATTGGGATGGTGCACTCGTGCAAGACCGTGTCACCTCTGAAGAAAATGTAGACTGGGCTGCTACCACTCTTCTCCCTGATTGACATAACTGGGATTTTCTGTGTAGATCTCTCAAACACAACCTTTGGTAGCGATGGAAACTGGAGTTTTTCTGCCCTGCCTGGATGAATTCCTGCTGAGCCCTCTTGTCACTTGGGTAAGTATTGCAGACGGCTCTGATTTGCTGTCAGACACTGTGGTACCAACCTGTCATCCTGTGTCCTATCTTTGTTATTTAGGTGAGGACATTCGTGCCACATGATGGGGACATGCACTTCGACTTCTCTGTGTTACTGGACGGAGTCTTCTTGAATGCTGTAATGACACAAATGTAAGTCACTTCATGCCACATCTTCGTCCTTGCAGCTTATACATTCATTCATTTGTCACATTTCTAATTTAGATTGTGAGCCGTGTCCAGATGGGGATTTAGATTGGTAGCCTGTCTTTTGAAGCTGTTGACTGTCATAGACTTCAGTAGCAATTGATGATGATGATGACGATGATGATGATAAAGTACATCGTTCAAATACTAGAAATCCTCCTTATTTAGCCTTATTAAGTCGTTTTTTTAAAAGAATTAGGTATCTTCTCCCCTCGTGCCATCTACAGCAGCTACTGATACAGTATCAAGCATCTGCTAACATTCTTATCCAGCCACCAACAGTACTGGCTTTGTCACTCAGCAGTAATAAAGGGTATCTTTGTAGTCTGCAGCAGTCTTCAAATGCAACTTCCTCGTTACTTACAGGTTAGGTTTCTCAAAAAATGTAAGAATTAGCATGAAAGTTACAGACACTGAGGGAGATCTATAGACGTAATCGACTAAATAAGGAACAGATTTGCAAAGACATGAGGAAATTCATAGATACTGTCAAGACTCTACTTAAGAGATTATGATTGGGGTGCCTTATGTTCTGAGGGAATTAACCCGCACCTATAACAAACATTAAGTGATGGTCATCTGGCAGTTTACAATGTGACACAAACTGCTGTAAGGTGACAGGTGGTGAGACCCTGGTTCTAGTCTTCATGTTGGGAGACACTTTAGACATCGATGGTAGAACTGAAATTGAAGAGTTGCAGAGAAAAGGTAAAACAAACTGATGACCCAATGCACTTGTGGATAACGCTGTCTAGCCACCCCGAGTCTACAGTGTGCATTCATCCCACTCATCCCCCAGGGTCACAATAACCAGCTCTAAATGCAAAACAATGCTGCGCTGAGGGGAGGGTAAGAGGCGGGATAATCTCCTGGATTGGGAGACCCTCTGGGATTAGGGCCTCGTTGCTGGTGTTTAGTGGCACTGGGACACAGATGGGAAGGGAAGGGAGGAGTCACAGGAAACGGACAAACAGCACAGAGATGGAGAAAGGCATAATAAAACATGTGATGTACCGGGCCGCAAGGCAGCATCTCTGTCTCTCTTTCATTCATTGTGTCTTTCTATCTGCCTTTCTGCCTCACTCTAACGTCTATATATATAGAAGACATTTGTGTGTAAGTTAGTCCATCTCTTTGCTAGTTACTCTTAATGTCTGCACACAACCGGTTTCCTTTCCTGAGCAACAAGGTGAGGTCTGTCCTATTATACTGCACAAAGGTTCATGAATGACAGCATTTCAGCTATAATGTATGACAGCTCAACCCCAGACCACATTAGGCCCGAGCCAACAGCCCAAGAATCCAGCTAAAGAGTTTCCTTTGGGGGAAAAGTTTAATGCCACCCCATTTGGCTCAAGCAGTGCGGTTTGTTGACTGAAAGGAATGACATCACAGGGGCTAAAGTTAGGAATGAATAGAGAGCTCATACATGTTTTCATGGCGATCCCTGAGCCAAAACTTTTACTGGCTTGCAGCTCCCTCTCACTCCATTCCGCTGACAACCGTTTGTTTGTTTGTGAGTAGCAGAAATGTCAAGTACAATGCCTTTATGTTGTGTCACGCCTTCAGAAATCCCTCGGCTACACCTCAGGGTGCAAAGGAAGTAGGCAGAGATCCAAGTCAGAGGATCCAGAACCTGAACCTCCTTGTCCAACAAATCAAGAGGTATTATCTGGTGAGTTTTGGATGTTCCTCCCTCTCATCCATATGTATCTAAACAGGCCGCAAAGCTTTCCCTCTCTCTCTACACGAGATTATGCTATCTGAACATTGGATTTTCCAACTCAACTTTGCATCATCCATCACGCACACACTAGCTCACACATGCGCAAACCAGATAGTCGGTAGCACTTGTGTCACAGCAGATCAACTAGTTTCTCTTAAGATGCGTGCCCTAAATTTCAGCCATGTACACAGCTGTGTAATCGCCACAGGAGTGAGGTTAGAGTGCGGCAGAGAGCCCAGTCAGAGCCACAGACAGAGCTTTAGGGGGACACATGAAGTCATGAGATTCATGGGCGGACACCACTGATGGCGAATCTTGGATTTGCCGTCTGTGTCAGAGTAATTAAGTACAATTCGAGATAAGCTTTCTTCTGCTAAGAGCTGTTTAGAGCACAAGAAAAGTCATTTCAATGAGGACGGGTCGATCAAGAGCTTCAGATTAGCAGCGCAAAAGAACAAATATAGAAAAGAACGGGTTTTTTTGTTTTTGTTACAACAGATTAACAACATATCTGATAACATCGTGTCTAATTATCCTTTGTACTGTATTTTACTCTTGGTAAACTCAAGGTTTGGTTACTTCTAGTCATGTTGATCTAAACCAATGCAGCTCTCCATCCAAGGACCCTTCAGGAGAGAAAAACATCCGTATTATGTTTTTCCTGAGACAGACTTCATGCCTTTGCTTCTATTAGAATAACTCTTAAGTACAAAGCAGTAAACGTAGATGTAGGGCAGCCCTTGAATCTTTAATCTGCTGTCATGTGAAAATCCCATCCGGATCTGATTTTGGTTATTTTTATGTTGTAAGGTACGTTGAAGATGACAGACATGCTAGCTGCTCTGTGAGGCATAATGGTACTTTAAGCTACATGCTTAAGTCAGCATGCTAATATTTTTACAATCACAATGCTAACATGCTAATGTTTAGCAGCTATAATGTTTGTTGTTTACCATGTTCACTTTCTTAGTTTAAGGTGTTAGCATGCTGACATTTCAACTGAAAGAAAGGCATAATAAAGATTCATCTGGTGTGCTTTACATTGGTATAGAGCAAGGCACTGTATTCCTAACATTCCTAACAGGAGCTATTAACAAACACTATTACACTGCTCACACACCAGCACACACACTGTGCACACATGCATAGATATAAGCCATTTGTAGGCTGATGCAAGGCTGTACCGAACACTGCACCAGGGAAACAGGCTCTGTCATCTGCCCATTTAGAGGCTCCTCCCTTTGTTGGCGGTGTTTCTATACATGTATTTAAGCAGCTGCTATGTGCTGTACATACGTACATACGTCGCTGTCCATTCAAGCTCTTCGGCTGGACCGCAAGAAGTGTTGTATTTAGTCCTTGTTTTAGTTCGGCCTGAAATGTATCGTCATCTTCCCTTTTTCCTCCACCCTCCTCCCTCCTTGTTTCTCTTTTTTTCAGGATCATCTGAGACAATTAATCATGATTCCTTTGCCAAACGTGTTGCTGCTTGGCAGGACTCCTTACTGTGGTATGCTCTTTTATTCCTCATCTTAGAGCTGCTAATTCAAGCCTGACGGGTCCGTCTGCTGACAGTCAATAAGCACTGCATTGATCTCCAATCATTTACCTGCAATAAGGACATGTGTAATATAGGTCGATTATAATCGCTAAAGTGGCCGAACTAAAACTTCTGAGAGAAGATTAAGAGTTTATTTGACAAAATAATACATCCATAATCCATAACAATTAAAGCAGCCCATCTAATTAGACAAGTTAACTACTAGCAATAATGTAATTGTTCAATATTTTTGAAAATGTTGACGATGCAAAACTTGTGATAATCTTTGTTTGTAATTAATGAATAATGAAAATCAAGCATTTTCCACAAAAAAAGCCTTGTGATACAGTTTCTGATACAGTTTGAATTCAGTTGCATTCTATGAGTCTGATGACCACGCTGCTTTGTGATGGTAAGGCTTTGGCAAGTGGTGACCCAAATTCCCCAGCCAGCAGTTTATTCTACTTAAATCATGCCAGCAGCACTCAGCGCTTCAATCTGATAAGTCATATTTCAGATAATGAGCTTTTTTCTCCTCTTTAACAGAGCAAAGTCTGGAGGAAACAAAGAAGCTTTTGCTGCTGCTGTTGGGATGTGCAGTTCAGGTAAAGCCTGTCTATCTGATCAGAAATCCTGAAGCAGACAAGACTGCATGAGATGTGGAGATCTAAATCTGTTAACGTTTTTATTTTCAGTGTGAGGAAAAAGAGGAGTACATCGAGAGGATCCAAACACTTGACTTTGACACGAAAGCTGCCATAGCTGCACATATTCAGGAGGTATATGACTTCATATGAGATGCCACAGCTACGTTGTTCAGGAAATCAGTTTGTGTGTAGCTGTGCTTGTGTCTAGTACACACAAGGAATACTGTAGATACAGCAGGATTCACAGCCAGCATAGATATTATATATTGTATATTATATTATATTATATTATATATTATATATTGTTAGTTGAAGATATTATGAGAAATACAGTTTATATTAAATTCTTGGAAGTAGTAATGATTTATTCGGAAGTGAAAGACAACACTGTATTTTGTAGCTGCATATGAAGGATCCTTGTGCCAATATACTGTATAATGTATTCATTCCCATTATATCGTGTTTTTTCCTGCTTGTCTGACTGTCCGTGTTTACCAGGTGACCCACAGTCAGGAGAACGTGCTGGATCTGCAGTGGTTGGAGTCCAGCGATGTGCACCCAGATGAGTTGGAGGTCGTAGCGAGGAACATGGCCACGCACCTCCGACATGTGCTGGACCAGAGGGACACCCATCTAGAGGTATGTTTGATCTTAAGAGATACATATTTACTGCAGGTTTTATGTGAACCTAGGTGTGAATCCAAAAATGTTTAGTACATGAAGATATTTTGGGTGTATAGTCGCTACAAAGCATGCATTATAAGTCATGGAAATTCTATGTAGACAGTGAAACGGTTTCAGTTCTAGATTTTAAGAGGTAAATTGGGGACTGAGTCAAATGCTAATCTGTAACCTGTCCGTTTCGCAGACTATAGCAGAGCTAATGCAGGAAAAGGAAGGTGTGGTGAGCCTGCTCAATAGCCCCTCCAGCCCGCAGTCTGGCAGCTACTCCCCCAGCATGCAGCAGCAGACAGGTACTCAACAACACCTGGCAGTGGAGCTGGCTGATTCTAAGGCCAAGATCAGACGACTTAGGCAAGAACTGTGAGTACTAAACACTTTATTCACTAAAATAAAAAAGTACAATGTAGTTTAACAAGAAAGCAAATAGCAAAAAAGGAGAAAGAAAAGTCCTTGTGGCTAAATGTTTAGCATATAATGTACACAATCAGGAGAATAGTACAGTCACTAAATCATTTTACAGCAAACATGCCAGAACATAAAACAGTTGTTCTGAAATCTAAAAACAACGCAAATGGCATGAGATCAAAAATACAAACTGGTAGAAGTTGTCCATTCCCACACGAAGCGATGGTTTAATTTGATGTTGTCTCTTGGTATAGTATGAGTTTCACTTCAGGATGGATGTTGGTAAAGAGTTAACCTGTCCTCTGGGGAACCGCCAGTAGTGAGTGAATGAGAGGCAGAGAGAAAGATATACAGGATAAGAGATGCCTCTGGGAGTTTGGCCCACATTACTGCCTGCTTGGCAGGTTCCATGGCTGTGCACCACCACTGACCCACATTGGCTCAGCATTTCAGCGAATACAGCATGTACACTCACACACACACACACACACACACACACACTAACCCTGATCCAATCGAGATCTCAGCTCCATCATTGATCTCCACCCCGTTTACTCGGCTGTATTGTCCTCTCTTGTTGGGATGCTCGGATTGACATACTGCTGCCTCTATATGACTGAAAGCATCACGTATGGCCTTAGACAGTTCTGTCATGTGCATAATGTACATCGGAACCTGCATCGGTTTCTCCACAACATGTGAGGAAGAAAATAAAATGGGGCTTAAGAAGCTTTATGTTGGAATCAGGTTATGTGTGTTTTACAATGCATGTGTGTAACAACATTGATAATTCTACTTGTTGTTTTGAATGTGCAAAACACAATATGTCAAAGAAGTATTTGTATATGGTCAGTATATAAAGATATGTTAAGTTATGGAAGGAAAGTAGTTCACTCTAACCAGCCCGCCTGCTCATCTTTCTGCACTGCCCATCGGACCCCACCAGAGAGGAGAAGAGCGAGCAGATGCTGGACTGCAGACATGAGCTTGAGACCATGGAGGTAGAGCTGAAGAGGATCCAGCAGGAGGTTTGTAGTTAGAATGAATTGCAGCTCCTTCTGATGGTGACACACAGTAACCTCCTGATCGCTCTGCAGATTATACAGATTATTGCACACCATACTTTGCTGCAGAGCGGTGCTTAATGACAGCAAATTTAAACCTCTGAACTCAGAGATACAAGCAAAGCTGTTATGGATTTGTCTGAACGAGAGATCTCATTTGTGTTCTCTGTTTTAGCCTTCTGGCTGCATGGTTCGTTTCCAACATGTTGATTTTGGCAACTAATTTAGTCTTAGTCCTTCGACAAAAATGCTTATTAGTTTTAGTCTCACTTTAGTCATTTTTATCCTTCATAGATTTAGTCTAGTTTTGGTCTAATTTTAGTTAACTCAAAATGTTTTAGTCCAGTTTTAGTCACTGAAAAGTCGTTAAAATGTTAGTCTACTTTCAGTCAAAATGTTTTCTCTCTCTTCATTTTTTTATTTAGTTCCAGCCATGTGTCAAATGCTCCTTTTACATTGAATATTTCAGTCATTCTAGTCTGGCCAAAACAATAAATTTGTCATTTTAGTCAAACTCATTTCACACAACATTTTATCGGATGAAAAGAAGAGGTTGAATGGAATACAGTTTTGTCGGTACGGACATTTCAAGCGAAAATACTATTCGAAAATTACGTGGAACTATTCGATGACTCTTTGAAGATCAATGCAGCTTTGATTAAAAATAATAGTAACAAACTGACTTTGACTTATGCTGAGAGACACTTGAAGACTTGCAGAACTAGATAAGAAAGAATGACGCAAGGCTCCATCATGTTTTGCTATGAACTATGCTTCGATGTAAACCTTCACCAGAACTCCCAGCTGCTTGTAGACGCCCGCGCAGCCCGCACCTACCGGGACGAGCTGGACGCCCTGAGAGAGAGAGCAATGAAGGCGGACAAGCTGGAGAGTGAAGTGGGACGCTACAGGGAGCAACTGCACAAGATGGAGGTCTACAAGGCCAAAGTGGAGGTTGATGGAGTCTTATAAATGCTTTACCAGTTCATTTTGATTATATATGCTTGGATCTCAGGAAATCACAGAATCCTGCAACAATCAAATATTGATTTTTTTTTTTGGGGGGGGGGGGCGGGGAATGTGTGTGTACTTCAGGAGCTAAAGGAGGATAACAGGGTGCTACAGGAGACCAAAGAGGTGCTGGAGGATCAGTTGGCAGGCTGGAGGGCACGCTCCGATAAAATACACCAGCTGGAGAAGCACGGTCTGCTGCTGAAGGCCAGGGTCCATGACATGGAGCAGGTCAGACATCTGCACACAAGGAGATCAGTGGCAGTAATATTCAAAATCATCTAGAACTCAACATTAGATTCCTAAGTCCTCTTTTAGATTCAACGATTCTCCAGTCTGTTCTGCGACTGGACAGAATCTGTTCTCGTGCCTCTGCTGATGCTTTGTCTCCCCACTTGAGGAGAGGGAGGCAGATCAGAGGCGCACTGAGGAGCTGCAGGAGGAGAACCTGGCTCTGTGTTTGGCTCAGAGGAGGAGCATGGAGGAGTCCCAGCACCTGGGCTGGGAGTTAGAGCAGCTAACCAAGACCACTGAGAACTCTCAGGGTAAGAGCTGCTGGTCCAGTAAGATGACGTAATGGGAGAATTAATGGATTGTATTGATTGGAATAGTAGCGAAGGGTAAGTAAGGAAATGCATCTGTGAATTATGTAAGTGTGTTCATCCATGGATACATGCATGCATAAGCGCTCCATTAGAATTTCTTATATCAGGAGATGTTTCACCAAACAACGTTAATTGTGATTTTGAGATTAACACTTGCATGTCCCTGATGCTATAGATATATAGTAGGCTAACTGAGCTAAGCTAGACTCATCAAACTGTGCACAGACATATTAAAGGTTTCCCTGAGAGTGTCTAACTCTGTGTAAGGAAAGCCTAATGGCACCTGTTTACAACTAGTCTTTCATTCTGTCTGTCTCAAGTCCTCATCTCCTTCAGCTAATTGCCACCATGTGTTTGTGTAAAGGCCAGCAGACTCTGAGCGAAGAGGTGAGTGAGAGGACCTGCAGTCGGATGCTGAAGCTGGAAAAGGAGAACCGAAGTCTCTTGAGGACCGTAGAGGAACTGAGAGCTGCCTTGATTAACAGAAACATGCAGCCCAAACATAGCCACCACCTTGACGGTGATCACGTCTGCCAGGGGATCTGTAGCACCGACAACTGTACCTCATCAACAGATGAACCCACAGGGTTGCAAACCACCTGCCCAAATGTAGAATACCGCACTAATGTATTCCCACACAGTGCAGTAACACAGCAGATGCTGAATGGGCATTCAAACTGTCATCAGCTATTCCATGCAGAAGATCTGGAACAAGTCCAGAGTAAGATCCTCCTCACAGATGATCCAGACCTTCTTGTTCAAGAGAAAGGACAGCTAGAGGATGCAGACCATGGAGACCATCTCAAAGAGCTGATGTCTGATCTGGAGGTCTTAGAAAACAATCACAATAGGCTCCATTGTTTTGTTGGATCACGTGATCACTCCCCTGGCTCGAAGGGCAGTAGTCCGTGCCATGAAAGCATCATCACAGGTCTGCCAACACGTTCCTCCTATGCCAGGAAGCACACACAGCGACTGGAGGCCAAGTGCAGGGCCCTGGACACAGTTAACCAGCATCTACAGACTTCCCTTGATAACACTGGTAGGTTCTGTTGATCACAACACAAATCACTGTAAAAGATTCAGTTATGCAAGCATACGACCCAACTCCATCTCTTTAGACAGGAAAGTTCAGCGTCTGGAGGCAGAGGTTCAGGAGCTGGAAGCAGAGAACCAGAGTCTGCAGGCCACTTTAGAGGAACTTCGGATCTCTGCACGGCGCCTGGAGCAACTGGAAAACGATAAGCAAAGCCTGGAGCAAGAAACCACAGCCCTGGAGAGGGAAAAGAGGCAGCTAGAGAAAGACAATCGACGACTCCGCCAGCAGGTAGGTAGGCTTGTTTTGTGTCAGTTGCTTACCTAAGGAAGGATAATGTTTGAAAGACTCATGTTGCTCTTTCAATAAAATGGCTCCTGTTCTACCTGTCTCTATTTTAGGCTGAAATCCAGGAAGCCAATTTAGACAGCAGTAACATCTGTATGGCCAGCCTGGAAAGGGAGATGCGTTTTCTGGTGAAGGAGGTGGAGGGGTTAAGAGAGACTGCTGAGAGGGTCAAAGGCCTGGAGAGAGACAGCAGAGAACTGACCAAGCAAGCTGCTATCGACCAGAGGACCCTGGCCACCCTCAGAGAGGTGAGGGAAGGAAGTCTGTGCTGTCTAGTTTACGCTGACCGTATAAATAATCTACCCAGACACGCCCTAACGTTTCACTGATAGTGCAGCAGTGAGCATGTGTTTCACAGATTTTGGTTCAAACTTTGCTTACATTCTTCCAACGGCAAGAACGCATTTACAGACTTACAAACATACTTTCCTAAACAGTGGAATTAAATGAGTTCTTGATGTGTAAAAAATGATGTTAAGCGTCAATAAATGTCTCTTTAAAAAAAGGTTTTGTGAAATCCACATATACTGTCCATCTTTAGGAGCTGGTGAGCGAGAAGCTGAAGACGCAGCAGAGAGACAATGAACTGGAGACGCTGGCCCATGAGTTGGAAATGAGGGTCCTGAACCAGGAGAGTGCAGAGCAGGCGGAGAAGGAGGCACCAGACAACAGGTGCTTGGAGTTCCCGTCCAGTAACCTTTGAAGTGAATATGGTAAGAAATGAGGTTATAATGCCACAGTTGGTACTGAATTTCTTCTTTCCTCTTTGCAGCAGGTTCAAGATGCTGGAGTCAGAATTAGAGTCGTCTCTGAAGAAATCTCTTCAGATTAAAGAGGACAAGATGGCAGCTTTAGAGGCTCGTCTGCAGGAATCCTCCACCCTGAACCAGCATCTGCGTCAAGAGCTCAAGACTGTTAGTCATGTCATACAATTTCCCTTTTGGAGGCCTGTTAGCGTCACAAACCTCCCTTGAAAAAATTACATAGTATTTTGCTACAGATCCATTTGACCTTTGACCCCACAGGTGAAGCTGAGCTATGAGGCCTTGCAACAGAGGCAGGAGGAAGAGTGGACGGCATCGAGTCCCACCCCTGCCAGAGAGACTGGCAAGGCAATGAGCGAATGGCTGCGTGAAAGCCAGGAGGCCACCAAAGAACTGCTGAAGCTCAAAGACCGTCTCATTGAAGTGGAGAGGCATGTAAGTGGCTGGCCTTTATCAAAGTAAATGATCTATATAGTGAACTATTTTTTAAATGGTACTATTGGTTCTTAACACACACTAGCACTTGCCTTTGATGTTAATTTGTGCTAATAGTAGACCAAACAATGTGCTGAAGGTATAAAGTTAACACAACCTCCTGTTTTTCCATGTCATGTTTTACAATAATCTCCTCTCCTCCTCTCCAGAATGCGACACTTGAGGCAGAGCGCCAGGCAATGCAGGCCCAGCTGAGGCAGCTGGAAAGTCAGTCTGACAGTCAGCAGGCTCAGATCCTCGCCCTGCAGAGGCAGGCTGCCTCACTGCAGGAGAACAATACGGCCCTGCAGACACACAATGCAAACCTGCAGGTGACACTGCAACAGACACTATTCTCTGTGGTACACAAAACATACACACAAGTATATTCACGCCTCTGCAAGAGCATGCAAGCATGCAGAAAATACACACTGAAATGTTACATTAACTCCTAATCCCTAACTTTTCCAGGTGGAAAAATCCAGTCTGAACTCACAGAGTGCTTCCCTCATGGCCCAGAATGCTCAGCTGCAGCAGCAGCAGTCAGGGACAGAAAGCGAACGGGACAATGCCATACGGGAACGTGAAGAGCTGCGCGGTGTTCAAGAGCAGCTATTAAGAGATCACGAGCGGCTGGCAGCTCTGCATGAACGGCAAGCCATGGAGTACGAGGCCCTAATGGGCAAGCATGGCTGTTTGAAAAAAGCCCATCGCACACTGGAGTTGGAGTCTCGCACACTGCAGGACAGGTGGGGGAAAGGCACTATCAACATGCCGTGTAGTACGAGATCCCTGCATAGTCTCGTGTGTGTGTGTGTGTATTCATGCATGTTCACGTGTGTGTATTGGTGGTATCTTTAGGTACAATAGCCTGTTGCAGCAGCGGATCAAGCTAGAAGACCTAGAGAAAGCTGTGAAGGAGGAGCAAATGAGGATGGCTTTGGAGAAAGAACAGCACAGGACCACTGCTGCTGAGTGTTGCAGACTCCGTGATGAGAAGGAGTGGTGAGGAGGCAACATTACATGCACACGCCCACGAGAGCATGTACACACTTAATGCACACCCAGACAAATGAATGGATGTGGGCTTACACAAGGAGCTAGATATCACCGTACATCTTCTTTTTTTTTAGGCTGAACCAGACACACCGTCAGCTTGTTAACGACAATGAGTTGCTGACGGCGGATCACAAACAGCTCAAGAGCCAGCTGAATGAGGCCAAGCTGGAGCACACCTGGCTGGAGGCGGACTTTTCCAAACTCAAGAAGGAGTTCCAGCAGCTGGACATCTCCTCCACAAAGCTCACCAACCAGTGTGAGGTATTGACATGCAGCAGGTTGAGCTGGTGTGGTTTTGCCTATTAAATAATATAAATATACCTTGTAATTACCTCTTAACCTCAGCACACTCTGGACTAACATGCTTCAGAGTGTCTTCATAGTCTCAATAAGCTGGCTTTATGTATAGTCCTGCAATTTCTTTCTTTCAATAATTGCACAACAGTGTGTTTTGCATATATTGTGCACATATGGCTGCTTGTCTGTGTGATGTCTAGCTGCTGAGCCAGTTGAAGGGCAACCTGGAGGAAGAGAATCGCCACCTGCTCAGCCAGATCGAGACCCTGATGCTACAGAACCGAACCCTGCTGGAGCAGACTATGGAGAGCAAGGATCTGTTTCACGTTGAAGAGCGACAGTATATGTAAGCAAATAGGGACAACACCATAACAAGATAATGTAGCACTAAAAACAGTCTTATGTGTTGATTTACAGCATGTTACAGTAACGTGTTAATTATCTAACACATTGAAGTGTTTGATACTTGCAAAAAGCCCAAAATGTAGCTTATGTACACCAAAATACCACAGTAATCAACAGCTGGCCCACAATTCTAAACTTTTATTTTAAATGATAAATCTTTCTATCTGCCTCTCTTCCTATTCAGTGGCAAGCTTAATGATCTAAGGAGACAGAAGGAGAAGCTGGAGGAAAAGATAATGGACCAGTACAAGTTCTATGAGCCATCGCCTCCACGTAGGTAAGTTGCCTGCAATATAGTGACATACAATCATCTGTTTCTTTTATTTTTTACGGTGAAATGACTGTGACATGCCACATTTTAGTTTTCACATTCAGCCCCTTATACATTTTGATGTGGTACTTGACCATGTCATTTTCGGCTCACATACATTACAGTTCATAATATACACAGTTATTTAATCAATCAAGAAATGTTCATAGCGTAGTCAGTAATACAAAAAAAACAAAATACCAAAACAGTAAAACCAAAACAATGAGCAGCAAGATGCTAAAATGCTCCGTAAAGCTGAGAGGAATTGCAGATTTGTTAGTGTAAGAATATTGATAACAGCAGCATTAAATATGTATTGTTTAATCTGTTTATCAGGCAAACATGTACGTCAATTGCTAGGCTTCACCTTTGCATGATTGGTGATTGATTGATTTTTGTAAATCTGCCCTTCCAAAGACATGGAAACTGGATCACTCTGAAACTGAAGAAGTTGATTAAATCCAATAGCCGTGAGCATGGACCCGACTGCCCGCCGACACCCACACACTCAGGCGTCGCTGAGCAGCACCTCTCCTGTCACGAGAACAACTCCTTCATCAGCTCAGATGGCTCTGGAGGCTCAGCATCCACCTCAGCAGGTGATGCCATCTCACCCCAACGTAACAGCAGTGAGTAGGACCTTCTTGAATTCACCAGATCATCTCCCATTGACTTGACAGGAGCAGTCTCATCAGAGTTCCAAAATCCCCGATTCACTGCTTCAGCCATGATCATCATCAGAGGCAGGGCCCAAATATCACTCAGGAGTGTCTTCATGTCGAATCAAGTCCACAGCCAGAGGGACAGGGCGGCATGGGCGAACCACAGCAGTCACATCTACACATGAAGTTGTATTTGTAGAACAGACATCTTCCCAACATTTGACAAAACTGTCCCCTCCGCCTCCAGCAAAATATCAGATAAATGGATTTTAAAGTAAAACTGTGTAATAAATACTAAATAATGCAGGTATTGCAATGTGTTTAAAAATAAGCATATGTGCATGTGACCAGTCCTCAATATGTCTTCCCCGTGTCTTTCTTGTTTCTTAATGTGTTTCTTCACTCCTGCCTTCTGTCTTTCCCCTTGTCTTTTGTCTTCCCTCCCTCCCTCTCTCCTCCCTTACATCCCTCTCTCTCTGCTCGCATCCATTCCTTTGTCGGCCTCCCACGTGGCTGCACTTTGCTGTTAAATAGCCACCAAAATGTTTCCCCGTATGAGGAACAGGCTGAAGGATAGAGACAAAGTCAAGTCCCTCTTCCGGCGTTCCATATGTAAGAAAGACTGTGGTACAGTGTCGACCCTCATCTTGACTGTAGCCTTTTATTTAACTGCTAACTTGATCATATTAAGTGTATCAATGCTTTATTCTTTTCTCTATTACATAGCGTAACATCAAAGTAACCTTAGAGTGAGTAGGATTCATCATTGTCAGTAAGGATACTCCCGAGACATATGTTAGTAATGTAGTAATGTAATAATAATAGTAATAGTAATAATCCATGCCGACCTCATTTCAAGATATGATAATACATTTTTAAGCATTTGCAGCATTCATTTTAGCAGTATAGCTATATTTGAAGACAATCTGGGGTCATTTATCAGAGGTCAAAGAAATGGTGCATTGCAGGAGGACACTGGTGCTGCAGGAGCTCTGCCCCACCAGGAGCCAGCTGTACTGCAGGGATTAACACCACATTTCTAGATGCGTGTGTGGTCTATGGAGAAAGCCTCCATAGACCAGTTCACCCGTCTATCCCTCTCCCTCATCCACTTCCCACTTCTTCCACTCCTTGGTCCAACAATGCAGCCCTGAGCAGCTTGGCGTACCCCTCAGCCCTGCTCAAGGAGGAGCAGTGGGCAGACAGCTCAGCGTGGCTGGAAGGGTCAGAGGCTGATGTTGAGGAGAACAGGAAGAACGCATTGTCCTCATCCCTTACCACATCCATCTTATCCATCCTCCACCTCCATCTTCCTACCACTCTACCATCTGGCCACGTCACCATCACTACCACTGATCCAGATGTTTCTGAGCTCTGGGTGACAGGTAGAGGCACTCACGAGCCACTGTTTTGTTTGACGTCATCGTCATCAGTTCGATGCTGGAATAAAGTGTAGAGGAGAGTAGAGCAAAGATAGCACAACATTTCTCATTTTAGGAGTTGAAAATAAAAGTGCTGAAAAGCATCATTCGCTTATAACCATTCGATGATTTCTCCTTTTATGCCCCACAGACAAGGATTCAAATGATAGCGCTGTGCCATCTGGATTTGAGGACAACGACGAGCTGCAAAATCACGGTAAAGCCCTGTGCATACACGTTGAGAGGATTCATCAAGCATACAAATGTATGACCAGCTCAGGAATTAGAGCAAATCCATCAAATTGCAATCATGACCTTGTTTCATATTAATCTCTATCCTGACTACAGAGGCCAACAACTGTTATAGAAAGACTTGACTCTGCTGCCCCCTGCTGGTCATTCCGAATATGCTGAGACAGCTGACACATTTTCATGATAGAAGTGAACATTTCTGTATATATTGTAGCTCTTTAAAAGAGCGTCATAATCTTTTTCCAGGGCTGAATGGCGTCCAGAGTCGAGCTCAAAGTGAGAGCAGCGGTGAGTTCAGCCTGAGCCTGGAAAATGAGCCGTGGTCAAATGGCAGCAGCCCTGTCCAGCAGCCCCCGTCACGCCGCTCCTCCTCCTCCTCCTTCCTGCCCCCCAGGGATACCTCCACCCCACAACACACACAGAAGCAGCACAAGGAGAGAGCTTCTACCATGCCCATCACCAACAGCCAGACTTCAGTTGTCCAGTCTCTACCAAAGCAGAAAAACCCTGTGCTCTCTCAGGACTTCTGGCTCACAAGGGGTACAAAGAGCATCCGAAGGGTGTCAAGAGGGAAAGTGACGCGTCGCTCGTCAGATTCAGCGGGCACAGCCAAAACTAACCCAGTGCTCAATGGGATGAATTCAAATTCATGCTGTAGCAAAACGGAAACAACCCGGGCCTTAGCTTGTTCACCTATCACAGTGATGTGTGTTCAGGGCAAATCTTCTTCAATGTCTGGCTGCCTCAACTGCTTCTCCACCCCTCTGGGGAAAGAGGGGCAACAGAAAGGGTCCAAGTCGCCCAAACATCTCCCCCGAGCCAGCAGCGTCATTTCCACCGCAGAGGGATCGTCCCGGCGCTCCAGTGTAAACAGTGACTGCAGGGCGACGGTCAAGACTGACTCGCTCTCCGTTCAGGTTTCAGATAAGAGCAGTAATCCGGAGGAAGCACCGAGTCAACCTGAACCTGAGACCAATAACAGTGAGCCCGAGCCCATGCCTCCCGTCAAACCTCCCAGAGACCCGACAGTTGTCGTTCCCACAGATGGCCCCAAACCTCCCGTGCAGGAGTCACTTTTTGGCTCCTCTTTCACTTTCAACTCTGTTTTCTCAAACACCATTTTCAGTGATTCTGTGGTCACGACCATGACCAGTCTGGATGCCCTCGAAAACAACAAGTCCTTCCTCTGTCTGAATTCATCCCTAGTGCAAAATGGTCCACTTGAGAGCCAGAAGTTCACTCCCGACACTCCACAAACACTGCCCAACGTGGATAATGAGCAGAGTCAGAATGCAGAACATGCATCTGGGCTGGAGGAGAAGGACACGCTGCTCACATGAAAGCAGCTGTCACATCATTGAATATTGTGTCATTTAATAAAGATGGTATCTGCGAGGCCACTTTTCATCACGTCAGCAGAAGCACATTATTTAAGTCCCTGTAATGTAATATATTTTATTCCATTGACTACCTGACTATACCATAATCCTAAAAATAATTTTTAGTGACTAGATTTTTTTCTCCACACAGATTTAGAAACATTCCCAGCTTTTTAAGGCATATTCATATACCTGAGTAATAGTTCACAGTATTATCTTTCCATTCTGGTTCTATTCTGTCTTTTTGAAGAATGGATAGATGTCCTCCAGATGTCCTCCTTTGCCCATTTTGGTGTTAGGACGCAAGTCTGTTTGATTACCACATTGGAAATCTTGTTTTGTGACAATTGTGTTTGCCAAAACATTTTGTTTATTTCTTCTGTTTGTATTCATGTCCTGTCCCTCAGACAGATGTTTTAAATTATTACATGTTGATTGCTTTGTCTGTAAGATTTAAATGTGAGCCGTGAGGAAATTTGACATTAATGTGTGGGAAACTGTAAATCTTGTAAATTAGGTGTGTACCTGAATGCTATTTTACCTTAAATAAAGAAACCCTCTATATGTAAAATATGTACTTGTGTTGTCTTTGTTTTATTATACTCCATGGGCCAGACGAGATATCTTTACCATCTGAGTGGGCAAACGTTACCTTGAATTGTCTATAGGGTCAATAAAAGTGAAATAATATATGGTAGCCTTTCCACAGGGGCAGCTTCTCATATTTATTGCACATTTTGTTATATTCGCCTATTAGTGCCTTTGCATAATTTCCAAAAAGCACACAAACAGCCTATTCATTATCATGTTAATGATGTCATCTTGAACCTAAGGCAACTCAAATATTTATAAAAATAGTTCATTGTAATAAAAGCAATATGTTTGAATCTGCAGACACATGTTCTTTTGAAATGATAAAAATGCTATATGCCTTAAATCAGTATTTATATTTCTATATAATATTTGAAGATATTTTGGCAACACTTTATAAGAAGGTCATATCAACAATGCATTATAACAACATTCATTCTGTTCTGCTGTCTTTCCAAGGTCTCACAAATACACTTAAAACATCTTAAATCATTTTAAATACACATTACAAACGACGTCACCTGGTGGTTGAGTGTGAGAGACTGTGAGGGCTTGAAATGGTGTGAATACGAATGGGACAGCACTTTGCTGCAACATATCACGTTACCATGAAAACAACAAGAAATATGATGTATAATTGTGGGTATTTATTTTATACTTTGTACTCTCTGATTTGAAAGTCTTCCAGGCTCGTTCCTCACAAGATGAGAAGTGATTTCATATAATTTACTCGTTTTTGTCAAAACAGCTTCAATGATAAAATAAAACATTTGATGAATAAATGAATAAATATTCTCTGATTTCATGTTTATTTTGTTCCATCTTTAACCCTTAATGTTTCTGAGTAAAGTTGATGTGACAGGCTGAACACACGTGAGCCGTCCTCTTTGTTTACCTTTTTTTTTTTCCGTGTCCATGAGTCCACTGGTTACCCCGTGTTTAACGTCACATTGCAATGCTTTGTGGGTAATTCCCTTGGGCAAAGAATGGTGACTGGGTCACTTACTGTCAAAAAGCCAAACTACTCGCGAGCAAGGAGGTGGAAGTTTTGCAAGAGAGCAGATGAAAGCTTCGCGAGCAGAAGAGCAGTGATAGTAGTCGCGCGCTAGGGGACGCCCCTCGCGCTCAAAGCAATTTTGCTCGCGGGAGCGGAGATATTCTGCGCGGAGTGATGTGAGAGCGATCACCAAACTAATATCCATGTGCGTTTGTTTTATTTGCACGCGCTGGAAGGCAATTCTACTTACGGTTTACTGAGTATTTATGTCGGAGAAGACGGTCTAACGTCTGTGCCAAAGAGGTGCGCTTGAGCCCGTCCGGTGTTCCCATTGGATGTCATTTCAGTCACGTGAGATAACGCGGAAGTGGACCATTTTCACCCGAAAATAAAACATTCGTGGGTGGTGTTGAGTTATTCAATCTGGACCGACGTTACCCAGCTGTACTGGAGTTGTTTCATAAACTGTACCGCATAACTCGACGGTTATACCCGGTGTTTGGAACGATGCTGAACGCCGCCGCCGCGGAGAGGAACAAGGAACCCATCCTCGCAGCGCTCCGGGAGAGCGTGAACACCGGGAGATCCCTGCAGGCTCTGGAGATCTCCTCCGGTACCGGGCAGCATGTCACACACTTCGCTCAGGCCCTGCGGAACATTATCTGGCAGCCCTCAGAGTATGACCGCCAGTCTCTTGCCAGGTAAACACAGTCTGTGTGTATCAGTTAGTAAAAAAAAAAAAAATGACATCATTGTGGTACCGTATAAACAATTGATAAACTCGGTTATATACGGTATTTATTCGATTCTGCGTAGCAAACTTGAATCAAGGCACTGGCCATTGAATTTGGGTATTACGGTAGTTTATTTAATACTACTGATGCATAACTGTGTTTTGTTGTGCTTTTACAATCATGTCTTTTGTTCCTATCCTCAGTATCGAAGCGTACAGAGCCCACTACCAGCTGCACAATGTGAGGCCTGCCATCCACCTGGATGCTTCTCTGCCCTATCAGTACTGGGGAGGCATTCAGCCAGAGAGCCTCGATCTGGTCGTCAACATCAATATGATCCACATTTCTCCAATGGCTTGCACTGAGGTAGGACAGCTGATTTTTTTATAATTGCTTATATTAACACGTAATTGGTCTTATCTAACCCAAGGACCTAAGGACCTTGCCCAAAACTTCCCTGGGTCCCTCAGGACCCCTGAAGGCCCCATATTATATGTGTGGTAATTTGATATATTGCACGTTTGGTATCACCGTATGCACCACTAAAGCACAATATAAACTGAAATGTTAAAGCATCATCTGCATTGTTCCCTAATCTTCAGGCTCTGTGTCGCTGTGGGGCCCGTAGATAAAATCAAGTTTTGAGGCCTTTATTATTTGCTTTGCATTATTAAATGGTGCATATTTCTTTAAAGCATGTAATAAATCAATGCAGCATAAAACTAGTTACTCTGTGCCGTCCTAGTGGGTCAAGCTGATCCTACCCAAACATAGCTGTGGTTTAAATCTCTACCAGGGAAATGTTTAATTTCTTCTTTTAAAATTGATAACGTCTGGCCAGTTTTGTGCTGTGATCTATCGGCTGGTCCTGGTGTTTCCATTAAGCTGAAATATTCCAGCGTCTGTCCCCCAGAGTACATACACAGTATGACCCCTTTAACTCATGACTGTACCGCGATGCCTTTTTACAATTCCTGCCTCCGGTCTCTGAGTCTATAAAAGAGACCAAGAACAAAATGGACTAGAGTAGTAATCCGTCCTGCCTCTCAACCCCCACCACATGTGACGGAATCATGATTTCTTCTTCTAGGGTTTATTCAAAGGGGCTGGAGTAGTGCTGAAGCCGCAGGGCCTTCTGTTGATATATGGGGTAAGTGGAAAAAGCATGTTATAAACATGCACTTACCACATTCATGATAAGTTATTATCAAATCTAAACGTATATAATGTCAATAAATGCTACATAACATCCTTTGTTGTTCCCCTCAGCCCTATGCAGTGAATGGTCAGATCACCCCTCAAAGTAATATTGACTTTGACTACAGCCTACGGCAGAGGTAACTGGTTTTACAATCTTTGTGATGATTGTGGAAGTTAATTCTTTTGTGGCGAGATTTGAAAGGAAATGAGTGGTTTTCTTGAGCAGCCATGGATTTCACGTTGACATGCAGTAGCATCTGTTTGCTTTGTGGAAGAGAGAATAGCATTGTATAGATAATCATGAAAGCTCGTGTTCAATAAATAATGCAAACTATGAGGCTATATTTGTTTTAATCGTACAGGAACTCCGAGTGGGGGCTCAGGGATATCTCCCTCCTCAGTTCTACAGCACAAAGCAACGGTTTATTCCTGGAGAAAATGGCAAGTAAACACCTCATTTAATCATCCAATACAATTTCTTTTCCCCCTTAAAATATAAAAAGATAACAAAGTTAACAATGCAGTTATGGTAATGTCGGCCTACCGATGTCTGATTTCAAATGTTTTCTTTGCTAGGTGGACATGCCTGCAAACAACAAGTGTCTTCTGTTCAGGAAGGAGAGTTTGGTGTGAAGACTCCTGCGGTTCCTTCTCTGGGTGCAGACCAGTATTAGAGCAGGAGGGTCAAAACGCCTTAACTCACACTTGAAGCTTGGATACATTGCCAAATTTTCCAGAACTTTCAATGAATTGTTTCCCCATATTCTGAAACAAATTGACACAAATGAAGTTGTTTGATCCAAACTGAACTGCTGTAATCCATCATATATTCTTCTGTATTGGACACTTGAGTAAAAAGGCTCACTGATATGTTGTCTCTGTGCTATCTGTGCCTTGATGCAGACAACTACTCTTTCTTTTTCTTCATTCAGTTTGCAGACTGTCAGTAAAACTACGTTAGAAGAAGTGCTTTGCAAAGGGAGATATTGAAGAAGCAATGTGCTGCGCGTTAGATCTTGAAATCATACATAACAAAAGGTAACGGAAAAAAACCTACAACACACCTAAATGACAAGTCTAAAGAGCCCAATATATAATAAACACAATACAATAAAACAGAAAAACACAATATAGAGGTTATTTAGGCGTCTATTCCTATAGCGGCACAAGCTAGGCATTTTTGTAAGTTGATCAACTTGTGTGGCTACTATCTTATTTTTCAGAAACATACAGAATACATGTCAAAAGAAAGAATATCTATATTTATAGTAACATTTCAGCATTGATATTAATGGACTCACAACACACCTGGAATGTAGTACAACCTGTGTTGCAATGAATATATATTGTACATGTAAATTATATCTCATATCTACATTAACATAACATTTGCGTCATTTGATTAAAAGAGTTATTAAATATATCAGCTTGCAATTCTAATGCCCATGTTCAGTGCTAAAGGTAAAGGTGACCACAGACCCTATGTGGGCCAACGGGTCCGAGTCTTGGGACTTCTACTATACCTCACAGGTCTTTTTATTTAGGACCTCACGTAGCTTCTTGAGTCTGCGTTCAGTTATGGCTCTGACGTAGCTGTCTGATTGGATGATGGCCATGCCATCCTGCACGACACCCATCACCAGCAAAGGGTTTTCCTCCATGGTGATATTGGGACAGGGACAGCTCCAGTCTACCTTGGCAATAGTCACCTCTAGGTGTTTGGTATTGAGGAAAGTCAATCCCATCTTTTCATCTCTCAGGACCTCTTCCAAGCTAAAGCGGGCTAACCCTGAGTCCAGATCCTCCACCAGCTCTGTCAGCCGCCCCACGACAGCAAAGTCACTCCGGCACAAGCTGGGCACCATTTTCCCCTTCACCCGACAGGTCTTACAAGGTTTCCTTTTGGGCTGTGGGCAGTTTGCCTCACAATCCTTCTTGGTGCTGAAGCTGTTGGCATTCCCATGGCAGCCACCATAGGCGTAGGTCTGGCACTGTTTCAAGAGGGAATTCCAGGCCCAACGTGGCTCCCAAGATTTACAAGGGCCCTGGACAGCAGGCAGGGAGCAGATGCCCATCCCTTCTCTCTGACAGGAGGCCTTGCACTCCTCATAAGACTCAAATCGGTTGCGGCTGTCGTCGCATCCGCCATTGCTGAAGGCCATGCAGGAGCCCAGCTTGCTGTCATAATACCAGTCCACGTGACGCTCACCACTGCACACTCTCAGGTCTACTTCAGCCAGGCAGTCTGCTGGTGAGAATGGCCTTCCCATGGGCATCTCAGGGTCTTCAGAGAAATCGTCGCCGGCCCGGCGGATGACAGACAGCGGGTATTCTGCACGAAGAACTCCCACAGAATTCCGTGCGATGCATGAGTAGATACCTGTATCCCACACCTGGGCGTTGTAAATGACAAGCTGACCGATGTTGGTGATAACCACGTTGCCATACATCTGGTCAGGCCTCATGACGAGCCGCTCGCGCCTTTCCCTCCGTTTCTCCCATGTTACATCAGGTCTGGGGGCTCCAATAACGTCACAGTGGAAGCTGACTGTGCCTCCGACATAGATGGACTGGTGGTGAGGGTTGGAGTACAGTGTGGGGGGCATGGGGTCCTCCTGGGAGGATGTCGGAGTGGGGTTAGCTGTAGTGTCCTGAGGCAGTGGACTGGTGTGGGGCCCGGCCAGGTAAAAGCGGCAGGGGACCACAGTTAAAGTCACCCCACGAATGCAGGCCTCTGCGTCCATGTAGCAGCGGTTGAAGTAGGTGAGGCCGTCTGAAGCGCACGTGAAGTTGGGCTCTTTCTCACACCGGTCCAGGCACTTGCAGATGGGCTGTCCATCCCAGATGTCACAAGTCGCTCCCTGCTGGCTGCAGAGAAAGCCCTCGCAGGTAGCTGTGGAGGTGGGGGCATCACTTCCTTCTCCTCCACCCTGCCCATCTGGCTGGGCAGGGGTGCCATCAGAGAAACGTGCAGCCACACAGCTGTTGAAACCACACACGTTGGTGCAGCATTTCTCAAAGTCTGCACAGTCCTGCACACACAAAACAGCATTTATGAAAGCAGATTTAAATGAACAAAACACCAAATGAACACACGATTATAAGTTAATCAATAATGAGGATAAAATAAATAACACCACCTGATCGACGTTGCATTCTCTCTCGCAGGTGCTTTGCGCATCGACCCAGAGATTGGAATTCAGCTTGTTAGGACAAAATCCTTCGTGTTCAGCTTTGGATCCTGCCACACTTGCACACAAAGAAAGTTCGGGTAATTCGCAAACCAGGAGCATCAACAAATACGCACGTATCCATCCTATCACTAGTTTATTTGAGTTGGGTGCATTTTTCCAACTTGTATCCTTCAGACATCTATCCTCCAAAAGTTGTAGAGGGATTTTATACATTATTGCTTTTTTGCATGAGTCGCCAACCGAGTAAATCCATTCCTCCTTTAGGTTTTCAAATCTGAAATAAATCTACTGTCGATGCGCGAACGTGGTCGTCCGTTCAGCATGTGGAAAGGAGTTTGCTGCGCGCAGAGAGGAGCGTTGTAGCAATTCCAAAGATCAAGACGAGTTCCCATGCGCTGGACATGTATTGAACAAAAAATATCCAAGAAAAACGCGTGTAAAATGCAGTTTGGTTGCATGAAATATTTGCCTTGATAACCAAAACTCTTGCAACAATGGGCAAACTCTCATTCAGGGCGATTTCCCCGAACAGCGAACGAAAGTGCACAATGAGAGAGAAAGACGCAACATCAGCCTTTCAGAGAGTGAATGGAGGTGGAAAGGGCAGCCCCTCTGACCGCCCCCATGGTCCTCCAGTGTCTGGAACTCTTATGAAGCAGCACCATGCGCTAAGCAACTGGACAAACATTGTAAAATCATCAAAGAAAACGTGTGGCCGTGGTGGCAAGCTGTCCCAACAACCGGGTGCACGGAGCTACACATTCCGGTGAGAAATCCAACGTTAAACGTGTGCAGACAATATTTATAGAGGTGCCATTCATAAATAAGAGAATCAGCCGTTTTCTTCCAGAGAGCTGGTGAAGTTGTTAGTTCTATAGTTGATTTTCGGTTATAATTTAATATTATCCGCAGTTTTTAAGAAGCGTAAACTTCTGTAGACACTACTCTCTTCTTGCACAAATCACAGAGCAAACTGTGAAAAAGCGGAATGCGCCACAAACCAAACACGGGGCGTGTCGCATCATGTTTGGGCAGCAAAACATGTTTACGTCCTTCTTGTCTAGACGTCGGTCACTTTAGCTCAGAGATGCCACGGTCAGGTGGGAAGGCGTGAAGCGCCACATTTTCAATAGTGTGCGACTCATCTTTGTCCCGGCGCAGGCCTCGGGGCGGTGAGAACTAGCACCCCGCACCTTTTCATTAAAAGTGACCCCCGCAACCTCTGGGTGACTTTTGACCGCGCTGTATTCATGCGCTGCAGCGACGTGCCGGTTATCCGAAACTGGCCAATACCGAGAGAGCGGCTAATCAATTCAGCCCCCCCAAAAACCCACCCTCCCAACGGGTTTTGTTGCACTGGAGCAACGGCGGCCCTGCACTGGACAAAGGAAAGGGTACAAAAAAAAATATTCCCACAATGATAAATAAATGAAAAATCATTGCAGCAGCATATAAATTGATGAAAACACAAAGCGAACCTCTCGCTTCACCCTTTATTGTGTTGGGTGACTGTTTCAGTGGAGACAAACCGTCAGAGACACAGCTCTGATAGCAACAATCATCATCACGCGTTTACACAGAGAGCTTAATGTTCTGTTGAACTGGTCTCAACACACCACATTAAACAGGCGCTGGTAGGAAACATGCACCAATTCTTTACGGCCTCAAAGACTTCATCACAGACACAAAGCCATGACACTGGGAATGTTTATAGTGGAAATACAGCACGTTAATCAGAGGTGGAAAGAAAACTGTGTCAAATTAAAAACATTTCTGTAAATTATTAAAAGAAACATTATTAGTTACATCCAATTTAAAATCCAAGCCTTTCAGAAGTCTTCATGTTCATCTGACATTACTTTGTTCTCATAAACAACCATTCAAAGCCTTCTTAATGTACACAAATTAATCACAGGGTTAGAAAATGAGAAGTAATTTACAGTAATACCCAACGCTTAATAAGAATATCACAATATGTACCCTGTGACCTTCCACCTCTGATTCTTACAGTTTCACATATTACCACAAAATAGCAGATGAATCTGGTTTTACATTCATAAATACATTGCGTATAAATAAAAGATCCAAAAAGCAATAACATTAAAATATTCCTCTCACCAACGACTCGTGAGTTCACAAATTCCTGTTCAGGACCTACAGACACGACGGCAGCACCTTCTGAAGGCATAACGGCGTGACTGAGCAAACAATGTGCACATCTGAGTTTGTTTAAGGTTTCCTCTGAATAGCCCCGAGGGTTAACGGGTTGATAGATGGTCCTGCAAATTAGATTTAGAGGCAAAAATGGCCTGAGAAAGTCAACAGATGTTCAAACCAGAGACTGGTGGAGATGGAGGGTGGATTCATTTGGGCGGAAATTAAGGGACACCACAGGAAGTCTCAAAACAAACTTGACAGCTTCACAGATCGAGAAGTGCCAGGCTAAGAACGATTTTCAATTGTCTTGTAATTTATCTAAAATCCAGTACTATTCTGAACCCTTGCTCTTCTCACGACATTCAATTTCAGCTTTAAGTCTTATTTTTAAAAAAAATAACTGATCTGAGTTTTAAATAAGTAGCTGAGCACCGTTGAGGTTGCAACAGGAATTTTCCAAGGTAGACAAGAGCGTGAGACACACAAATAAGTTGTACACCAAAACAATCAAGACAAAACAATCAGAAGAAGCTCCTTTCCAAGATCACACACTGACCAAAACAAACACCGCACGGCACACACGGCATATTTACAACTTTAAATACAATAAACGATCATTTTCCAAATGAAAGCTTATCTAATGTCCCTCCACTCATTCGTAGTGTTAACAGGTGAGCAACAATCCTTGATTCACATCTGTTCGTCCCAGGGAACTCTTGTTTGCCTTGATAACAGTGAGCCCCTGGAGGTAAGAGAACAATCCAACCATCCGAGGCAGCTCCCAAAGATCAATGCGAGTTCACAGCTATATCTCCGTTTCTGGTGAAGACTGCTGGTGGCTCTCCGTGCTCTCCGATGGCCTTGTGACCTCTTGGAGCAACAACACCTTTAATACTGGCAACCATACGTCCACTCATCACTATGAAATCTTACAGTTCCCCTTAGAGGTTGACGACGAGCTCGTCGGAGGACTCTGCGGAGGCCTGAAGGACTTTGAGCGTTTCAGACTGTTGGCTTTGCTCCCGCCGCTGCCACCGCCCGAGGCTGCACTGTGGGCCACTGAGTAGGAGCGTCCGTGCATCATGACTGCGTTCATGCCGTTGGCCACGGAGAAAGACTTGAGGTGGGACTTGATGGCCACAGGGAGGGGCAGTTTGTCAATGAGGTGCACCGGCGTGCAGGAGACGATGGAGCGGCAGCACAGATCTTGGAGGCTGAAGACTGTGGGACAAGAAGGTGGAATATGAATGTTACGACTGGATGTCATGTCAGATGCTATCTTTTCAGCTTGCTCATAAACTATACTATGTTGCCCCTACACTGAGGTGGTGGGAGAAAATTTAGAGGTAAATATCTCAAAATTTAGAGAAATAAAACGGCAAGAGATATGAGAACCCACTCTTTTTCTACCATAGAGGGAAACAAACATATATTCCTAATCTTAAAAGAAAACAATTCTTAAACTCACCTCTGTTGGGCCTCCAGAATTTCTCCATCCCGTGCCTCATCAGCACAGTGCGTGAAAGTTCTGTGAAAGACTCGATAACGTTGAAGTTGCACAGCGGACTGACCTCAAAGAAAGTCATGCTGTTCTTCTCGGCATAGGCCCTGGCCTGCTCCGTCGGTACCTGCCGCTTGAAAGCCAGGTGAAGACGATTTCCCACCAGGATCCTGGGTACACCTGGGGCATGCTGATGGACACAAACAATATGGGAATGTGTTTAGGTCATGTAACTCTCTCTTAGACAGGATTTCTTGAAGCTATTGCACGACTAGTAGACGTTGATTTCTCTCAGGGATGAAAGGATATAGACACAAGATTGCCATACATCTCTTTTTTTTATTTATTTATTTATATATATATATATATATATATATATATATATATATATATATTTCTTTGTCATGCAGAAAACGTGTCGAATGGAGTTACCTCGTCAATTTCCCGTATCCAGCGGTCAATGCCATCAAACGACCAGGCGTTAGTGATGTCATACACAAGCAGGATGCCCTGTGGAATAAAAGCCAGACATGTTGACACATGTACAGAGTGACATAATGATGGAAAACACAAACATTGCTTTATAGTTCTCACCTGTGCTCCACGAGAGTAAGACCTGAAGATGGTGCAGAATCTGCCCTGCCCCGATGTGTCCCTGTGGAAGACACAAACGAGCATGTTACAGTGAGTACACTACTATGTTTTGCGTTTGTCCATTTCATCACTTTGGACTTGATAATTATACTTTGCTAAAACACCCACCATAACTCTAGTTTCACTCTTCTCCCATCCAGCAGAATTGTGGTGGTCTTGTAATCAATCCCTGCGATTACACACAAAGTGAGTTCATGTTGATCAATCCAGGCTTTGTAATTAATTTCTAAACAACTGAACAAAAGCAGAGATAGGTACTCACCACTGCTGTAGGCATAAGGAGACTCTACTGATCCGTCTTGTAAACTGTCCAAGATTTCTCCTTTTCCAACATCGCTGTCTCCCACCAAAAGAAATTTCAGGAGATAATCGTAACTCTTGACGGGACTAGTCTGTGTGCCCATCATCCCACGCATTGGATCCGGTTCACAGGCAGCTTTTAAGCCCGCCAGACGTCCACTATTCGGGGCAAGGGACAAACCAAATGGTCCCTAAACTGGTAGCTAAAGCTAGGCGACCGCCGTTGACGTTAGCTAAACAGCTAACAGGTACACCACCCAGGATTTACATTAACTCTGTTCTTTGTGAAGTCAATCAGATAAAAAAAAGACTAGTTCGTCAGGAATATATCGAATAAACTTTTCAAAGTGCGTTAGTAGCACTTAAAGCTCAGCGCAGGCACGTCGACGTGACGTTAATGTTCACATTAACAACCAAAACAACCGTAGCTAGCTGTTAGCTAGCACCAACGATAATAACAGATTCCAGTGCAAGCAGGTGACACAAAGTAAACACGAGGCTGCTGAGTCCCACATGAAACGATAATCTGCCAAATCAAATACGATTGTTTCACTTTGTTTATGAAGAAAAAAGACAACGAGGGACACTGAGCTTCCGAGTACAACGTTTTGCCAAGGGGACTGCGTTGGAACTTCCTGGTGTTGACGTCATCAGCCACGTAATATCCGGGTATGATTTATAAAATAAAACAACCTCCAAAAATGTTATTCACTTTTTTTTATTTGTCGGATTTAATATTCACCAGCCAAAGTTTTCTAAATGTCCCTCACATTCTGAATTCACTTGATCTTTTGATTTTGGATTGCTCTTATTGATGTTATGTGTAGCCTACATATAACTCAATTTAAAACATTTTAATAAGATACGATTTTTTATTGAAGCTTTTAATGTTATTTTATCCCTCAATTGATTTAATACATAATACTAATACAGGTCACTTTTTCTTATATATTTAAGTAGACACTACTTAGTCTTACTTGAGTAAATTTAATTTACTGATTTAATACTTATTTTCTCCAATGTAATGCAAAAGAAAATGTCACATTATGATATACCTTACAAAGGCACACAGGTGTATGAAAATACAGAGATAGTGTGATTATTATCGGTCTCCTCTCATTGTTTGCTCATGATTGGCATTTGCAGCAGATGTCGGGAATTCTCTGTTGATTGCAGAATACAAAAGCCAGCTGAAACACACTTTAGTTCATACACATCTTTTTATTTGTCACCAAAGCAATTCCTTCAGCATTTGAAGGTCTGCTAGAATATACTATAGGCAAGCATTCAATACGCATACAACAAGTATTCTCAGGAATTCATCACTTGTGTATTTAAACCGCTTATTGCTCAGGTAGGGATCAATTATTTCCCTGCAAAAAAATTTTTTTTTTCAAACCCAATCACAGAAAATGGTGACCATTTGTAGCAGCCCTGCTTAACTTTGAAAGTACCTAAAATTGTCCAGTTACTGACATTTCTCACTTTGCCGCAGCATCAGGGAACGAAATCATCGGTGTCAGCGTTGGTGCCTTGATCTTCAAGGACACGGTTTCCACTCTTCATCACAGGTACTGTGAAGAGCAAGTGGTACAGAGCTCTAGAATGTCAAATAAAAACGTGTTAACTCCCAGATCCAATGTCTTTCAGCAACTCTACATGCACTGTGACTTCTCTTTGGGGAAACTTACTCCAGCTCAGAGTTCAAAGGCTGATAACTGTTTATACTTTAGGTGGAAGGTGCTGTACGGTGATGACTCTGTGTGCACCTGCTGTGACTCAACCTGCTCCACGGCAATGGCAAAAGGTATGTTTACACATGATCTTTAACTTTAGCATCAATTCATAAAGCATTTCACTGTCATGTACAGGCAATTTTGATGCTAATCCAATATGCTTATCCTTTTTTTTGACAATGTGGTACTCTTGAGATGTAAACTTTATTTTTTTTGTGGAGGAGTAGTAGTAGTAGTAGTAGTAGTTTTGTCTTATTTCAAATGTGAATTTTAAAAATAAATTGCTAATCTCTTGTATCTGAAGTTTCCATTGCAATAGTCATGAAGTATGGACATGATTCACCTTGATCTTAAGAGTGACCAGATTCAAAATATATCTTAGACTGCACACTTAAGGCTACTGATTTAATAAACGAATGGAGCTGTTAATCAAGATAATCATGTATCAGCATGTGTGCATTTCTAAGCATTTCCTGGAAATGCATCACAGCATTTTTGTAGATACAGTTGTGGACCACAAGGGGGTGGAAGAGATTCACGGTCTTTGCATGAGTGTATTCAGCAGGAAGTTCAATAACTCGCTGTCTTAAAGGGTTCCCAATAAGAACATGCTGCAGCAGTTTTTTATTGAGGCTTCTCTCCATGAAGGCCAGTAAGTCTCGTAGCCTACAAGCCACAAGATTTGGTTTCCACTGTGATGGGTCTTTGGTCAAAAGCAGATGCATTAGTGCAGCTTTGAAATGAACATCCTTGAGAGCACTGCTTCCTAACAGTGCTGTCTGTCTCTTGTGAAGGAAAAGTGCAATTTCAAGAGTTTGTCTGTGGCATGAGTTTACAGGCAGGCGTTTAGAGATGTGCTCTAACAATCTATCTTCATAGCAGGTCAGGGAGAGTGTCCAGGAAGTATCCGAGTTGTTTGGGGAGCAATGAGTAATGAAGAAATGGGCATCAGTGTTGACTTTAACCACAGGACGCATACTGAAGCTAATCTTCTTCCCTGATCTGAATCTAACTATCAGAGCACCCGGAGCGTTAATGTAGCTAATGTTGAGCTCAAACTCGTACTTGTGTGAAATCTGTTCCCACGCTTGTTTGATAGTGCTCTGAAACCATCTGGTAACCAGTGATTTTGAAAGGAAGGGCGAGTTCTTCATGCAAAGAAGGACATCACGAATATCAGTCGTCGTCGTCTTCACACTCTCAGCCTCACAATGCAGCAAGCACACCATATCATCTGAATTAGGAGACTGACAGTGGCAGCCATTTTGGATTTTCTCATCTTCCACCAGTTTGATTTGACCACAGGCTTGCATATCTGGCAGCAGGTCATTTGGCTCACTGTTCCACAGCTGACACTGGAAACTGTATGGATGAGGGGGGGTGAAGGGGACGATGATGTCGCACACATCCACTATCTGAAAGTCCTCAATCACCATACCACCATTGCTATCACAGGCGGTCCTCATGGCTGCAAACAGATCCTTTGTAAACCCCTCCAAGAACTCCTTCCACTTCTTATCGGAGGAGACTTCCAAACATTTAGAGTGAAATTTCTGCAGAGTGTCGTTGTCTGGCAGCAGTGCTTCAGCAGTGGTGCAGGTCCCTGGGAAGGCCTTGGTTTCTTCTTCTTTCATTTGGGATTGTTTTCTTCGGTATTTCCTAAAGAAGCAGATCAAAGAAATGATGGAGAGTATGTTCCATGTGTAGCAGAGGAAATCCCACTCCCAGTCAGTGATGTCCTCTGAAGTTTCATTTTCTGGTGTGATGACGTGACAGTGTGACGGAGGTGATTCTTGTTCTTTGGGGCTGAACACTTCCTTCTCTTTAGGCTTTTCGTGTTGCCCTTCTGGGGCTCCATTTTGCTCACTGTCAATTTGTGAAGTCTTCAGAGCAGTCTCAGGTTCACTTTTGGAGTTTTGAGGCCAACTTGGATCTGAATTTTCTTTAACTTGTCCTCTTTCTGATGAGTTGTGATCAGCAACTTCCTCCTCTGAATCTTGATGGATGACAGACACACCTTGTAAGACTGACATCGTGTCTTTTTCAGTCACACGTTGATCAGACTCAATGTTTTTTACATCATCCTGAGGCCCTCTTTTATCAGTATGTGGGATTTCCTCCCTGACAGGTGACATTTTGTGGTCCAGTTTCTCTCCTCCCACCAACAGCCTCTCTTCATGCTTTTGCATGCCCACTGTGGTGACCTCATCCCATTCCTCAACTCCGGGCTGGTCCCTCGGATACGTTAGGAGACCCAGAGCTACCACCAACACTCGCAGCAGAGTATCTGGCATCGTCAATACTGTCTGTGAATGAGATAGACAGCATAAAGAATTGTTAAAAATAATTTCAGTCATTTTGAAAAATGCATTAGTGTTCTTCAAAAGATGTTTAAGAAAACGGGAGAAAGAAAAAAAGGAATAGAATAGAATAGAAGTCCTTGCAAATACGTGAAAAATGTGAGAAATGTTCCTGCAGGCAATGATGATGCAAAGCAAAGAAAGAAGCTACTTCCTCGGTGGCCTGGAAGCATCCTCTCTACTCGTTTCTGTGATCACATTGTATATAAAACATCATTTATTACTGCACTTATTAACATTAAAGAAGAAGAAGAAGAATACACACCAAAAGAAGTGATTAGTTATCTCAGCTTTGCGATGTTCCGGTAATGCGTGAATTATTGGTACAAAGGAGGAAGCAAGAGACGAACCTCGCACAGCCACAGGCTCAGTGTTCTCTTCCTATTTTAGATGTCATCGCAGGTCTTCTTTCGTGACTTGTTTCCTGCACACCCTGCCCATCTGCTCTGCTGTGACACTTTCCGGTGCGATACACAGAAGCAAACAGATAGCACAGACTTCCTGTAAGTTTAACTGCATATTCATAATAGTATGAAGTGAACCAGTGAGTCACTGAATGAATCAAAAGGTTACAGTATATTTTTTGTAATTTAAAGGACCAACCATTAGGCCATCTCACTATTGTTCAAATGAAAACAATGTATGGAAAATGGTTTGCATCTATGAATAGCATGTAAGCCCCGGCCTGTCATCCTCTCGTGGGCTTCTAACTGGTTCGTCGAGCTCTGCCTCACTCAGCGGCTGCAGTTGCCTTGATATTTTGCCCGAGATAAGCTTTTGATTTATTTGGTTCTGATGAAGCAAGTGGAAACAGATTCACCCTTCCCCGCGTAGACAACGACCACATTTTCCAGCCAAAGCCACGGATATTTGAATGTATTGAGATCATCTTTGCATGTCAGGATTGTTTAAACAACACTGCATCCCAGAGGTCCAGGTGACTTGAATGAACACAACCACATACGAACGTCACATAAGAAAGAAAGACAAAGAATAGTGAAATGGATGCATTTCAAAAGGACCAGCTGGAAGTGTGTTTGTGAGAACGGTAACAGGTTTACTTTTGAGTAAAATGTGCACTGAATGACAATCTGTTGTTACATCACACTGAACACCTGTTAAGGGAGGGGCATGGTGACAGATGATGTGGTCGGCTTTGAACATCACCACAGAGAACTCGAGAAACACCTTTCAGTCAGTCCGAGCTACAATGTCTAATAAGTATATAAAGAACTACCATGGACCATCTTGTTACTGTATGATATTTGTTCCTCTCCTTCTGTTCATCCAACGTTAAGAAAATAGGTATGTGTGTTTTTATGTTTCTTTCTGATCAATGATTTATGCCTGACTTTGTATCATAATCTCTGTATCAAACTGATGAAAGATGGTTGAGAAGAACAGTTATAGTTCACTATCAGCATATGATATTCTGGTACCACTTTCTAAAAAGTCACCAATATATGACCAGCTTTATCAATGTATTTAAATCCTTTACGCTTTAAAGTAATACGCCTTTATTAAGAACAACTTTTGGATTGCCGGGTTTGGTGAAGTCTCTCTGTCTGCTAAACCTCTGCAGAGCATTGCGATCATATTTTATAACTACTTATTGTTAACAGTCTTGGATTATTATTGTAACACCTTCTATGAATGAGTTATTAACACTTGTAAATACTAACATTTGCTGTAGGATTATTAAAAAGTGAGAAGTCTTTGGCCCTTTGTTAGTGACTTATCAACATTCATTCAATGTTATATGGTGCACAAATCATTAATAAAGCCATTAGTTGCAATTAATAATCCCTGTAGAGGGTACGATGAGAGTGGTTCTGGCTAAACCTTCATTCAACACAATACGGTGAAACATGTTCTCAAGCAACTTACTGTATATGCGCTTTTTCTTCCACTGATTGATTTCAAACTTCAGACTGCACTTGCTTTCATAGATACAATTCCATCCGAACCAAAGATCCACCACATCTCCCAAAATGGATAAGTTTCGTATGATGTTCCAGTTCCTCCAGTCCAACCAGGAATCCTTTATGAACGGGATCTGTGGCATCATGGCACTGGCTAGTGCACAGATGTACTCTGCCTTTGAGTTCAGCTGCCCCTGTATGCCAGAATACAACTACACCTATGGCATCGGACTGCTCATTATTCCAACGATATGGTTCTTTCTGTTAGGTTTTGTAATGAACAATAACGTGTCAGCGCTCACAGACGAATGGAAAAGACCCACAGGGAAACGAAGCAAGGATCCAACAATCCTCCGCTACATGTTCTGCTCAATCACACAGAGATCCTTAATAGCACCTGCAGTGTGGGTGTCTGTCACTCTCATGGATGGGAAGAGCTTCCTCTGTGCTTTCAGCATCAACTTGGATATTGACATGTTTGGGAATTACAGTCTGCTGACGGGGATGTCAGAGGTGGAGAAGCTCAGACTGCTGGCGAGGATTCCATGCAAAGACCTATTTGAGCATCAGGAAGTAAGAGAGGCAGCATCACGATACATCAAGTGTATATCACAGGTAGGCATCTGATTTATTTCCCCCACACTTTTCTGCGTTTTAACTTGTATTAAAATTAGAGGTAATTAGTTTGCATGCATGGAGATAAAAATGTAAAATTTTAAAGACCAAACGTCAGTTAAATGGCACATTTAAGAGGAATTCTGGACTGAATGTGAAAAATAACTCTGAATAGACGTGGCTACTACTGTTAGCTATAAGCTAGCATGGTTGTTTGGAGATTTAACTGTATTTTTAGATGTAACAACAAGAACATTTCATCAGTAAATCTGTTGTCATCAACTTTAGGTCTTTTTCACATGCAGAAGACATTTTGAAATATGAGGGTGTAAAGAGCACAGGTGTAAATAATAAAATGCCTGGTGGCTAAATGCCATTGCTCTGCTTCAGATTCAGGGTTCTGGTGTAAATGCTGGTTCGCTGTCACAGCTAACTGGGACACTTGACTTGAAGAGAGTGATCATTAATGTTAATTGTAAAACCTTTATGACAAGTAAAATGACTGCTGTGAAAAAGGCCTAATGAAGACACCGGCCACGTCCTCAGAATTAACCTGTGGATTTCACGACAGAAACATTGTTTTTAGTATTTGGGGAATCTCTGACTATAAAAGCATTTGTAGTCTATAGACAGTGTGGCCAAAGTTGGGGACACTTTCAGCAGGCAGTTTTCGAACTTCATCGCAGGAAATGATGACGAATCAAATTCAATTTCCCTTGCTTTATTCCTTAAAAACTGTATTTAACTTAAATCTCCCCACCCGACTCTAGCCTTGCACTTTGAGCTCACTGAAGCTTTCCTGTTCGCTTATTAGAGGAAAAGATAAGCCTCTAAATTTATTATTCATGGCACTGGGACCTATTTCAATCCATCCAAAAACACCCACACTGTTATTTAGGTCTTTGATCAGCCTGAGGGCATTCATGCAGGCTTAAAAGTAACATGTCTCTGAAAAGTCTCTTGATATTCTATTCTGTTAACGAGCTATGAAACTGTCAGAAAGCTCCTAGATATTTATCACACATTGGAGTATGTGACTTCCACGATCTTCAATATCGGCAAGAACACAAACACAACAAAACATCAGCCAGATTCTTAACCAAAGTCCGTCTCTCTGGTTTTTATATTTAATGCTCATTTGGCCTCACCAACACATTTAATAATGTCTATATTTTTTATATTTTACAGGCATGCGGATGGATGTTCCTGCTCATGATCACCTTCACGGCCTTCCTTATCCGAGCCATTCGACCATGCTTTAGTCAAGCTGCCTTCCTCAAGACCAAGTACTGGTCTCATTACATTGAGATCGAGCGCAAGATGTTCGATGACACCTGTAAGGAGCACGCCAAGAGCTTCGCCAAGGTCTGCATCCACCAGTACTTTGAGAACATCAGTGGGGAGATGCGCAGCTTCCACCACCATCGCTCCGGCAAGGACGACAGCGACGACGAAGACGAGGATACGAGGAGAAGTGATGAAGACAAGCTGCTGGGTATCAGGGCCCAGGATGATATGAACAAAGTTTTGTGGAACTGGCACGCCTCTAAACCAGCTCTGGCTCTGAGAAAGGACCAAATGGACAGTGAAAACAATGGCAGACTGAACGGAGAGGCCAACGGAGCAGCAAATGGATTTGCAAAGGGACACACCCCTGACGTGGAGAAAAGGGAATGGGCGGTGTATTACAGTAAGGTCTGACGAGTTCACAGGGACAAAGAAAAGCTGGAATTGGCTCTTCTTTAACTCTCAGACAGCTGTATCGTCTCAGGAATCATTTTGTTTCTATTAGCTAGTATTAGTAATTTACCAAAGTTAGTTGAAAAATGTAATTTAATAAGAATTTTCCTTCAATGCCCAGAACATATAAATTAATACAAATTAAATTCACATTCACTGTTTGACTGATAGTATACTTCAGCATAACAGCATGGTCAACATAATTCTGGTTCACTTCAGTTAGTTCTGGGTGTTTGTTGTTTTTACTGTTGTCACAACTATTATTATTATTATTTACAAGTCATGAATTACTGAAAACAACCTGCCACTGCTCTCCGAGTATCACAAAATATGAAGTCTGCAAAGACTAGGCTGCTGCAGAAGTCGTGCTGCTGTTTAGCAAAGTATTATGATACACACTGTACAGTTTTCAATGATCGACAACACTTGTGAATGTTTGTGTTGCTCTCAAGTGCGGGGCCACCATGAATATACCCCGGGGCACAAAGCAGAGTGTTAACGTGGATAATATCAGCAAAGAAAACAGCTCCGTGCACGTCAAGCCCCCCGCGGCTTCTTGCTTTAAAGAGAGATTATGTAACTTTTGAGAGAGGAAATAAATTACTTTTTGCCTTACAAATGAAAAGTTGAATTAATAAACGATAGAACGCACTCTTTCTCAATTCAATACACTAAGAAGATTTGCTGCTGAAGCCGTGCCTGGTCAGATATGCTTATGGTAGCTCTTCTGGAAAATGTTAGCAGTTAATTAGCGAGATACTGCTGTAAAACTGACATTACTGAGTCAGTTTCCGTTGTCCCGCTTCAACACTTTATCTGAACTGGCCCATGTAACAGGAGTTTATCAGTGTTTATCTGCCTTTTTTTGAAGTGACACATTTATATAATGTAATTTATTATACTTTTAAGCACATTTCTGGTCTTAAACCTTGTTATGAGCAGATAAACCTACAATGTAACTTTATGTCCAATCAGGCAAACCTATGATTTATGCAAAAACAAAAGGTCGGGACAGCCAAAACAATTTACATGTCACTAAGAAAACCAGGCCAACATTTGCATCTCTCTTGCTCCCTCATTTACTTGCTCAGTTTCGTCAGTAAAACATTAAGGAATTCTCCTCTATGTTGGAAAAACGGCCTTTCATTTTATTTTACAGTCATTTCTTCACAGTTGAACCTTCCTATTGTCAGGAAGCTCTTGATACAATGCTGTTTCATCCTATTTCACAAGAGGGCGTGCTGTTAACCACCATCCTTCACATGCCAACAATGACAACACAACCCTGTAGCTACAACACAGCTCTCATTTGATTCTGAAACCTGTAAACATCGAGCAGTGCATGCATCTGTGAGGTCAATCCAGTTGTTCGTGTATTCAGCAGTAATGTCATTACTGGAGCAGGAGGGGAGGAGGGGAGGGTGAATGAAAATGGCATGAATCCTATTGAAGCCTCTCCCTCCCTCCCTCCCTCCCCCCTGGGGATTGGTGAAGCAGCACTCCCCTTGACCGTCTCACAGCTTGCCCAGTGGCCCAGCAGCTGTTCTCTCCCTCAGCGATTTGGCAGCCAAGGCCGCTGGTGTGGGGGTGGACGTGCAGGCAACGTCTTTGTCCGGGCTGTGACTTTTCTCTCCGTGTCTCCCTGTTTTTCCCTTTATGTCTCACTTCCTGCTTTGTTCCCTCTGTCGACAGATGTCTCTTCCCCTCTTCCCTTCTCTTTCTGCCTTGTTCTTTCTTTGCAAAAAAGTGTGACATGAGTCAATAGATCAAACAAAGCAAACATGAATAATAATCAGCAGTAGATCTAAAAATACAATCTCTGTATGTGTGAAGGAAGGGAATGGTGAACGAGGTTGCATCATCTGTTCTTTTGCTGACCTCCACTTCGCAAAAATGGCTTTGTTTTGGTTGTCAGGACATCAGCCATGCGCATGCTACTGGCGGGGGCCTCCCTCGACTTTGCTGCAAATGTCTCTTCTCTCCCTCTCACATATACATGCACAGGGGCGTGCGCATGCAGACACATACACATCAGCATGCTTGCAGGCGCCCTATTCGTCAGTGTCAGGCTCATTCTGCCTTCCTTCTGCCTACAGATTGGAGGACTGAGGTAGCGAGGGAGGGCTGAGGGAGAGGAGAGTTGCGAGGCAAAACGGCTGGTCACATGAGCAGAGATCTGTTTACAAACCCAAGGCAGAGCAGAGCAGGAGCAAGGGAAGGAAGGGAAAGGCGAATTGCAGGCTGTCTCTGAGCAACATTTGGGATTGAAAGAGGAAGAGGGGAAGCCTGCCCTGACAAAGCCAGCTGGAGGTGGGAGAGTCTGAAAACGACACACGCAGACACACTTCTGCACACACACCACCTTTGTCTCTGTTTTTTTTTCTGAATAGAAGGAGCAGATGGTTAGAGGGAGAGTAGGATCCCCCCCTCCCTACACGCGCACACACACACACACACACACACACACACACACTAACTGACACACAAAACACAGGCTCACCAGCAAAACACCATTCCCAGCTAGAGGACTGTTGCTGACTGCATGGAGCCGTCCTCACTTTGTTTGGGCTTTGAGGAAAGCAGCACATCTTTGCCTTCCACACTGAGGAGGAATACCCGCTGCAAGATCAGAGGACTGGAGGAGGAGACAACAGAGGAGTGGGGGATGAGACTTGTGAAAATCCTCTGTTAAAAGAAGCAGCTTTGGGAGGAAGACAAAACACAGACTAATGCCAGATAATTACCTTCATTGGACGAGCATTCTCAGTTTGAGCGGTGGATGTCATTGAATTTGGTGAGGGGACAACACTGCAGACACAAAGTCTAGAGGCCCATTCCTGCTGGAAATGTAAGTATTTCCTGTTATCAAGCAGCCTGTGTTGTTTATGACATTGTGACTGAGTGAGATTCAGCTTTTCACAATAACGACTCCTGAATAACACATGGTACGAGGCATCTAATTAACAATCAGCTCTTGTCAACAAGATTTCTTTGTTTCTTCTTCTCTCTCCCGTGATGACATCATTCTCACTGGAATCCAGGAGCCCATGAGATCTTCGCTCCCGGTCCAAACCCCAGTCTTAAATCTCCCAATCCTTACACGGACTGGTTAATCCAGATTTGGGGAATGCTGGGCAGTACAGACTGCTGAGCCAACAAAACTGAAAATCTCGATTTGTTGTTTTTTGAGAAGCTGACACAACCCAACAAAAGAGCGATCCAGCTGAGAGGGACTCGATCCAGGCTGTCCGTAGCTTCGGCCCACGAGCTTGGCTCCTCTCCAGCCTTCTCCTGACGGGGCCTTGATTTACTGCTGCTGCTCTGGGAGTTCAATTTCATGCAACCATTCCAATGGTGTAACGGTAAGTGAGTGTATTTCTCTGCTGTCTGCCAAATAAACAAGAGGCAGTGGCGCGTGTACTTACTCGTGTCTCATAAACTCAGTTACTTAGTTGCTGGCTTGTGGGATCCCCGTAGTGGGCATACTATGGTAAATCACTGAGAGAGAGGAGGCCTCACTTAAAATACAAGAATAATTCAAGGTCATGTTTGTTTGAGAGCCATGACACCTGAAAACTGAAGAAATTGTTTTCACTAACTTTACTACATTCTTGTTTTGTTGCTGTTGACTGACTCTGCAGTGCATCCATTCCTGGTTCATGATTGTATCTCTCATTATGTTACCCAGGTCTTCCCTACACGAACCCCCTCCCCCCCCCCCCCCCCCCCCCCCCCCCCCCTTCTAAATCCCCCAACCACCCAGCCATGTCAAATTATCCAACCCATACCCCCCACAGGGTGCAAGCTGTACCCATTCATTCACTCTAAAGAGAGACACATGGACATTTAGAGGCTGGCAGAGAACATCCTCGCTGCAAATTAATAGGAACACATGTGGCCTGTGGAAGTGGGGCTTCCTCTGCTATTGTTTTACCATCCTTTAGTCCCCCGAGTTCAATCTGTTTAATATACACCAACCCCCTGCCACCTGCAACACACACACACAATTCAGACAGGCGCTAGACATCCCTACCCTTCCATCCCCCGGCGTTAACACACACACACACACACACACACACACACACACACACACACACTCTACCAGTCACCTCTATAGAGTCTGTGGAACAGATGGTGGTAAAGTGGAAGTGGTGTCTGTCCTCCATGTTTGTCTTGTTCTGCAGCCAATTAACGCACAGTCCTGTGATGGCCTCAGTTGCCACCACAGTGTCAGTCACAGCTCTCTGGAAACACCTGCATCAAAACAAACACCAACAATTATGTAAAACTCATCGCCAAATATCTTATAAAACTCTTGATTGTGTGCACATGAGCCAGAGGGCCTCATCGTCATTGTCAAGCAGACATATGGTGACGTTTTGTGCCTGTTGGCAGCCAGAAACTCACAGCATGGGATGGTGCTGTAGATTCATGTTGTAGTTAATCTACTTGTCTGCCATGATTCCTCGTGCTCCTCACTGTAGAGTTGGAATTACTGCTTTCAAATAATATTCATTCCATGACCAGGGAAAATACTTTCCACAGATCCCAGGAGCTTCATAACAGAACAACCGTCTGCACAAATTGCAGCATCTTAAAGTCAATGCTCCCAATCAGGACTTGAACTGTCAATGCTAACATCTGAATGCTGTAAATCTTGGGGGAGCTTTGGTCTTTGTTATGGGAAACAAAATAATTTAATTGTTTTCGGTAGCTCTCTATTTTGAGATGGAAAATGCAATTTCAAGACTGAGATTGTAAACAAACTAAATAAAATACAGAAACATATAAATAAAAAGGTGTTATTAGAATGACAGTTACTCCTTTACATTCAACCATATAAGAAATATAAATGTGTGTTAAGCATCTAATATATATCTGCAAACTCTTCTTACCAGGATGCCTGTGTGGTTTGGGTTCTCAGCGCTCTGAACACTACTGCAGCATGACGTCTGACATGTATCACCTCCCGCTCAATGTGTTCGTCATCGTCCTGGGCATCGGCCTCTTCGTCTTCATGCTCAGCCTCATCTTCTGCTGCTACCTTTTCAGGTAGGTGGGGGAGGTTTGGGGGGGGGGGATCTGGGGAGAGAGTAAGGAAGGTACACAAGAAGCAGGGGAAAAAGCAGAACGTGCAAAAAGACAATTGACATTGCAACACAGTGTGCCACAGCAGGTTAAAACTAATTCAAAATGAGCTTGGTAATAAGATCTTAATATGTGATGATAGCAGCAATAATGGTGCAAATGTATGTGGTGGTGCCCTGTAGAGCTGCCAACGTTGCTACATATGGTCTATAATTGTTTGACAAGAAAAACACATCAATCTATGCTAGTAGCTATATATGCATATGCACGTTAAAGCAAAAGCAGGGCTATTTAATATGATTAAGAATAAGTCATATAGGCAGCTATTTTTAGTAAAAGGCTCTAAAACTCAGTACAAGCCACTCCCGGCCCAGCACCAAACATTAGACAGACACAGCTGTCATTAGCTAGACCAGAAAAAGTTGTACAAGGAAAGTAAATATTGGACTCAAATGAATGCTAATGTTGCTCTGCTGTTCAGTCAAACAGTGGTTTTCACTCAGATGGCTTTATTTGAATAAACAGAGACCTGATACAATAATTCACAAGAAAGAAACAAAGTTTAGAGAAGAATTTTGGTATTTTTTTCTTATTATTATCTACCAGGGTGATCATCTTGCTTACCCTTAAGATTCATCTCGCGAGCCTATGCTGGGCCCCGACCCCCAGGTTGGGAACCACTGACTAAAGTTACAGTTGTGATGTATGTCACTATGTATGTTAGTTAGGTCACTCCTACCGTACAGATGTTCTCCTCTCTCTGCCTCACTCAGGTTGAAACAACAAGGAACAAGGGAGCAGTTCAGCTACAATGAGGTATGTAGTCACTGCAGTACATGTCACACCAGCTTCTGAGGCAGGTTATAAATAGGCTGCTAATATAGCATTTCCCACTGTTATTGTGAACTGTGCAACCATTTATACATGACCTTGACTTCATCCATGTCCTCAGCTGCCCCCTGATTCACAACCGTTCATGCAGCTGCAGTGTGAACACGCCTGGCATGGTGAGCAGGTAGCAGCAGGGTGTCACAATGCTTTGTGGTGACAGTTAGTGACGAGGTTTACAGCTCAGGGGAAGGTTAAACTCCAGCTGCAGCCGGCTGCATTATATGTATTCATAATGGGTTTTTTTAAACAAATAAAAGAGTACACGCCCCTCTTGCAAATGTTTTTAAGCTAGTCACATCAGCACATTGAACCCATCTGAAATGTTTGTTTTACACCATAGATTTTCTGCCAACATAACTGTGTGCTGACACATCAATCACGTGGCAATATTTGTCTCCTTCTCCTTCTCCCAACTGTAGGTGGTGCTGAAGGGCACAAGCAAGAAACTGAGCCTTCTAGGAGTAAGTCATTATTGCTGCAAACGCTTTTACGCATTTCTTGTGTTAAACATAATACATGTAATGAGCTGCATCACACACGTGCAGCGTTGCACATTTCATGACCACAATGCTTCTGTGGCGGCTCAGGTGACCCATTCTGGGCTTCGGTTGGATGCGATCAAAGTGCTGCACACACACTGCGAGGAGATGGCCTGAAAATACCTTGCATCTCAAATGCAGCTATTTAAAAAGAATGTCAGAGTGCCTGCTTGGCTTTCTTCTTGGAGCAGAATTAGGACTCCAGGAATAACTGCACTCATTCAAAATGCATTACAAAAAGATCTCTCTCGTCTTCTGATTTCTAAAAATATTGCTTTTCCAAGTTCTGTTGGTCGGTCATTCTCATTGTTAATTTAATGTCTCAATCTCTGTACAAGGGAATGTTGAAATAATACTGTTACTAAAGATAGTTAAGGTAAAAGCATTATTTCAAAACAAGCTTCTACTTGTGTTATGTTATAAATCTAGGTCACAATTAATGTATTGCTCAAATGTATCTCATTGAATGTGACACATCGAGGTAAAATAATAATCTGATCACAAAAACTAACCTTGTGTTTGTGTTTTGTTCTTGCAGCAAACCTGCGCGGTGTGTCTGGAAGAATTCAGGACCAGAGATGAGCTGGGAGTTTGCCCGTGCTCACATGCATTTCACAAGAAGTGAGTGTTATAAAACTACATCGTTTGAAGATTTACTAAGTGCTCTTTTAAAAATGTTTCCTCCTTATCCCATGCTAATCTAAGAAGATGCCACAAACCACCATAACGATGGCTTCCTTTCAGTCCATATGGTGTCAAATGAAGTGTCTCCTGTTAAACTAGATTACATCGTCACTGTTTTTAAGCTAACTGTTACTTGTCCCATCAGGTGCCTGCTGAAGTGGCTGGAGATCCGCAGCGTGTGCCCCATGTGTAACAAACCCATCCTCCGGCTCCACACAGACGCTCCCCAGGGCGCCGAGAGTCCACTGGACCCGGAGGAGGTGTGAGGGAGCCGGGAGAGACGAAACAGGACTCCCTTTACAGAAAAACACACACATTAAATACACTAGGGATGATGGGCGGCGGTCATCTTAAAGACATCTCACAAGAAATGTTGACAGTGAGCCCAAATGGCTCGCCCTGCTGCTGACCTTTGAGCAATATGCCTTCATGGGAATTTGATATTGACAGCGCCAAAATGATCTGGTCAGATCAGTTAGGGAGTGGGTGGATGAATAGGATCTTTTCATTAAAAACAAAATAAAAACGCTCCTAGTTCTACTTCCATATTGCACCAAAAAACATGTCAGGCAAAGGGAGCCACATTAGAGAGCAGGATATCATTGCCGCTGTCACTGCCAGAGACAAACTACACTACAGGCAGTGAGCGGGACATCAGGATCAGTTTGGATGCCTCTCATATCTCAGGGGTGTCACCAATACAGCCAGCACAAACCATGTCAGTCACCCTATAACCCTGTGCCACACATGCATCTTCAATACTGCCAACGTAGGTGAAACGCTCCAGAGGTCAGAGGTTAGCCACGACCTCCAGCTGAGACCAAGACCAGCGGGATTACAACCACGACGAGGAGTTCAGTAGACGATATTGTTACCGATTGTGTCCCATGCCCTTCCCTTTTAAAGAGACTGATAGAGAACTAGTCTTGCCTGTATGTAAACATGTCCCTATATATTGTTATTTTGTATTTGTTGCTTTTAAATAAAACGTCACGTAATGTATTGTAATGGTGTCGGATTTATTGAAAGGCTGGACAGATGAATAGAAAATGCTCCCACAAACGTTTGAATGAAAACACAGTAAATTAATCGTTATAACAGTAATTATTCTCTTCATAGCTCGTTCTCGTGACTATAATGAAACATCAAATACCAGTTTCTTTGAACATTTACAGATTGTTCCAACACATTTCACAAACGTTGGACTTTTAGGTTCAGAAGTCTCCACAACAATAAAAAACAAGCTGAGAAGTTGATCATTTTGAGGAGGAACCTGTCTGAGCATCTGGAGCCACAAGCTTGTTTGTGAACAGGTGTGAAGCTCAGACCGGGTTCAGCAAACTGCAGTCCACACACACGTACACAACGTGTGTATTATTGTGTGTATTATTGTGTGCATTAGTTGGCAGCCTCGGTGCCTTTATCTTCCACAAACTCCATGGCCTTCTCTTTGACTGCCTGGATGCTCTGCGGGGTGCCGTGCTTCTTCTCGTACTCCAAATAGCGCTTGAAGAAGAACTTGATCTTTTTCACTGAAACACTCAGGTGGATCACGCGATCAAACAGCGCCCTGCAGGAGACGGGCAGTTGGAAACCTTTATGTTTGATCATAAAACTGGTCTTAACACAGTTAACCATCAGTCGTTGTCATGTAAAGCATTAAGGCTCATTAGTTTACACAGGGCAGCATATCTTTACAAAGAAAAGATTTAAGGAATGAAACAAAATGTGTTAAAAGTGACAATGGGGGGGGGGGGTCAGAAAGGAGAGTAAGGGCCTTGGCTCACCTGACTTCCTTCTGTGAGCCATGTTTGACCATGAGGTCGATGAAGACGGACCAGAGGTCGGTGCGTTTCGGGTAGCTCGTCAGGACTTTGTCAAACATGGTGCGACCTTTCTCTGAATCACCATAACGGAACTCCAGCTGAGCGAACTTGGCGATCACATCCACACCTGAGAGGAAGCACGACAATACACAAAAGGTTAAGACCTGTGGAGATACACAGCTGGGACGGGGGAAGCAGAGCCTGAACGGTTACACACACACACACACACACACACACACACACACACACACACACACA
>NW_022280061.1:3184432-3239159 GCF_004355925.1 Anarrhichthys ocellatus | reverse complement strand
CACACACACACACACACACACACACACACACACACACACACACACACTGCACTCTGACACAGTCAAAGGGATGAGCACTCGCTGGTTTCAGTCAATGGCGGGTGGGTGTACAGCACAACAATAGAAATATACACCAAGAATACAGTTCAGTGTTCGGGTAAACCGTCTTACTTTCTTTGGAGGGGAGACTCGCCAGCGCCCTCTGCAGGAGAGCGCTGGCACTGTCGCTCTGTCCCTGTTGGAGCAGGAAGGTCCCGTAGCTCAGCCACACGGCTTTATTCTGACGGAAACGCTTCACCATCGTCTTGTACAGGCCCTCTGCCTCCTGGACATACGTAGAGATGCAGACGTTAGTGGCTACAGAACACAGCGTTCCAGCATCTGTCTCAACAAATGCACTCAGTGGATCGTACCTTGGTCTTGTCGCACTTTGCGTAGATGTCGGCGAGCTGCTGGTACACGGGCATGGGCTCGCAGAACTGCAGCGCTCGCTCAAACACTCTCTTCAGGCTCTCCTCTGTGCCGTACATGTTCTCCAGGTTCAGCAGGGCCACCCACACATTCAGCTTCTCCTGCTCCTCCCTGGACGGGTGCAGGTTTGTACACAGAAATAAGTCAAACCGTGCCTCAACACAGCGTATTGTAACAGATGTGGACACACTACTTTACCTCCTCAGCTAACACATATGCATCTATAATTCAATCACCTAAAGGAGATCGTTTTTAGGGCCCTCTCGGCCACAGCGCGGGCCTGCTCGATCTGGGTGGCCTGTAGATGGTGAGCCATATACTGGAGCCAGAGCAGCGAGCTGTCGGGTGAAGCGAGGAGCAGGCGCTCGAAGGCGGGCGCATCTTGAGGCCGCAGGCTCAGATCCATCAGCTCCGTCTCCCGCTGTACCAGGGCCTTCTCCGCCGCCTTTTTCTCTTGCTGAAGCTCGTGACGAGACTTCTTCTGGGGCTGGTCGAGGAGAGCGGTGAAGACGTGACGGACGAAGAGTATAATGGTAGAAAGTGTTGAGATACAGAGACGGAAACCGGAAGATGTTCTAAATAAGACTTTTAGAGATAATCTTTACAAAAACGATGACAGGAAGTTGAATTCCTTTAATAAACCTAAAGTTATACATGTATGCATATTCATGGTCAGCTCACCTTGCTGCCTCCATCTTGGTCCTCTCCATCACTGGAATCGCCCTCCTGCGCTGTAGAGGCAGGTTTCAGGGAGCTCAGGTGCACGTCCCAGGAGAAACCTGCTGCCACCTGCAGTCTGGACAGACCCGCTGAGCTGGGCCTCACCTGCTGACAAAGAGGAGCAGCACATGCATCTTTCAGGTTCTGCATAACAATATCACTGAACCAAATCTATGGCGATTTGTATGCATGTAAACGATACTGAACAGCAGTGTACTCGCTTACTTTTACAGATTTGGGTTCTTCTTGGTCTCCCTTATCCTCCTCTTCTCTGAAGTACACCTTCACTCCGCTGTCACTGTCATCAGTCTTTGCTTTTTTAGTTTTCTTCTTCTTCTTTGGCACCTGGGACTCTGCTTGTTTCTGACAATTGAAACCACAGTAAAGCTCATCTACCATGCGTTTACTATTTAATACAAAAAGCAGGACGGAAGGAAGGAAGGAAAGGCCGTTTGTTACCTGCTCACTCTCAGACGCTGAGCGCTTCTTCTTCTTAGAGTCGTATTCCTTCTTCTCCTCTCCGATCAGACGCAGCGGCAGGCCGAGAGACTCTGGGAGGACGTCCGGCTTCCCGGTGTCCCCTGGGAGCAGAGAGAGGTGGACCAACTCCTCCTCTTCGTCAATACTGAGGACGAGAATAGAAAGAGCTGCAGACGTGACGACAGCATTGACTCTATAAATGGCTGTCACCTAAAGCTGCACCGGGCAAGTTATGGAAAGACACAACATCAGCTGTTTGTCCAAATCGATTATTTTGATGTTGATTACGATGAATCCTTCCTTTTGTATGTTTTATTTTCAAACACTCTTGGACTACAGAAGGAGACCTGGAGCTGTGTTTACCTGTGGATCTTGGTAGTGAGCAGGGTGTTGGGGGTCAGGTGCTTAAAGAGGACCTTGTGGTTGTTGACAAAGTACTTGGTGGACTGCTGCAGTTGAGCTCTTCCCGTGATGCTGCTCGACAACCTGGAAGAAAAACATGAAATGAGGATGAAGATGATAATTGCCGAGATAACTGAACCTGGAACTACATTTTCATGAGGTTCCTTTTAGAAGTCTGTATGTTTCTATGGAGTTTAAATATGAATGTGATGTCTGTCCAGTCTAAAGCTGAAGTTCACTTACCTGATGAAGACGCCCTGCTCTCCCACAGACTTGACGTAGCCTCTGATGATCTGGCCTGCCTTCAGTTTGTCTACAGACAAGACGTCGGGGTCCTTCACCGGCTTGGTCTGCTGTGGGTTCAGCCTGGACGAGCAGAGTTACGGTCAAACAGACGTTGTTTTGAGATACGCGTCTGAATTTGATACACAAATCCAACGGAACTTACCTTGATGGACGTAGAGACAACTGCCACTTGCCATTTTCATCCCCGAGGAGGAAACACCTGCAGCACAAGAAGAGGCAAAAATAAACTTTTCACTTCAAAAGAATCTAAATGGGATTTAAGGTCTGATAGTGGGACTAAGATGTTTTTATTTAATTGTAGCTGCTGATAGTTGATGTGTGCCGGCAGTTGCATATAAATGTATCCTGAGCAAAGTGAAATACATTTACAACCATAACAACAAGTTACTAATGATTCAAACTGTTTATTCTGTTTGACCTGAACTACAGTTAAAACATTAGCTAACTTAGTTCTCCACAGTTTGTAATTTAAAACATCAAACTGTCCTGATCGATCAGTCTAACTGTGCTCATATGTGCAGCACATACTGCTGCGTCTCCTGACCTCAACAGTTGATCCTTGCTGTACCCGTCCAGCGGGTTCGGCCTGTAGGCATCAGCCAGGTCAGTGACAGCAACTGTGCCCGAGTTGCCAAAGGGAAGTTTGACCAGGAGGCCAAGTTGTGGCTGAATATTAGTGACCATCCCCAAAGTTACGCTGCCTTTCTCCAGCTTATGGACACCTTGAACACAAAAGGAAATACAGAATCAGTGTCTTTGTATTTGATAAACAATCTGAAGCGAACAAAAGTGCAACAGCCACGTGAAGCGTGAAGCAATAACAATTTAAAAAAACAAAAACCTGTGAGTGACAGCACGAAACGTTGAGGTTTGGAGTTCACTTCTACCACTGTGGCACGGACCGCTTGGCCCAGCTTGTACATTTTTTCCGGGTGGCTTGCATCCTGAAAATAAACAGAATTTAGACAATCGCAGCCGTTCGAAATGAAGGTTAATCTCATCTTTAAAATGTTAAAAATGATCCCACACACGTTCTCTTATGAAATACTTTAAAACTTACTTTTGTGTCGGTGATCATGGCCAGCAGGTCGACTGTCCCAGTAACACAAGGATCCGTGGTGACCTCCAGAGACTTCCTCTCTGGATTAAACTGGAGGCAGAAGAAGCACGAATACACTGAAAACCTCTTCTGCACTTTTGCACCTTTAAAGTTGTTTTTGATTCATTTTTGATTTGTAAACTTATGACCAAAGAGTGCATTTTGTGGAAACTGCCAGAAAGAAATAGAGCAAGCTACTGCAAGCCACTATGATCTCCCAAACATACCTTTGATACAAAGCATGTCATTTGCTCCCCGACCGTGTAGCTGTTTAGCTTCTGTTTCACTGTAACGGCTTTGAAATCTTCACTTGTATCCAGTTTGCTGCAGAGATGAAAAAGAAACAATAAGAAATAAGAAACAGACCAACTGCAAAATGTGTTGCATTGGGGTGATAACAGAACAAAATACACATCCTGACATAAAATATGAACAGCCATAACATTACTACAGGTTTATATCACTGTAATTAGTATTTCTAATCTCTGCATAATATTTTATTAACACAAAAAGGCGAAAGTGCAGTATATCATGATCATAACGATGCTCAATGAACCGGTCTATACAGTTACCTGGGTAGGAGTGTGAGCTCGGGGATGGGGTAGGTAAACTTGGGATGGGAGAAGGGCAAGAATCTGAAATAAGAAACTTGAGATTAATTTCAAGTTCAATGCAACTTAACACATAATACATCACATTCAATTTTACCCTTTTACAGTGGTTGTTTAATTAAGAATGGAATAAAAACAATGTGACAAAAGAAGGAACTTGCAATTAGAAAAGTGTACTCCAACATGTAAAACGAGCCCCGTCAGCATTCCCTACCTGTGGCTGGAGGCTTCGCGTCCTCCGATGACCCTGGCGGTGACCTCACTGCCCACTTTAACCGTGGACGTGGGGAAGGATCCCTTACACACTTCTGCAAGCTCCACCACCTCCGACACGTGCACGCTGCCTGTACTTCCGTCCTCTAGTGTGACCTGAATGGAGGCGGGCTTCACAGTCCGCACTTTACCGCGCACGATGTCCCCGAAGCGGTGACCCGTAGCGCTCGTCTGGTTCTCCGATGTCGTGCGCTGTCGTTTCGGGGAAGTGCGCTCCCACGACACCAGGGCGAGCCCCTGCAGTTCCTGGCAGCTGGGTTCTATGACCTCGACGGACAAACTCATCCCCGCCTTCAGCTTCTCTGACTCGACCAGAAATATCTCATTCAGGTGGCTGCTGGTCTGGATCACAGTCAGCTGTGCCGTGTCACCCAGTGAGATGATGGCAAAGTCTTTGTTGATGTGCTGCAGCATCGCTGTGTACTTTGATCCTTCAGCTAACTGTAGAGATGAAAACAAACATGACAAAAGGACAATAACATTTAAAATGATAATCTGACCGTATCCAAGTGCCCTGACATTTAATAAATACATTTGTATGAAATATAAGGTGGCTCCAGAGAATGCGTGCTCAGTCAAAGCATTGTCATTGTTTTGAAACACCAAAAACCGCAGTAAAGGAAGAAATACTCACAGATTTCTTCTTCGCCACCAGCTTGGACAGGATGGACACATGGACACAGGTTGACAGGATGTCAACATGGAGGACGACCGCAGTAGCTTTCTGACCTGAGGTCAGACTAACACCTGGAAACAGTGCAGCCAACAGACAATTACACACAGCAGCTCACACAAAGTGATTTTGCAAAAGTAAAGACAATTCATAATATGCTGAAGGTAACAATGCAACATATGACAGATGAGTCTTGTCTGCAAGGGGTGGGACACACTGGTGTCAATTAGGTAAAAAAGACAATAATCTGTCCAATCAGAGATGAAAAAACACCACTTTACAGGGTACGTATTGAGTTTACTTCATAGGGGGCCCCAAAGCTTCACGGTTGAAGGGACTCCACCGATTTTACATGTGCAGATCGATAAGGGGAATAGACATGGTGAGGATCTCAAATACATTTCTGTTTAAATACACACCTATGACATGGTGCTTGGTGGCCATTATGGTAGCACCGACCAAATCATCAGACTTAAAGGTGGCACCGCTGTCCTTCGCAGTGTCTACAGTCAACTTCAGCTTCTGACCAACAGTCAGAGCAGCCAGCTGCTGGCGTAGATCACTGTTCTCTGAGAGGAGCGACGGAGACAATGAGATGTTAAGACACTGAAGACAAACTTCAAATGAAGAATTAAAGACCAACGCAATCACACCTCTCATAGCGAACATTTCAGTCACAGCTCTTCTCTCCTGCAGGCCATTAATGAGTCTCGTCTGGGCGTCGCCCTCTGGAGACATGACCTCTGAAATCTTCAGCGTGACCAGGAAACGCCGTTTTTCTACATCCAGGTTGGTCACTTTAGCGAACACTGTCTGGCCCGGCTGGAAGGCGGTTGTTGTATCGCTGATGAACTTGTCTGTCATGGCCTAAAAAAAGAAGAAGCAACGCAGAGGGAGAATTTTAGTAGAGAAAATGCATAAACGGCTTAGAAGTAGAGAAGAAACAAGATGTAAAGATTAAGCCCTTTACTTACAGACTTGGGTGCGAGACCAACGATGCCGTACGGGAACTCCACAAAGACGCCGTAAGACATGATGCTCTTGATGACGCCAATCAGCTGCATTCCAACTGTGACTTCAGAGAAGTCCTTGGCAACAACTCCTTCCTCCAGCGACCATCTCACCGTTGGTTTCTTGGTGACAGTCTTTAACAGAGGAGCAGCTAAGGAGAGCAACAACAACTGCCCTGCGTTTCATAATTAGGAAATGTATGTCTAGATAAGCATCAAAGGGTGGCAAAAATAATGAATACTGTACAGAATCAATCAATCACAGCAGGTTGAGGTTCCCTCACACAACATATACAGACTCTTTCATCCAGGATACAATATTCTGCTTGTTCTTGGTGAAGCAGATGAGGTTTGAGATGTTGTCTCCCTCCTGCATACTCTCCCACAGCAGAGGGCAGTTGGACATGTGATCAGAAAGGTGCATTGTGGGTAGTACGGCACGGATCTCATCGGGGAGGATGGCCACCTCCAGACCATTGACTGACTTTTTCAGCACTTTAGCCTCCAGCCTCTACGTCACACAAATACACACGTTGAGGTCAAACAATTGCTGAATTGAGATTAAATTACTTTTAAATAAACAGAGAGACACTTACCTTCCCCAGCTCACAGTCCAACTGGGGCGTGGCAGCTTCCTCTGTGTCTCCCTCCACCGCGGCCTTAAATGAGAGCACCATCTTCGCCTTATCGGGGTCACACTTAAGAACTTTAGCCTTTAACACCTGGACGATCAACGGAAAACAAACTTAGCAGATGCCGAATACGTCACAGTCAAAGTCTTGTTCATAAAATGTTCCCAAACATCTGGAACAAAGGCAAAAAACCCAGACATGATCCTCAATGTCCATGCTGTCTGATCTCCTCACCTGCCCCACATAGAAGACCTCCTCAGGACAGACGATCGGCTGAGAGCTGAGCTCGTTGAGCGGCACCAGACCCTTGACGCTGTTGTAGAAACGAACAATGCAGCCAAAGTCTTTGATGCAGACGATGTAGCAGTGGGACACGCAGCCAAGACGGGCATCGGTATAGCTGAGGAACAATGGCAGGGAGCTTTCAACCAGAGCCTTCTTTCTGGTCAGGTACAGCTTCTTATTCTCTGCGTCTACTGACAGCACCTGAAGGAACATATTCACACCAAAATATGAAAGCTGAGATCTGCCACACAGATCTTATTCTCGCGGTTATCTCGGCGGCTTTAAAACAAACTATACTGACCCGGCATTTGATCTTCATGCCCTCCACGTACTTCTTCTCTGGGTTCTTGAGGAGGATGTCGGACAGGTGTGTCCGGGGCACCAGGCCTCTAATGTGGTCAGACAGATGCACCACCATGCCGTGATCAAGCAGGATTGACACTGTCCCCTTGAAGGGAGACGGACAAAGTGAGACAGACAATAGACACAGTGAGCGAGCAGAACGAGGCCGGAAAATTTGACTGTTTCTAGTCTTTATGCTAAGCTAACTGGCTGCTGGCTGTAGTTTCATATTTAACAAAGTGGTATCGAGCTCCACATCTAACTCTCTGCAACAACGCAAATAAAAGTACGTCTCAAAATGTCAAACTATCCCTTTGATTCAAACACACATGGTGATGCTTTTATTCTTACCTCTACAACCTGACCGGCCTCAAGATCATGATATCTATAAAAACGCTTGTCGATCACACTCCTGAAATCAAGAAAAAAAAAAAAAGACAATTGTCAATACATCACATTGAAATAGTAAAGTGCATTATTACTATGTAATAACACATGTATGAGGTGCAACTTACTTCCGCAGACTAACGAAATGAATCTGGTCCATGGGGCTGAAGTCCAGTATCCTGCAGGTGTGCTCAGTCATAGCCAGCACTCTGTTTTCATTAGCCGGCTCATTAACCTCCTTCAGGTGGTTCCTCTGTCAACACGGATACATTTATGTTATTACCCTAATGCCGAGTCAGCAGAATATTCACAGAGAGCATCTATTCTTCGTAATTGTCAAAGCAGGCTTTAACATTCAAACGTCACCGTGACTCACGTGTACAAAGGCCAACGTTTTGTCTGGCAGTTCCACCATGGCTCCAGACATGTGGTGCATCGCGATCATCTTGCAGTCCTTCACCACCTCGCCAATGCGGTCACCTCCAGCAGGAGCGTGGTCCACTCCGGCCCCGGGCTGAACGAGGTGGCTGCGCAGGCTCAGGCCCACCAGACGGGCGGACGGCTCCACATACAGCACACAGGCTCGCACCTGGGTGCATCGATGCAAAACAGGGTTAGCCTACCAAGTTTATACTCCAATATAAACACATGGTAATCCGTTAACTGGCAACATTTAGCACCCTTGTTTAAGATCGTTATAATTAGGTGCATTTCAATGCAAAAATATCCATTTGAGTGACCACATCAACGAGCGGAAAACATTGACGGATGGGTTTTACCTCAGTTCCCTCAGCGTAGCTGGACGTCTGCTCTGGCTCCATGTGGAGAACGTCCACCTGGCCACTAAAGGACGACAGGAAGTCCAGGATCAGACCGTGTTTGGTCACCTGCAATACAAACATGTAGACGTTATTCAAAGGAAACATGGCTACCACTGAAGTTGCGATAGTGACTCTTAGAGCAAGCGTATGCAGGGGCGATTGTAGTTCTACTATCCCAACATTCATCCCTTCATGTTGTTCTCCACCCACTCCCAGGCTTCATGCAGCAGGGCACACGAGAGACGATGTACTCTTTACCAAAATAAAAGGTGTGCCCTCTACCTTTTTGATCGTAGCTTTGACCAGGAGGCCGGGCAGCAGGTTGGTGAGGGTCCAGCCCTGCTTTGATTCAGCACAGGCCTGGGCGACGGTCGGAGGGCTGACAGAAAGGTGGACCACACGTCCTTCATTCTTTACTTCTTCCACTTGAGAAGTCAAATACTGACCCACTTTCAGCTCTGCAGACACGAGAACACACAAAAGCTTGCGACATGCATTCATGCTTTTTTTCCGATCTGTTACTTTATGAGTGAAACAACTGCTTTGCTACAACTCTGGATGTGAAAGGATGCAATTGACTGAGATTATTTCCACAGCAAATAACAGGCAATGAAATACTTTGTCATACCTTCCGTGTTGTTGTGTTTGTCTTTTACTGTCTTTTTGGGCAGGAAGGCTTTGGTTCCACTGAGGCCAATGTCAACTATGTAGCCATGATCCTCCACACTCTCCACACATCCACTCACGGCCTGAGGCGTCACAAAATAACATTACAATAAATTGTTGAATTGAAATTATTTTTTTACCAAATATTTAACTGAAGACCACTAGTGACTCACCATACCAGCTTTCAGAGAGCTAGAGGTGAGAGCCTTGTTCACCAGCTTTGGATTGATTGACAGCTGGATGCTAAGAGAGCCTCTTTTGGTGACATCCAACTTGGCAACCACACACCTGAACACCATGCCAGGGTAGAAGAGATGCCGTAGAGAGCAGATGTCCTGGGAAGTAAAAACACAAGATACATCTCTTAGATATTACTAAATATCCTGGTACATGAGTAAACTCTAAGACATAAAAAAAAGTCTAATGTAGGTTGCTATCTGATTTTAGACGAATCGTACCTCTGTATCAGCTGAATCCAGTTGCTCGCTGATCAGCTTGGTGTAGGAGTCACAGATGTTCATGATGCTGAGGAAGCCTTGCATGCCACAGGGCAGACTGACGGTCACCTCAAAGTCAGTTACCTCCTTCACACAGCCCAGCATCAGGATACCCTCCTTCAAATTCTGGGAATGTAGAAAACACACACAATATTAAACTTATATACTGTGCTTACTGCGCTTTTGAATAACGGTAGTCTAACACTAAAACTAACCTACTTATCACATTTGACAAATTACAAACACACGATGTATTTATTACCTTGATGTGTAGAATTTCCACACACTTGGCCGCTGCATTCAGCGTCAGACCGTCTCCTTTGCCCGTCTTTGGCTTCTTGAGCTTCTTGCCGGCATCCTGGCCCGCCCCTTTTCTTTTCTTAGTCTCGGTTTGTTCTTTGGACTGCGAGAGAAAAGCAAACCGTCCTTCACTGTGGAGGTCATTTTACTGATACCGCCTAACGTGAGACTAAGTATACAAAACATAAACAACGCTCAATTACAGCGTGTGTGTGTGAGAAAGGAAAGCGATACCATGACCACTTCAGTAATGCACTGATGTCAGTTAGAATAATACTTTGCCTGATATTGTGTGATAATCCTCATTATTCACACTTTTACCCAGTTCTGTGAAGTCTTTTCTTTTGACAGCAGTATGGATATGAAGATAGAAAAGAGTAGACCTCTACCTGGAACAAGTTGTCCACTTCTGTCCGCTGCACCTCTATCTTACTCTCAGTGGGCTTCTTCGCGGCCCCTCCTCCTCCTCCTCGAGGGAAGTCTTCTTCCACTGATGCCATGTTTGATGTTGTTTCAACGTCTAAGAAAAATCAAAGACATTTTATTGTTTTAAAACCTCTAACCTGAGCTGACGATACAAACAGTTTGGTTATCCTAAGACCCAGCTTGTGCCTCTCATGTAACTCAATCATCGTGTTTAACGTAGGAGTGAGTTACTATTACTGATAATATAGATGCATATAAATGATGCATCAGGAGAGACACAGACAACAGCTTGGCGCTCTCTCTCTCTAATCAGACACTGTGTGACACATTCAACACTATGTAAATACATTAACCGATTAGTTAGAAAAATACAACCAAGTCCGTTAGAATCAGACGCAACACTGCTGCACATAAAGTTACCACTCAAAATGCACGAGGCAACATTAGTTAACGCTACCTGTAGCGTGTTTTAGCACTAGGGCTAAACATAAAAGCGTGTTTGTCAGCAGATAAAAGGCCTAGTCGTGTAGAGACAAAATCGATTTCGATCTAAACGTATATCAAATGGTGATTTCAGTGTTTATCATGAAATCTCTCCTCACATTAAATCTCCGGCAAAAACTCACATGTTGTTCAGCAGCACGCCATGACCTCAACCCGGAAGAAAAATGTATGTGGGCGTTTCATTTTTTCTCCAATCACAGACAGGAAAAGGTGATTGACACCACTATTAGCCACTCAGTGGCCGTTGTAGACGCTAACATTGAGTGACATTATTTTGGACCAATAACGGCAAACTTCTGGAATACCAGAGTAGGCGGGACTTCCTAACAGATCTAGCATCGCGGCCTCAGCTGAAGGGCACTTGTTTCATTCTGTTTGCACAGGGGTCGAGCCGTAAAGGTAAGTCACAACACATGTAGAAACAAATAACGACATTCACTGCTTGTTCAGCAACGCCGAGTAGTAATGTACCCATGTCCTCTTTAAAATGCATCTGTGGTAATGTAGAATTTAACCAGCGGTCTGAAAATGCAACTAGCTAACGTTAGCGGGCTAACCTAGCGAGCGTGCTAGCTAACGAGCTATGCAGTTACTGGCCGATGAAAGTCAGTCTGAATAAAATGTGGGTTAAGCCTGAATGTTATGCAGAAGTATTGGGTTAAAGCATGTGTTTAGCCTCTTGACATATTAATGCTAGCTGGATTAGATGTTAAACCAACCACCAGTGAAGTTGAACGTGTAACAAGTACAGTACACTCTGTTTAGCTAACGTGGAATTAGTTTGTTCCCCTCTCTCCGTACTGTCAAGAGCTGTCAAGTCGTATTAATTAAATTCCAGTGCTGTGTGACTAATACCAATTTAAATGTCCTAATCTGCTTTTTGATTTTCGATTTAATTTGTTATGAATCTAGTAAAACATCAGTTTCCCAGGTCGCAAGGTGACTTCTTCAAATGAAGCTTTGTGCAACAAACAGTCCAAAACCCAGAAATAATTCAAATATATTCGGGTTACCAACATATAAGTCTAAATAATAACTTAACGGGATCTTTTAAACTGCAATCATCAAAGTGTCTCCCAATTCATTTTCTGTCAGTCGACTATTTGTTTCAGCTCCAGATTTTGTTGTTACACACAAGGTTACTGTAGCCAAGGTAAAGATTGAACTTAACTCGTATACTATTATTAATCACTCACTTTTATTCTCCTTGTTATAGGACCATTAACAACCCATCATGGGAGGACACGACGCAACCCAGCACCAGTTCACTGGCTTTGCAAAGTACTTCAATGCATACACAATCACAGGAAGGAGGAATGTGAGTTGTGTTCAACTTTTCCATAAATAAACTGTATGTTCATGCTTAACAGGGAGTCTGTTGTGAAATTCCCATCATGCCTCCTTTTTGTTTTGTTTAGTGTGTTTTGGCCACATATGCCAGTCTACTAGCCATCGGCCTTTTCTTCAAATTGAAGCCCAAGAAACAGGCCGCTGTCACAGAGAAGTGATCATGTAAGTCTCTACATCCCATTGTTTTCCAAATCCATTGTACTTCAGGAAAGCAATGCTCCGTTCATTTAAGGTCCTCATTGTCTCCTTACAGGCGTCCTTTTCGACCACCGTTTCTAACAGCTGGGAGAGGAGAAAGCATCTGGACATGCTTGTAATAAAATATCACTGTTTGGTTTCCCTGTGTTAACAATAAAGAACATTTATGCCCAAAACATAGAAAACATGTTTTTATTTACAGTGTACACCAATATAAAATACTATGACACAGAAATGTCAGCCACGCATTGAACAGAGCTGTACTCATGGCAGTGATTTAAAAGGAAAACAGTCCTCGATCAACAATGGCACTTGTCATGGCGAAGGGATGTCTGCAATAGATCAGCTTGATTTGTGGCCAGAACAGGAGTCGGCGAACCGTATTTGTATCTTCATTCAATTTTCACCAGCAATGATTTGTTGATAATGCAGTTTTGTTCCAACTGCACCACACACCTCTTCAATTACTTTGAGCATGGGGACTAGATTCGCTTCATTTCAAGCGTCTATGGATTGTTTTCTCATAGTTCAGTAATGTCTCATGGATTGTAGGCACCAGCGGCCAGCAGCAGGTTCCTGCGGGTGAAGTGAAGGTGTATGACTGGTGTGGATTTTGACAAGTAGGTGCCCAGCAGAAGCTCCTGGGAGTTATCTTGTAGATGGACGTGTCCTGTAGCCGCTGTGAAATCATCGGTCTCTAAATCATCAAATGCTTTCGTAGCATTCCACAGACGAACCGTGTTGTCCATCGAGCCTAGAATAACAAGATTACGCACCGTCACTGCAAGCGTAACTGAAGACGAACCACTCAAATCTGCATGTGAATACACTGAAACCAACAGATAAAGACTGCAGGGGTATAGTCTACTGTAGCTTAATCATTCTCTAAATCTGATTTTCTTAAACGATGGCTACTAATGCATTCAGCTACATAATAGTGAATAGATATTAACTTATATCAAATTAAAAGACGTCACTCACCGGAGGCGAGGATCTCTCCGTCTCTGCTGAACCGGAGGGAGTAGATGGAGTCTGTGTGGCCTTTAAGCTCTCCAATCATCAGCCCATGACCGATGTCCCACAGAAGAACTCTGCTATCCGTGGCTCCTGAAGCCAAAAACTTACCATTTGGAGAGAAGGCCAGCGCATGGATAGGACCCTGGAAGACATGGTTGAAGGCTGGCTGAGTAGCGGTTTCTGCAGCAGTCAATTCTGCTCGCTGTGCTGTCGTATAAACCTGTGACTCTTTAGCATATTTAACTCTGTGGGTGTAAAGCAAATTCTCTGAATAGCATTACTTTATAGCCTCCATCAGAAACTATAGAGGTGTTGCTCCAAGATTTACATTTGTAAATGCTTAATTTCATGACTTTAGACCACAGACGAGGTTTTCATGACACGGCCCTGCTGCAGAAGTAGAAACCACAGATTTGGGGCTCTGCTCTGGTGACTCGTCTGACCTTGTGACCGGTGAAGATGCGCACACAGTTTCCGTTCAGGACGTCCCAGAGTCGGATGGTGCGATCAGAAGAACCTGTGGCCAAGTAATTGGAGTTGGGGTGGAAGCGGGTGCAGGTGACATCAGCTAGGTGACCAGAAAATATCCTCAGAGGCTGGTAGTGATCCGTCGCCCAGAGACTGTTAAAGAAAGCACAATGTGAAACATCTGTAGACAGGGCTGCTGTGTGTCCGCAGGGTGTTTTTCTCTGTTACTGAAGAATGAGGAAAAACTGTTTCTTACCGGGCAACTCTGTCATGTCCCCCGGAGACAAAATAGTACCCATGGGGGGAGAAGTGGGTGTCCCACACTGGGTAGTTGTGACCTTTGTAGCCCACCAGACAAGTAAATGTTTGGAGACTCCACAGCCTGACTGTACCGTCTTCAGAACTTGATAGCAAGTAGTTTCTGAGAGACAAAACGAGAAGGAATTACCAGAGTTATATTAGTCAGGGGTCTCTCAACATCATGTGCACAGACTGACAATAATAATGTTATAATGTAAGACACAAAGATTAACAATTAAATGATTAATAAAGCCCACTGAACACAGTACGCTCACTTATTTACAGGAGTGATAGATGTAAGAAAGTGGATATCTCATAATTTCCTTCAATTGAACTCAACCAAAACAGAAATTCTTGTTATTGTCTCCAGCAACACAAACATTCAACTACTGCCATCTACTGGGTGCCCGTCTGAAGACACCAGGCCTGTTGCTTGAAATATTGCCGTCTTGTTTGACTGCAATCTAAGTTGTGAGCAGCACAATACAGATAACTGTGCAAACATGCTTTTATCAACTAAGGAACATTGCCAGAATACCACCTATGTTACATCTTAAAGCTACAGAAACTATTTTACATGCTTTAATCTTATTACTAAGAACTAACTTTGTTTTGATGAGGGCTACACAGATAAAGACATCGTTGCTCTTATACCTGTCTGGGCTGAAGCTGATGCCATACACCGGGCCACCGTGTCCATACAGGATCTTTGACTCGCTGGACGTCTTCTCATCCATGATCCTCTCCAGCACATCGTCCGACTCTTTGTCGATTAGATTCAAGTCTTGAGCGAGAAGAAGAGCCTCGTGTTATAGAAAGTCAGAGAAACATCGAGCTGGGCTGCGATGGTCACAGTCTTGCACTGTACCTGCTGCAGACTTGACCCTGCGGAGCTTTTTCGGTGTGACACTCCACACCCGTACCGTGGAGTCAGCGTAGCCTCCTGCGATCAGGCTGGAGTCATCTGTGAAGTCCACCGCAGTCAGACCCTGTGAGGATAATTAGAAATGATTCTCGTGTAGTTTACAACGAACGCTCCATCGACCGCTGGGCTGTGAGTTATTACCTGGTACGCGTTGAGAAAAGAGTAGAAGCAGATGGAGGGCAGGTTATCTGGTCCCAGGCGGATTCTCTTGGTGGCCTCCTTCATGTACATGATCTTGTCCAGCTTGTCTGAATCCTTCAGTTCTGGAAGAGGGATCCTGAAAAAACAAAAATGTCAACTGTCACTGACTGGTGGATCCACAAGCAGTTCAAGGATTGTTGAAAGTAATAAAATCAATAACTGTATGTGGAAAAGTAATTTCCTTCAAATTAGAAGTTTGAATTCATGCAATATTGTTTCACTGAAGTGTCCCTCAACGCTGCAGATAACTTCTGCTCTGCTAACAACAGCTTGGGTCCATGTTTACTTCCTGTCAGCGTACGTCATTCACACACAGTGCAACAGGAGATAAAGTGGGACATATGTTTGGAATGTTTAGCTCTACCTGGTCTGTGCCGGTGCGTTAGGGTCCTGCTTCTTGCTCTTGGAGCCCATGTTGTCCTTTTTGGGTTTCTTCTTCTTGGGTTTCCCCTCCTCATTCTCTGCCTCCTCATCCTCATCATCAAGAGGCAGCTCAATCTCTGGTTCCTTCAGCAGTCCATAGTAAACCTGAATTAATGATAATAAAACAAGAACATGTCATGAATTCAACAATTGTGGCGGCAAATAAGCACGGTGAGTCAAAGAAAAACACATTTGTGTGTTGGTGTACAAATCCAACCTTCGCCTTATTGGCCTCTCGTTTGCCTTCTCCTGCCAAGCTGCCAGACATGGCGTCGATCTGGCTCTTGCTGCGCGGCATGCCATCGAAGATGTCAATGTAGAGGTGCTCTTGTATGATATTCCAGATCTGGTTGTTCTGACGCTCCTGCAGGTGCCTCTTCAGCAGCTGGTACGAGTCGCGGGAGATACGCAGGACAAACTTGCTGGTGCGGAAGTCCAGCAGGGTCTCGTTGCCTCTCATGTGCTCCCTCTTGGACAGGCTGGACAAAACACGCAAGTCGTCTGCGTAGTAACACTCTTGATCACCGCTGAACCTGGCGAGAGACAAATGAGGTACGGTTTATCACCTGTGCAGGATTCAACGCTAAAACAATATCAAGTTAAGTGTTTGTAATTAGAACGTCAAGGAAACTCACTTGTCAAAGAACGCCTTCGCCTCACTTTCAAGATTGTTGTACACCAGCTCCAGATACATGTGCACAAACAGCGGGTAGAAGACCTGGGACAGCTCCGCTCGGTGGCAGTCCAGAACCGATTCTATGAACCTCTTCAGGCCGCTGTAGTAAACCGGGTACAGCTTCGGGTCTCCCTGCTGGCTGTAGGCTGACAGCACCACGTTGACGTCTGGCTGGTCCTCCGCAACAACTGTTGAAGAAGAAGAAGAAGAAGTCTCGGTGAGATGTGCATTGAGCTTTAAAACTATATTGTGTTAGTTCTCTATTTTTAGATTACCGTAACTGTCATTTAGGTAAAGATAGAAATATCATTGCTTTATAACACAACTTTTAAACGAGATGACAACTGAGCCAGTGTGGAAAAAGTGGAGTAATTTCTTCAGTTATGACAGAATTATCTGAACAACACAATTGGTTTTGCGTCTTCACTTTTGCAATTACACTTGAACTGAAATGCAAAGTAACACTTGTGGTGAATTTAACTGAATGAATAACTTTGGCTCCCCTAAAGCCACGAGGAAGTGTAGTGAACACATCAGAAACTCAACGACCAGAAACACACAACACTCGCACATTACAGTGTAACTCACCCATCGCTGCAATACACACCGCCTTCATGAAACTTTAACCGAGACTCTGAGGGAGGAGTTGGGAGCAACATATTGTAGTTTATGTATTTCTGGTCATTGAGAGCACGATTATAGTAACTCTATAGTTATAATTCATGGGGGACATACTTCTCACTAACGTTGGGTTTTACTATATGAACAGACATTGGGATTCACGATGCAACAGCGTTTCACGCAACAAAAGAACAGCAGCCAAGTTGTATATCGGACCTTTAGTTGGCGCCGGGGCTACAGCGGAGGATGCGGTGGTCACCCGGCTGAGAAGAGAGCTCGCATCCCCGCCTTCTGTGCTCCCATCTCCCGGAGCACCACCCGAACCTGCCCCGGAGTCGCCGCCCACCTTCAGGTCCAGTGAATCCTCCGGTAATCCCGCTTCACGACGCAAAATGTCCACGGACTCGGTCAGTTTGTTCTTTTTGAGGAACTGCAGGACCGCCAGCAGCGTCTGCTGGTCCTCCGGGGGTCCCGCCGCAGATGTGTTGCTTCCAGCCGAAGCACTGGAGCCGGGGGACGTAGACGGCGGCCTTCCGTCGTTTGCACTGTTATTTCCACAGCCATCGTTTGACGGTTCTGATTTTATGTCTTTTTCTTCGACCGCGTCGACCGGACCACCTTGCACGGCCGCCATTTTAAAAATGAAATGCGCATGTGCGAGGTTTAAAAAAGGAAAACGCTAGCCGTGTAAGATCAGATCACATGATTGGTGCTTATTGATGCCACGTCATCCTGTGCAGCACAGAAGTCCCGCCTCCCTCGTCACCAGCATCTGTAACTCAGTGGAAACGGGTCTGCTGGTGTTAATTGGAACAAAGTCTAAATTTATAACCCACCATTTTATCATCAACAGGTTCATTTTAGCTCCAATCGTTCTCGAAGAAGCTATCTCCATATTTTCCATGCATAACTATCGCACCTGTTGTCATTTTCATTCTATTGAAGCTCGTGTAAACTATATACATTTGAGGACTGATTATCTTGTAAAAAGTGAAAGATTTCTATTTATACTTAACTTAATGTGTGTATTATTTTAAACTGAATAGCACATTTCATTTATTATTAGAGATGTACCATTTTGAACCAGATGGGGGCACTTTGGTCCCACATTACTCCCACACAGTGTCAACCAGATAATCTCCTTGGACAAACGTTGAAGGGAAACCGAGCTGGAACAAATGATAATCGTCATTATTGCTTAATATACTTGTCATTTCATCGATTAATCAATTATTTGTTTTGTCTATAAAAGGTCAGCAAATAAAAAAAGGCACATCTGACGTTCCCGGACGCCTTTATATGTGTTGTTTAGTCAAATCAAAGATACTCAAATGACTTCCATGGAAGAGTAAGAAAACAAGATAATATTCGCATTTAGGAAGCTGACACCAGAGATTTTTGTTGTTGCAATATTTAGTTTTTAGAGATAAGCTTTGCCCTATCCACTTATACATGCTTCATGGCATATCCCTCTTGTGCTCCACAGTCTAATATGATTTTAAAACAATGCACTATCGTCCCCTTTATTTGAAATACAAATAATTAATGTCAGTCAATACAGCGACGAACTTACAGGTTTTAAATTGTGATCTTGATAAGCACTTGATCAACTCAACTTTGTGTTTTGCAAACTTGGATTGATTTAATTGTAGCAGCGGGGAAAAACACACGACAAATAGAAATTACATACAAATATATATCAGCAGCACCCACTTTGCATTCTGCTGAGGCTGGATTTCTGCCCATACAGAGTAACACACCTTCCCTCTCTTAACATTGTAAACTCCCTGTCAGAGACACACTCATATTGCTGACTGTGCATTATTTGGGTCAGCACAGCATCTGTTTTCATTTCTATAGGGGACTGTCAGTAGAAAATCAGACCTTAATAGCATTTCTTTCTATTTTCAAACAGTGCACGAGCAGTGTTTACTCACTGGCAGCATTTCCCATTCATTTCAAGTCTCTGACAGTGTTTTCCTTAAGATCTGTCTTAATTATAACACTGAATGAATTGTAATGTATGTCGTAACAACCTTTCTTCTAACCTCGTACTGACTGATTGTTCGTCGAGGTCAGATGCACTTGTAGAAGCTGCTCTCTCCTGCTCCGGCTCGTACACACTGGAGCGATAACTCAGCAGCAGGTTTAACGACTGCACGCTCAGGTCCACGGTGAGGGGTGGGACAAAAGAAGGAGAAGGGTTCACAGCAGAAGCAGCAGGGCGTTGTATAACATTGCAGTGGCATAGCTCGGTGAGGAGGAGAGATGGGGGTGGGGTGGGGAAGTTTGGTGGGTGTAGGAGACAAACACGTTAACATCAGCAGCTCAGGGCGTGGTCATCAGTGCAGGTTCATTGTAATGAGGGAGTGTGAGGAGGATACATGACTGCTTTATGATTTACACGGAGCCCGTTGTGCTGCATGGAATGATTACAATGAAGTATCATGAAGTATTTCTGCATTTACTTTTAAAAGTCGTCCACTTTTTCCGAATGCTTTTTGGATTTTAACTGAGCTTCACCGTCACAACACCCACTTCTGTAACCTTTCGTCTGACGCTACAGCCTGTTAGTGTGTGTCGTCTTATATTTAATGTATGTAAAGCTGCTCACACGCTCTTCACTATAATAAAATGCTCGGTGGGGAGAGGCACATGGTCAGTTAGATCCTCTTTTCACACCTCAGTGATGACTCAAGGTCCTCTTGGTGTGTGCAGAAGCTGGAGGACTCTCCCATCTCTCTCTCTTCCTCTCTTCTCTCTCGCTCTCCTCTCTCTCTCTCTCTCTCTCCTCTCTCTCTCTCCTCTCTCTCTCTCTCTCCCCCTCTCTGCCTCTGTGTCAAGAGGCAGCAGGGTGTGGCATCCCCCAGCAGAGACAGCTCTGTAGGAGCACACAAAAGCCCTCAAAGAAAACTGTTTCATGTGCACTTAAACCCTGCTGCAGAGCCACAACATACTTTTTGAGAGAAATTAAATAGCACATTATGTAATCCAAACATTAGAATTTCATGTCAACTGCTGCCGTGTCTGTACTTGTTATAATAGCTTACATTCACATGATACGAGTGGTGCTGATACCACTGACATGCGTCACTGATTCAAATTAAAAGGCCTTTTCTTTGTGTTTACGTGGTTAATGCGCTTCAGGAGATGCGCTGTTATGGATGTTCCCTCGAGCTGTTATGCTTATGTGCCAGTAAAAATGTCCTCTGATAAGATTGGAGGGAAGGTTTATAGCAGATGTGCTGATCGGTATTGGTGGAATCACCCCAAGTGTGAAAGAAATGAGCAGCAAATGAAACATTTCAGACGTTGGATTTATATAGTTTAATATCACTTTTACCATCGTCTAAGGCATATGCTGTAAAACTAAATCAAAAAAGATAATGGCAAAAAGTATTATTAAGATTTAGGATTAAATATTCACTTTGCAGCAAAGTGTGTATGTGCATACGTGTGTGAGGCGTCAGAGAGTGATGTTGCTCTGGGAGCGCAGAGTGGGGCGTTGCAGTTTTAGTCACTTTTAGTGGTTTTATTTTAATGCGTGCACGTGTAGGGTAGATCTTTCTCCCTGCTGCGAGAAATGGTGCAGTTGAGCTGCATCTAATGATTACTTGAAATAGATTCCCCATCTTCATAAGATTATGTCTGCTTTTGAACGGCCTAATATTATAAGAATAATCTAATAGGATAAGATGACAACCTATTATTACACAAAGGGATGTTTCCCTGGCTTGCTGTGTTTGTCCGTCCTCAATTTCTTATAATGGTGTTCATGTTTTACAGGCAGGGACGCCCAGCAGTCGGCTGGAGAGCGAGCGCGTGAAGCAGACAATCTGTGATGCTTACCTGCACATTTAAATGAGCAGAAATCACTGCCTATGTCTATGTGCAGTAAACTGTTAGGAAACACAGCAAAATCCCCCACTGAGATGCACAGGTAAATAATTCATGAGGTGTGACTCTCAGAAGAGGTGGAAAATGCCCTAAGAGAAGCAAAAAGGGGAGGGAGAGAGTGGGGGAAAAAGATGAAGGAGAAGGAGGAGGGTGGCGGGGTAAGACAGCATAGCGGGTGGGATGGGGATTGGTTCAGGGAACAAAGGGGTGTGGCAGCGCACAGGGAGCAGCAAGAAGAAACAAAGGATGGCGCCTTAAACTCAGAGCATTACGGTTGATAGAGAGGCAAGGAGTGATGCTCGAATTAGATTGTGAAAGTGAGAGGTGAGAGGCAGGTGTAAAGGAAGGTGTGTGGATGAAGTGAACTCGCAGTAAAGCAGATTTCTTGCAGTGACGTGAGAAGTGAGCAGAAAGGGAGGAAGGGGGCTGAGGGTTTCTCTTCTGGTAGCCATGAGCAACAAGGAAGAATTGCATCCTAATCCAGTTTAATCACACGGGGGTGAAACAATAAAACAGAGCTGCCGTGTTTGTGAGGGACTTGTTGCCAATTAAAGATAAATCTGTTAGACTTGGTGCACAAACACACACAATAGAGATTTAACCCTTATTTGCATTGCTCCCACAAGCAACTAGGGTTTAAACCTTTATCCCTGAAAAATCTCTCTTTACACCAGTTGTATCATAAAATGTGGAGTTGGAAATACTTGTATTAGGTAGACAACAAATTCCCTGAAATCCATCTTTATGTTACCGTGACTCACTCAAAGCTTTCTGGTTAGCTTCTATCCTGTCATTCCTCGTCTTACTGAGGCTGCTCTTATTTTCTTTGGCCTATACGTGTGCGTGTGCGATGGCGCACTTGTGTATTGTGCATTGATGCATCTTAGAGGCTTTTGCCCATTCAAGCAGAATAATGGGTGTGAAGGCAGAGCTATGGCCCTAGAGATCTCCATTTGGGGGGCGGATGAAATGTGGGGAGCTTGCATTATTCAATACTGACCTAACTGGAGAGCTGGATCTCGCACGCAGTTCTCGGCTCTGCCGACCTTGTGGATGGGCGATGGTAGTCGCACAGAAGCAACCTCGTTCTAATCCTCCAGAACAGCTGGGAGAAGTCTGGTTAGATAAAACACAGTCTTTACTTTGTCAAAATGACCTCCAGCAAGGCATTTAATTCCTATCTGTTCAAAGGCAACTGCTACAGTAACAGTCAATACAAGTCTGAGGAAGTTTTAAGTAGCAACACTGCAAAAAGCATCTGTCGTAACAAGACATTTAGTCGACTCAGCTATCAAACTTTCTAAAACTGAAACTATCTCAGTGGGTTAAAGGAATAGTTGGACATTTGTGAAACTTGTTTGCTTTCTTGGATGAGAAGATCTGTACCATGTTCATGTTTTTACAATAAATAGGATAAACTACGTTTTTTTTGTAGCTGCAGATTAAAAAAACTAGATGTAACTTGTTAATTAGTGGTTTTCATAGGTGCTCATATGTTTGTTTTCTTACCTTGAGATAAAGCCAAGCTGGCCGGTTTCCTTCTATTTCCAATCTTGTGCTAAGCTAACAGGCTTACAGGTAACTTCATATCAATCTATCAATCTTTTCATCTAACTCTTGGCAAGAAAGCAAATAAATTTACACCTATTTACCAAAAAAGTTGAAGTATTATTTTAAGTTAATTCCACTTGTTCTTGGTGCTGTTTCCCTTGTTTCATTATTTTTCAGTGTCTTGAAACTGCAGTAATATATATAAAAGGTACATTTCTGTAGGCTGCTTAGGCCTCAGTATGCTGATGTTAGCAGTTAGCTTTCACTACATTTAGCTCATATTGCAACACTGTGGGTCGTCCCTGTGTTCCCAGGGTCTCCATTGTCAGAGATTGGTGAGGGCTCTCTTTGCAATTGAAAAAAGTGCAAAAGCAGGAAAGGAGATGAGCGTTTCCAGTGCCGAAAGTCATCTGTTACCAAACGTGTGGAGTCGTGTTCATGACCATAATGTCATTTTGTATTAATTAATTAATTGAAGTTGTTTTCGCTTTCTGCACAGCCTCTCCTCGCTCTCCCTCTCTCTGCATGCTATCTCTGTCTGGTCACTTCTACACATCAGCAGATCTATCCCAGACACTAGCAGCCCCCCCCACCACCCCACCCCCCCTCCCCCACTGCAGGTCCCTCCCAACACGATGTTGTGCACCACAGTTTCTTTATCACTATAAATAACGCAGACCCCATCTGAAACTAATAAGGCAGTTCGGTGCAGTGAGGTGACAACAAATTCAAACCAAGTAACATGCAGAGTCCTGTTGAAACATTTTGATTCAACTCATTATTTCATGCACCCCAAACTGTCTCCGTATCACATATTACATCATAACTATTGCTGTTATTATAATTCGTTTTTGTTGTTGTTGAACCACACGTTATTGCAGAATGAAGCTCTGCAGAGACAATTCACTGCATGAATGTCCCTTGTTCCAAACCCCTTCAGATAGCTCCCCGACCAAATTAGGCTTCTCTGCGGTCCACTGACCATGTCGAAAGATCATCACACACACACACACACACACACACGCACACACACACACACACACACTGACTGACAGCTGCTGAGAGGGAAAGATAAAGAGGTGGCCTCCAATGTGCTAAAGATCAGAGCCTTAAAGCCTAAATCAATACTTACAATTTGTAACCAATGGTGACATTAACATTTTAGAGACAAATAATTAACATAGCTTTATGATTTATATGTCTGTTTTAGCTAAGTCAGTCTCCTCTAAGTGTGGACATGTATGGAATAATGAATAATTCCCAAAAGATCTGAATAAAGAGAAATAGTTGTATTATTAGCTCTTTCCAATCCCCATTTAAATTAGAATAATTTATCTAGGGATGTCGTTCATGTGGAAGCAATGTTCTTTATTTTGTCACCAGGAGGGGAGGGCGGACAGGATGAAATGTCCTTGGGGACCTGGACTGGTAAATCTCCATGAAAGTACAGAAACGCACAGATTCCACATGCGCGCACACACACACACACACACACACACACATGCCTGAATTAATCACAGGGCTCCAAATCTCCAAAAATCTTTGCTCTACTGTCTTTTGCTGCTTTAGAGGTTCATCAATCAGTGATGCCTGAACAATGCAAATAGATTTGTTGTGGTGATCATTTCTTTTCATTTTCACTTGGTCCACAGTTTGACTCCATAATTGTTTGGAGATTAAATGTGTCATGCCAAATTGGATACACACTTTGGCGAATATAACTTAGTTGTTTGGAAAAGGACATTTAGATTTGATGCTAAAAAGCTATTTCAAAAGGAATATAATCTGTAAGGGAATGAAACAAATATAAACAGGGATATCTAAAAGTGTCCTTATAAAGCAGAGGAACTAGTTAACTGCATATTTTATATCAATCTCTAATGTATTCTGAATCTTAATGTCAATTTCTATTGTACAGTAAAATTACTGCAAATTATTCAGTGTAATTTCCATCTCCCTGAGCAATGACGGGGTGTCTTCACCCTGAGAGAGACTGTAATTATGCTGTTTCAAGAGAGAAGGCATGCACAGCGAACACCAGTTTGAGAGTCAATTAGATAATAGTCTCATGTTTAAAACACCAAGAGCTAAGCTAACCTGTGAAGCAGCCCTGCACATGGATTTATACAGACAAGTGATATATGACCTCTCAGTCTGCTCAGAAGCTCACTGCACAAGCTTCCAAACTGCTTTTTAATTAGTAGCTGACCCTGCTCTATCGATCTGCTCTCTAACGATGGGGCGTTGGCTTACCATGGATCAGCTGCAGCGTGTAATACACACAGCAACAAAACCATCTGCATTCCTCTACACCACTCAGCTGGACGGTTTACTGTATTCACTTCATTATGGGAGGTAAATATTTTAGCGGTTTACCAGCTGGAAACGTTGCCTGAATGAGTCCCACAGGCTCAGAGTGAGTTGCCATTTTTAAATTAGGGTCGAGCCGAGATAATTGAATGCTTTTGCTGTTTTCTGCCCGATCAATAGCTGTTAATGTGTGTACAGTGACACAGTATATCAGCCTGTGGGCGAACCGCCAGCAGGTGGGGAATGACGGCAGTCAGCACTTTTGGAGATGGGAGAGGAGCGGGGGCGGCAAACGCACACATGCACACTGTAAGCCTGGAGATGGGATGCCTTGACATGCATGTATTTGCTGTGGTGGTGTAGTGCAGCAAAGAGGGGTGGGGAGGAATGATGTAGACATGCGCAGTAAGATTGGCAAACATTAATGAACTCTGAATACTAATTAAATTGTATTTTTGTGTCCAAAATTGAATGAAGCTCTGTTTTGTGTGTTTGTTTCTTGCAAAGTAGGTCTGCAGCCTCTGGTTGGTCTTCTACCGGGCTTCGTCTGCACGGACGAGCTGTCCATAAAGATGCTCATTCAGTGACGGATGCTCAGACCTTCCCTCACACATAATGCAGATAGTGCGTCAATCTTGTGACACTGCACATGAGAGAGGTGAGATAAATGGGATGTGCTGAGCATAAAGAACCTCGGCACAGTTTATCGTCATCCATGGCCTGTAACGCCACACCTGTGCGGTACTGCCAAAACAAATTCGTTCGATGAGTTAACATCTGTTTGATGGTTTCTCTCGCTCAATAAGGCAATGCCTTATTGAGCGATGGTGACATTTGATTAATGAAAGCAGCCATTAGTGTGATGTGCTCCCATTACTGTCTCTGCTTTCGTTGAGAGAACAATCGCTCTGTTAACCTCAGCCGGCCATTTCTTCCCCGTTGAATCTTAAGACAATCATAACGCTATTAGGTCGTTCTCTGCTGATCTTGAACGATGCCTTGTAATTACCCTGCACTCACCCGTGACTAGCAGGTTAGATTAAATGACTCACTTCCAGGAAAACGCTCAGCAGCAGTCCATCGCTAACCTTAGTGTCATTTCTTCAAGCGTTCAAGGTTGAAATGTATATTGCTGCACAAACGGACACAGGGGAGTAAGGTGACGACGGTGTACTGTTCGATGCTTTAGCACCACCCACCTAACCAGCTACCCACACACCACACACATCATCTACAAAGACATCATCACCTTCAGTGGGTGAAGGCTGAAGGATGTGTGCAGCAGTAAAAGGGACGATAAAACCTAGTTACTTCATAGCTAAACCAACAAAAGGAATAATTCAACACACAAAACAACGTATGCAGTCGGCTTACTCAGACATTTATAACTTAACAAATGGCTTCACTAATGGTTAATAAATCATTTGTTCATGCATTACAGATCAGACATGATGCCCTTTTAGAAAGAGGCTCATTCATTAACAAAGGGTCACAATGGTTTCTCACAATAGTAGCTAAGACATTAGCTTGTTACCGTTCTCACGTGAGAGTGGTATCTGTCTTCTCATGTGAATCCCAGCAGGAAAGCAAATAAGCATATTTCAAAAAATTGTTAAACTATTCTGATATAAGAGCATTTGTTTTCTTGAACATTTACTCAATACGGACAGCACTGTGTGCACACTGTGTGTCAAGTTTCAACTTCTTCTGAAGCAGTTTTCTCTATAAACAGGACAAAGATGAATGACTTTCATGTCTTTAACAGCAGTGAGAGTGCTTTGCATGTTGATGGTCTGCCACGTACACGGAGAGATGTTGTGGTTAGTATCTCAGACCTGATGCAGGATTTCCACATTAGTCGACTTATTTATTATCATATGCACAACAATTGATTGAAAGTGATTGATCAATTCTGAATGGTAATCAGTCGAAGGATGGTTTGCACAGCAGATAATACAAGACCCCCACCTTTGTCTCATTAACATGTGTCACTATTGTTCTTGCACCTCACAGAGAGGGGGCAGGGGAGTATGGAGCACCTTCTTATATACACTCTATGCTTCCCCCCTGCAAGCAGCCCCCCCCCCCCGCCCAGCTGCCCTGTGCACGTCTGGATGTTTGAAGACTATATATACCGTGTGGAGCAGCATGAGAGATTTGTCAATAAGTCGTCCTCTGGAGGCAGGTAACCTTTAATCCTCCACTCTGACAGCCTGCAGCCCTTTGTGAGGGGAAGGGAGTGTCCCTCCGTGTCCCTACATCCTCTGCTGCACATTGGTACTGAGGCAGTTTAATACAAGGTATACATCATACAGTAATCTCACTCTCAGGGGGACACTGGATGACAGGACAACTTCAAAAGTGATATTGTTGAGAGATGATTCAAGGATCATTGATGGTTCAAGGATGATTGCAGAATGTATCCTTGTTTGATGATAAGAAAAAAGCACCTGCTGATTGTTTTAAAATAATCACAGGAGCCTGAGAAGCAAAACCTCATCAATCCAGTCAAGGCCACATTACGGGTTACATTTCTGGAGATAAGAAATTGTTATCCTGTTTAATCCAACTATTCTGTAGTTGGTTTAAACAGGATAACTTGCACTGATGTGCGCAATAATAACACACAAAATAAACAAAATATAATGAGGCGCTTCTCAAGGTTAGACACGAATCCTCTTGAAGATAAAGATGAAATCAACTCCACAAATTAGAATTTTAGGGAAAGTAGTAAAACAAGCTAACTGGCAGTGAGTGCCTTGTGATTTCTTAAGCTACAATTTTCAATATTTTTTATATAATTCCAATAATGATGTATATGTATTATGTTGCTTTTACAAACCCACATAGAAGTGTCACCTGGCTCTGCAGCTCCCCTCAGCTCTGCCTTTGAGCATCTTCCAGGACATCATTTTGGTTTATTGTCTCACAACTTTACTGTTATAGTTCAGTCTCACTGCTGCCATTGTCATGTCTCTACCATTCAGAAGGCAGCTGTTTTCAGGGGGAATGCCCTAAAACCCGTTGTTTGCAGCCTGCCATGCAGTAAACAGAAGACAGACACAGTTAATGACTAGCTGGGGAACAAACTGGAACATTTAGCTGCTTAAGAACTTGATATTTTTGCTGCAAGTTTGTGGAGACCATGCCAGAGCTAAACGGAGAGTGGAAAGGAGAAGCTAAAAACACATCTTCAAGTGAAAACTAATGCCGTGTGTCTGCTGGATGTGTAGATTGCTACCATGGTCCCCATTTTTAAAGTGTAAATATTATCATTGTATCATAAATATGCCTGCGGACTGTCCTATGTTAGCTTTTGTATGTCACGCAGATCAGTGCAGGCTCTTTATAATCTTGGAAATCAGCCATTATGGTCAAATCAGGTTTAATTATCCTCTATTTTGTGGCGTGATCCTAGTCAATCTGTGCAGCACGAAGAAGGACCAGGAAAACATCTCTTACAGACACATAGTGCTGGTTACTTGTTCTTGAGAAATAGATGGAACTTAGTTATTAACGGCCTTAATAAAATATTCTGTTCTGTAAATGTGCATTGCCTACATTTAAGTCCTGAGGGCCTTAAGATCAATGATAGCAGAATTACTCTTTCTGACCTCTGACAATTTCACACCTTCAGCAGCAGAGGAAATTAATGCGTCACATTTGCGTGGCCTCATAAAGTTATGAAATGCTTATTAATTACATTTATTTTATAATATCACTGGAAATATGGGGATGCTTTTTTTGGAACATGATGTAGATGCTGCGTGACAACATTACTGCAGAAGTCTGTGCCGGCTCGCCAGCAGCAGGTATTAAACAGCAAGACAGCTGTGAAGTCATTTAAATAATTTACGAACGATGGACAAGAAAAAAGACAGAAGAAGCCCTGAATAACGTCACAACAAAGCTTGAGCTTCATGTAATCTTTCAACTGATCAGGATACATTATACGCTTATCGTTGAAACAGAATCATCTCAAACTGATCAGAGAAATCTCTTTTCTTTTTTTAAAGCTTTGAGCTTCTGATTATAAATGATTCCATTCGTCACTCACTACTCTTACTGTTCCTTCAACTGTTTGACTTCTGGCCTTTAATGCCTCGTGGTGCCTTCAAGAGCACTCCTTTCAACATCAGGTTGAGCTCAGCTTTGCGCTACATTTTCATACTTTCAATTATTTCTTTGTTCTCTCTCTCAAAATGCTGTGTCACGCACGGTGTGCAGGCTGGATGCTGAATAGAAAGCCCTGGATGGGCTCAGCTGCTCCATAATGGATTAGGCAGCGGCAGCACAGACCTCTTACCCCCCAAAAGAGCTGAAGGAACATTTTAGAACAGAAGGTACACTGTGATCTTTAGATACACCATTTATCTAAAAAAAGATCAAATTGTGTGTGTCAAAGAGAAGGAAATAACTGCTTCATATATATATTTTTATTATTCTCTATTTGAAGAATATAAACCTTGAACTGTCATTAATATAAAATGGATTCCTCAAATTGGCTGGAGTTTAATGAGGACATTCTCTTGGTAATGACTTATAATCCAGAATGTCAACATCTAAACGGATATCTTAATGTGAGTTTCATTCCAAATGACATCTGTTGATACTGTCAGCGGTTGCACGCTGCAGCACAAGGTTACTCTGAGGACACATCCCTGAAGGTTGAACTTGTTTTGCTGCACTGCTGCACCCTCCCTGGCCTCCTCCAACATAACGAGTCCCATCTGAATAGGGACCAACCAGCACTTCTTCCTCAAGTCACTGACTGTAAGCTTATCTCTGCAAAATGTTGACAGTTGCAGAAATGTAACAAAGATAAATGAACGACATTTTATATTTACAGTGTTTTTTTAACTGAAGGTCATCACATATTGGAAGTAAAACGTTTTTTTCAGGAATGCTTTATTGTTAATTAGATATATTAGAGGACGTGCATTTGGCATTTACGACTGCTGATGTTTCCTAAAGTGTCTTTGCAGAAAAACACTGCAGACTGAATTCTGAGAGAATGTCTGAAGCAGGAAGTGACCTCCAGTGCATCAACAGCGGTCTGCAGAGCTTCGGTTCCTCTCCACCTTTTGATGCAGCCAGCTGAAACCTAAAAATACCTTTTTAACTTCTCATCAGACGTTTTTTCTGTGTAACGATGGGGTTCTATCTGTTTAATCAGAAAGACATTTCCCCACAGCTAGACCTGGTGTGACGTGTTTTTGCATTCATCACATGTGGTATAGTTACAGGGCAGCTCTTGTGTTTTGGTGTACAATTATTGCATCATGCATATGCATGTAGCTTTGTACAAGCAATACTCCTTTCCTGTATTCAAATAGAGTATTTCTTTTTACCAGTTTGCATTTTCTAATTTAGCCAACATTCTGTGAGACTGGAGAACAAGGACAAAGAAAAACATAGCACATCTAAAGTAGATCAAGTCAGTTAACCTTTGCTCTGCAAATCAAATCATTACACCAAAATCTAATTCTGTACAATATTTAAAATATTTGAAGAAGAACAGTGGCCATCTTCTGATTAGTGAGATGCACTTTACAGCTAAAGTAATTGTATTTCTCAAGTTGAATTATCTCATCCTCACAGAAGCTTAGACGGAGGTCAGGAATAGAGCTGCGACCTTCCCCTTTGTTAGACATTTTCCTTCAGTCTGTCTGTCTGCATGTCTGGCTTGGCCGGCTCTGTCTCAGGCTATTATTAGCACCAAGGGAAAAATAGAGACAGCCACGTCACACACAGGGCCTACCTCAAAATGACTTTGCGAGGCAAAGAAACAGAATGAATCGAGAGCTTAACGCCAAATAATTTCTGAAGTGCATTTCCCCAACTGCTTTCCATAATGTTTGCTAGCTGCCTTCTGTATCTGTTTACATTCCTGTCTTCTGATCTGTTTGTCTGTCCGTCTGGACGTCAAACTCTGTTTTGTGTTGGCTCTTCGTGGGTGTGTAGGATCACACACATTCAGAGCCGACACTTCAGTCCAGTGAAGAAGGATGGCGTTGATCCGGAGACGCTGAGAAACGGGTGAAATTTACGGCCGTGGCCCCCTCGCTCTGCATCCTGATTCTCATTTCCACCACCATCACAGCCCCACACAGACACGTATTACCAGACAGGACATAAAACATGCTTCTCCCTCAACAGAACTTTGTTTTACGTGCGGTAAACTGTTAATGTATTGAGATGTGAGAACATTAAAAAGAGAAATGTGTTAATTTGTGGCACAGTGTATTCTCAGCTCATTAAATTTACATTTATTACAGCATAAAAACAATATTTTACACAACACTGTGAATATTTTAAGACAAGCAAGCGGCAATAATTATAGAGTGACACACTTGAGAAATCAGCCAACTGCAACGTTTGCTGATTGCATTGGGACTGAAGGACTAAACACCCTCAAATTAATCAGACATTTTCCTATAGGAGGCAATATTTTCCATGTGTTTTTTTGCCTCATAATACTCCTGTGTGTTTTCTATGGTTGTGAGGAAAGGCCAGGGTTGCTAAGATGAGACTCAAAATAGAAAGTTGAAGCACTCTTCAAGTTTGAAGCGTGAGGAAGGGAGGGCTGTTTTATAACAGGGCTTTTACAGTGGAATCTCACTGCATGACTCCCACCACACCTTCCACTCAGCAGCATTGCAGGGGTATAAATCTTTGAAGAACCACAAACTGCGTCACACATGCACACCCAGCGCCGTAGCTGTCCCGCCCAGCTACAGAGACAATTCAAGAGGCCGAAGGTCTCAAGGTCTAGGACTGTGTGTGTGTGTGTGTGTGTGTGTGTGTGTGTGTGTTTAAGTGTGTGGAGCAGCTACGGGGGATGCAAAGATCAACGTACAGTACAGCAGCAGGTAATCCATCATATTTCTTTCATAAACATCTGCACTGTGGCCCCGAGAAGCAGAAGAAAAATATATCTCCAGGGAAGAGGTGAAGGTGACATTGCTTTCTGCCCCGTGTTGGTCCAAAGCAACAATATTATTTTCCTCAGACCTGAAAACATGGTACAAGAATAATAATATTACAATACTGGCTCTCAGCATTGAACCTCACAGGTTTTCCTGCATTTGCTGCATCAAGTGTGCAACAAAAAGAAAACTGTTGATAATGGTATAGAAACGCATGTTAAAATCTGCTCAATCTGCTCCTATACTAATACAGAAATCTGGAATATTCTCTCCATCCTTTTCTTAATATTGTTGAATCACATTGACTGATTAATCCGTGGTGGAGGGAGGACTCATCTTTTAGTACAAGAAGCAATATCACAGAATAGAAATACACACTATTTCTACCCAATATACTTAAAGTACCAATAGAAAATGTACTAATTATGAATTCAACTTATTATGCAGAATTGCCCATTTCATAAAACTGTTTATTATAATGTTGGATTTTTATTACTGATGCTATTAATGTGTACATCTCTTCAGCTTTGCAGTTGGTAAAGATGGGTCTAATATGGATTACTGTATATACTGCTGGGTGACCCCAGGAATCATTAAAGTCTTACCTTCACCTATAATATTACATCATTTATTTGTTGATTTAATTTTGTATTATTAATTTGAATCTGCAAAATAAACAGTAACTACCAAATGAATGTAGTGGAGTAAAAATAGTACGGTACGATATTTCCCTCTGAAAAGTAGTGGAGTAGCATTCAATGGACAATAGTCAGGTAACGTACATGTACCTCTGAAATGTACTTAAGTACAAGTAGTAAAAAATATGATCTTCTCCAGACAACTAAATGTAACATGTAAAAAAACAATGAAATCATTTGCAGCCTCAATAACTTCAAGTCTTCATTGAGTCTTTATTATATGGTGTCATACAGCAATACATAAGAATAACATCAAACAGAATAGCATGTTGACTACATTCGATCCCTATGCCTTTGTAGTCGTGGTAGCTCTAATAAAGAGATAATAATGATTACACATCCCTACTGAACACATCACACACACATGGCCAGAAAGAAAGCTGCTGGTGTTTTAAGGCATTTCACATCCTACAGTTATTTGTTCTACGGCTAAGTCTTGATTGGTGCTTTTCTGTTTTCCATGAAAGGTTGTTGCATGTGCACTTAGAAAAGTTTGGCAGTGCAGTAGTAGCAGGAGTGACACTTCTTTCTTCAGACACTAACGGATGAGTGGTTTGGTTTACGGTGTAAAGATAAAAGCTTGATGAACCATTCATCCACTGTTTTAGCTGTGTATTATAAAATGCGGCTCATATTTCTTGTACATTTCTTTTGCTTTACACTGGATTTCAGTGATCTGGAAAACAAAATGCCCAACTATCAGGTTTACTGCCCTCTACATATGTATAATAGGCCACTGTGTAGAGACACAGACACACTCACTAAAGCACTAACACACCTATCACAAGCCTCAAGTAGAGTAAGTAAAGGAACCCAATCCACAGCAGTCCCCCGTACAATCAGTAGTTTTGTGTTGTCATCGTATGTGCAGTTTGTCAGGGTGTGGGTCTCCATGACCAGCAGCAGGGGAATAAGCTGTGTTAACGCCGGCAGTACACAAGCAGAAAAGAAACAGGCTACACGTCTCTCATACCGAGGTGTTTCTAGTGGTGAGGTCGTGCTACGGCAGACATTTTGTCCAGTCATGGCCACAGTTATAAAGAAAGAAGTCAAGTTGTTTCAAACGTGTGGTGGTCTGGCGGCTGAAGTGAGTATTTTGAGCATTGATGGCATAGTTTTCTTCTGGCTGAGTGATATGGTATGAATTCTGGAGCTCAAATGTGCGTCAAGCATCATCGATGGCACATGGGAAATGGTGTTGAATATGCATACAATTCATCGCACAGAGAGGGATCACAGAGGATCTCGTAGGCTAAAGCGTGATTTACAATTCAGTCTCTAATTGACTGGATGCTTCAAGAGAACTATCACTTCCTCTTTCTTATCATATTCTTATCACGTTAGCTGCATTTTGCCTCCTTTACAGCATCTTTGCTTCACTTTTCCTCTATCTTTCATAGCATATTGTGCAAACTGTTTACCAAATTTGGTAGTTTTGACATTCTAGACATATAAGTGCAAGTGGATTTGTACTTCTTATCTTCATAGCATCGAGGCCTATCTACGTCACATCCTGCAGTAAGAGTTATAATCTAACCTACAGGCTTACAAGCACATCTATTACATTTATTAATGAGTGTTGTGCATGAGGATGCTCAGCACGGTAGATGGTAAAAAGGAAGGCATTAGCCAGCCTTTTAACAATGAAATCGTGTCAAACGAGCAATAGGCCGATGGATTCCATGCAAGCATGACATCCACATACGGCATGCAAATTATGCTTGATTCATACATTTGTTTTTTCTTTGCTTCAAGTCTCTTTTAAATAGCTAAGGGAATCCACTTTTGGAAATGAGTCTTTATCGGGAAGTTAGAAAGGAGGAGGAAGAGGAGAATCTTCCATAATGTTGTCATGCAGAACTGATTGGACTGCAGTCAAACAGGGATCAACATTTTGCTTATGAACTCTGACCCGAAATAATGTCTCAGCAATACGCTGTCATATATCATTGTTTATCTTGGCTGTAGACTGTGTGCTTTCTCACTAAACTGTTGTAGGAATGTCTTTTTGTTTGTACCGTATGAGTGGATGCACACACATGCTTCCATTGGAATGTGTTGACAGTAGCTCACAGCTTGTGGTGGTCGTGAATGACCACAGCTATTATCTACGTGTTTCAGTATCACATATTGAAGTGACATCAGCCCAAAGTGTGACAGGCCAGTTGAATATTATGTTTTGAAAGACTGCACTTGTGTAAGAGATGCTACCTACAGTAAGTGCTGGTTATTGTTTGATGTTGAGTGTGTGAAGGAGAAGGAGAGTTCACAGATGCGCTGTGGTTTTGTATAGAGTGGCAGTTACAGTGGAGTTATAATGGATTTCCTTTGGGGAACACATGTGGGGGACAAAGGGGACAGAGAGGGATAACCCCACGGAAAACAAACATCTAGATCCTGCACTCTACACACTTGTGGACATCCAACACACAAAAGGGCAGATGGAAACCAGGATGATCTTACTATGCTTATAATAAGGAGGCAAAGCTATCATCTTAGATCCCCACAAGTGTTGAAGTGTAAAGGCTCAGGGTTTGTTGTTTGGGAAATGAAAAGTGGTTTGGATTTGCAGGGTAAAGGGTGAAAAACAAGCTTACAGTAGGCTCTTAGTTGTTCTGGATGGTGGGAATGTCGCTGGGGTCTTGCTGCTTCTCCATCTTCTTGGTGGTGGTGATGACTGTCTCCTCATGAACTTCACGCTGGGTCACCTTGCCTCCAGACTTGCTCTGCTGGTCCTCCTCCTTGCCCTCCCTCTTGGAGCCCTTGCTGGAGCTGCCGTAACTACGGCTCTGGTAGCTGTAGCCTGGCCCAAGACTTGCGCTCATTGAGGAGCCATAGCTGATCCCTGTCCCGATGCGGGTCTCCTCCCCTTCCAGTAGTTTCCTGCAGTGAGGACGATGGAGGGAAGGGTGTAGATAGGATAGAGATAACATAGAGATAAAGAGTAATGGTAAGGAACAGCATTTTAACAGCATCCCCCCCAAATTACATTTTATAGAGGTTATCAAACAGATAATGCGTCAGTTGTCTTTGAGAGAAGAACATACCTGTAAGCTGCAATTTCAATATCCAGTGCCATCTTGACATTCAGCAGATCCTGGTACTCCCTCAGGTGACAAGCCATCTCGCTCTTATTGGCCCTCAGCTCATTCTCCAGCTCTACCATGTTGTCCTAAGGATAATCAAACAATACAAGAAAAGTAGGTTCAAGATTTTTTTTAAAGCACAACAGTCTGTGACCACATATCTTGCAGAGGAATAATCGCAGTGCCCAAACAAAGACCTCTGTCAATCCTATTGTTAGCCTCTGTATCATGTCGATGGGAACTCAAGTCGTTTATGAGCATAATGCGTAGAAATGTTTTTCCTAAAATGTATGCTCTCAGTTGGGAGTGCTTAATCCAACACCACACTGAAGTTACTCATTAGAGCACATACGCTCAGTGGGCGTTGTCCGATGCAGCAGCTGAGCGCGCTGTCCCAGGGGGATGAGTTTCAGCACCACGGACAGATCTCAGCTGCTCCTGATATTGTTATTGCCCTAAAAACGCTTTACAGTGTATTCATTTCAATTAAAATAAACGTTTATGACTGCAAATAAAATGGCCGATTTTCTAGTTTAGAAACGCGGTGAACGAGTGATGAAAAGGAGATTACCTGGTAGTTTCCAATCTCCGCATTGTGCCTCTCCTCCATCTCCCGGAGCTGCTTGTCCAGAGACTCGTTGGTTCCCCTAAGACTCTCTGTCTCGATCGTCTTCGACTGCAGCTGCCTCCTGAACTCGTTCAGTTCCTCCCTGCTGGCGCGGATGGCGTCGTTACTCCGGGTGGCCTGCTCGGACAAGTCGGTGAACTTGGTCTTGTACCACTCCTCGGCGGAATGCAGGTTCTTGGACGCCATGGACTCGTATTGGCCTCGAATCTCCTTGAGGGCGGAGGTGAGGTCCGGCTTGGACACCTCCATCTCCACAGACACCTGGGCAGCGTGGATCATTTCCGTCAGCTCGACCACCTCCTCCTCGTGCACCTTCCTGAGGAAGTTGATCTCGTCCAGCAGAGATTCCACCTTCTTCTCCAGGTCCAGGCGCACCATGGTGGCATCGTCCACATCTTTCTTAAAGGCCTTGAGGGTGACCTCCGCGTCCTCACGGGCGCGGTACTCCTCTTCGTATTTTCCCCTGAGCTTCTGCAGTTCGTCTTCAATACAATCCCTCTCGATGACGAGCTGGGACTTCTCCCCGTTCAGCTCTTCGAGCTGCGAGCGAAGTTCGCGGATCTCTTGTTGGTAAAGCTCGGCCAGGCGGGACGGCTCGGTCTGCCGCTGGCGCAGGACATTCAACTCCGTCTCCAGCACCGTGTTATGCTGCTCCAAGTTGCGCACTTTGTCGATGAACACTGCGAAGCGGTCATTAAGCCCCTGCATTTGTTCCTTCTCATTGGTGCGGACAATTTTGAACTCATTGTTGAGGACGGTGCTCTGTGTCAGGTCGAAGGTCTCCAGTGGCATGAGGCGGCCGGACTTTCTGTTGTACGCGCCCATGGATGAAACGTTGCTCCGGGATGCAGAGGAGGACCGGTAACCTCCCCGGGAGGACACGTTCATCTTTGTCCGTGACGGAGAGGCATAACGGGGAGAATCCCCGAAAATCTTCCTGTAGGAGGAGGAGGAGGAAAAGGCTTCAGATCCGTAGCTCATCTTGACTTGAATGGAGACAGAGCAGAGCAGTGGGCGCGTCTCCTTTATATAGGGGGACCAACCCCGATCACTCATTAGTGCCCGGTGGTAACATCCGGGCTCATTGTGTCAGATAGCCCAATGAATATTACAAATAATGCTGAATATTGTGCTCGAGGTGAATTTCCATAGCCTAATTATATTATGTATACAATAATTGTTCCACTGGCCAATCGGTCCAGATGGGCGCAGTTGACACTGTTCTGTGTGGAGCAGATGGAACTGTCCTTTTTGGCGCAGTGGTGCGTCAGTGTTTGATCGCTTGTTGCACATTTACACTTTAAACTGAAAAATCATATTGAAATGCTCTTCCAGAAGCATTCCTTTCATTTTTATATTAGATAACCTATATCACTCTTTCTATACAGACAATACAAATATTACGAACCGAGATAGCTCGAACATTTCTCAAAGAACCCAATAATGATGCACTTTGCTTCAACACTTCTGTTGCAGTTGTAGCTAGCAGGTTACAACTGTTACTGCTCTCTAAATCATTGCAGTGACTCTCCATACGTGTCCAACAACCTAATGCTCAAATCAACATGGGTTTACGGTTCTAAAGTGAAAGAACGTGTTTTTTGACTCTCAAACGTCTGCAGTGAGAATGAGGCTAAAATGGATAAATAAAGAGATGATGAAAATGGACTTTACGAGTGGCAGAACAAAAGAGGGAGGTGTGACCATCACTTGAAACGTTTGGGTTTGTGCACCTGCTGTCCGACATCAGTGGAGTAGCTATTAAATGAGGACTTTGCATTTTAAGATGAACTTGTTCATGCAGATGTAAGCAACAACCTGCATCTTATGTCGAAGTATTGAATTTGAGGTTGCACTTTGGGACTTATGAGCTGAATCTTTAAATAGAAAAAAAGTTTAAGATCTTAATTCATATTCAATGTTGTTTTTTGAATTTAAATAAAGTTAAGATAGTATCCGTTTTGTTTGATGCATATTTCGTTTTGCGCAGCGTCGCTTGAAAACAGCATCCCACTGACAGGCCTCTGCTGCCCTCTGCTGTCAGATCGCAGCACACTGCAAGCAGACATGAATACTACAGATACAGTAGGTCCACTTAATACCAGGCTGCTTTTGACTAAAGTGAATGAAGCCTACTGGCTACTGGATGTTCAGATGAACTGATGATGGAACTGTGAACTGGGTCATAGCGATTTTCCCCAAGAAGGAAGCAAGGGGCATAGACAAGGCGGCAGTCAGGTTCAGACAGGTATCAACTTGATTGGGTTTTTCTAACCCTTTCACGTGCCATTTTCAGGCTGACATGAGAAAGGGTTATTGCTGCTGTTCACCAGAGGAACTGTAAGCGGAGAGACACACAATATACTGGTGCAGAATATTCAAACTTGAGATGCCCCACAAGTGCCCTGGAGATCTTTTCTGCCTTTCACTCGAAATCTGTGCTGATATCAAACAATGCAAAAGCAAAGTCTGTGGAACAATAAAATATTGCCCTCCAAGGGAGGCACGTAGTTATGACAATGTCAATGGAAAATATTTTATTCCCCAAATTATCTGCAGAAATGCCTTTTTGACCTGTGCTGGGGGATTTTGGAAGCCTAAATACAGTCGCAGCCAAGTATAGTTTGGCCTCTGTGCTCTGGCAGAATGAATCTGATATTAAACGACTGAGGTTATTAAGCTGACTTTAAGCTTTAAGTGTGTTGGAGGTTGTTCACGTCCAAAGGGTAAACAGACTCGCAGCTATTTTTATAGTACCCTTAATTTAGAACAGTGTGGCAGAACAATGACAATGTACTGTTTACTGAATATGTGAACAGCCATGAATGAAAGCTGAAAGTCACCACTTAAACCTCAAAGCCATTGTTTCATTTCAGACCCACAACAAGGAATGTGCTATTGTCCAAATCCTCATGGGCTGCAGGCCGACTGTAGACACGCTTACTGTCATTGATTTAGTATATCCAGCGGTGGAAAGTAACTAAGTACATCTACTCAAGTTCTATATATAAGTACAATTTTGAGTTACAGTATTTACATGTTATGCTGCTTTATACTTCTGTACTCCAATACATTTCAGAGAGTAATGTTATACTTTTTACCCCGCTGTCTGACAGCTATAATTAGTAGTTTTCAGTGTTATGATTAAGAATTTACAAAAACAATGATAATGTTTTTCAAACAATATTTTATTGACTTTTCCATATATTTCACAAACAGACAATAATAATAATAATAATTTAATTAAAAAATAAAATATGTTGGCATGGTTTTTGTAGTCATCAAAGGAAAAGCAACCTAACATTTTACATATTTTACATATTTAACAAAAAATAACAACACACTCAACACACATCAATGTATAAATGCACCTTGACGTCAGAGAAACTCCAATAATGGTTTCCACACTTTTTCAAATTCTCTTGTTGTGTAAGTCAGTCTCTCCAATACAAGATGCCTTTTCCTTCACTCATGCAAATACAATACATTGTTGAAACTCTACAATATTTCACCAAAAAAAAAGCAAAGATTAGACAAATGACTACACATTTGTGTGGCAGAACTTTTTCTTTTCTCCCACCTCACTAACCATGACTCAGAGCCCAGTCCACCGGAGGGTCTGAGTCATCCTCAGATTCAACCTCTGGAGGGGACCTGACCCCTGGTTTGGTAACCAGAGGAATAAACTATCTAAAGATAAATAGCTCCACCTCGACCGGCTAGTAAAATGCTACATATGCATTATTGCACCACTATAACGTCACATATGAAAATATATCAGTCTTGGGTGCATTTTTCCTGGAGAGTGAGAATTTATACTTTGAAGATAATTGTGCCGTTTTTACTTAAGGGCCTTTTATGTTTACACTGTTCTATTGCCAATTTATACTTCAGTAGAGGATCTGAGTGTTTCTTCCACCTGATGATATCAATCACAGAACACAAGCGTCATCATGTGAATCTGCACCTGAACAGACAACTTATCTTGATTTGTTTGTGCTTTCTTGTGTTGTTTTAGTTGAGTTGAATGAATACATGTGAGAAGCTTGTAACAGGATTTTAACTTGAGTGAAGCACTGGAGTGGCCTACTCTTTGCAATGCTGCAGGCCCATTATAAGCAAATTAACTTTTGCATCAAGATAAACAGATGCAATCCTTCCGAGGTGTCTCTACTGATAACGGATGCGGGACCGTGGTGTCACGTTTCTGTGCCACGACGACACTTAGTCCCGCCCCCTTCCTGACAGACCGATAAACCCCGCCCCCTGAACGTCTCATAACAACAGCTGTTAGCACAGAGAGAGACAGCAAAGTGCAGGCACAGCAGGAACACTCGTCTGCTACCTGGCTTTACAGTGAAGACAGAAAGAAGAAACCACACATCAACGACTCATCTCCGACTTGTACTCCGCTCAAGGCGCATGCTCAGACCAACTGACGGTGCAGTTGTTTTATTCAGGAACTCAGAGGTGAGTACAGTAATGCCAGTCACGGTGAAACCTGCCCCCGACACTTTGTTGCTTTTGCTGTTGAATCAAAGCGAGCTAACGCGTTAGCTTCGTCCGGGGATCACTGCTGCTCGTCCTTCTCGGTAAACGTCAGACTAGAAGAGCAGCACAGCGGCAGTTGGAGCGGACGTTGTTTTGGTACGTTAACCTTCCGTTGCTGTTAGCTTTATAATGACACTTTTTACGGTAAGTTAGCTTAAAGCTAATCTCTCAGCGTTCACCGCTGGTCTCGCAGAACAGCCCGACATATTTGCACAGCCAAAGGTGATGCTGAAACATGAATGGCATCCCGAAAAAACGAGTGTCAGTTAACGCTCCGGGTGACGTTAGCATGGTTTGAGACGCACGTCGACTCCAGCCTCTCTTGAGGAAACAAAGCCTGTCACAAGTTGTGGAGCTGTCCCTCCCTCTGAGCCCAGTGGACCCGGTTCATACTTGTTGGACCCACGGTGTCGTAAGGACATTAGCTAAACATGCATTAGAGTGACAGTCTGGTAGAATATTAAGAGTTCATAATGTAAAACAAAACTCCAACATCTTTGGTTTACTCTCCTGCAAAGCTGTAAAGTCAACGTGATGACAGTGTTTTCGACACTCTAATGCAGTTTGTGGACAATTCGCCTCATTTGCATTCGTGCTGGCACCGAGAAGGAGAGAGCTGCCCTCCTCTGCCTTACCTTCCTGCAGCCCAGTCTGTCTCTCAGTGACCGGAGGAAGATGAAGAGTCAGCCTGGGAGAAAACAAACCCTACAAGGCTTTACATTCCCCTGGGGCAGGAATTTACAAGGCTTTCCAGGGATTGTTGTTTGCCTATTTGGTCTAAGCCTGTCCCGTTGATCTCTGGTGCGTTAACTTCACCGCGTTACTTACGTAACTATAACCTACTTGTAAACGACTCCATGTTTAAGTCTCTCTTGTGAGTGAGACTAGATGTGTTTGTGCCGTCAGTGCATTAGACAGACGCTTTGTGTCCTCAATGAACCCAGTGGCCCCACTGGTGTCCTCCATGACCCATCCTCCGCTCCTCGACCATGACCTCTACACACACACACACACACATGAATAAACAATCTTTTTTTTTTTAGTGTAGCTGCTGATTGCATTGCTGCAGGAAAATCTTTCACAGGGTGGAAAGAAGTACCAAAATTGTCACAAATACTCCTTTGGGATTGTTCATCTGATAAAATACATTAGTCACGCAATCAAACGGCTGTTTTATGAAGTGGCCGAAGTCTGAATGATGGAAAACGTTCGGCAAAACTGTGTGGTGGCGATGCCATTGCACAAGAGTTCAAGAGGCGGCAACAGTATATGTGCAAAGTACAACTCAAGATAAGGACAAGAAGACTGCACGACAAACCTAAAAGTGCATGTGACGAGGTTTCTGATGTTTGCAGCCAGTAACCACCAACAACAGACGATGCCGACATGAACATTTTGGAAACCTTTGTGGTCATGATGTGTGACAGGTCCAGCACAGCTGATGGTGCAAGTCATCCCTCCTACTCGAGCTGTTCTGTTCCAGCAAGTAAAGCGTGCTGCCTAGTGCCTCCCAGGCCAAGATGCATTTCAATCAAGAGAGACAAGTCAATGAGAGGTAGTTGACGTTTATTATGACAGATGATGCGTTAATGAGACTCTCAGACTATAGTGGTGGTGGCTGGAGATGCTGATGGAGTGCTGAATCTGCGATGGTGTTGGGGAGGAGGAGGAGGGTCGCACGAAACAGCAGCTGGACAGCTAGAGGCTGGGATGCAGCACATTTAAAAAGAGGCGGCAGCAAGCTGATAGGCTAACGATGAGGGGGGGAAGCTGCGCTATTGGCTGGGAGCGCCCAGCTGTTAAACAGCTGACAGCGTTTATGAGGCTTCTGACAGCGACAGCCAAAATTGAGAATGTGCTGCTGGAGTGCGGAAGTCGTATTAGAGAGAGGGAGGACAACAAGCCTAAGTGTGCAAGGATTGTCTTCCTGACTGAGCTTCATATGGGTTAAATCAATACTTTCAACCAGAAGCACAAAGTCCTGCCGACTGGGGATAGATCAGTCCAGGTGATCTGTGGCAGATCTCCTGGACTGATCCATCCCTCCTATTGCAAAGAGTTGCCAACAACTGACCAAGTGTGGATGCAAATTTGAATGCCTTGGAAGGTGCAAATGCTGCCACTTTGGTCTGGCTGGCACAGCACTGTGTATCTGGGCTCCTGTTTCAACCCGGAGCACAGATTAGTTAATTATACATTTACTAGAATGTTCCTCTTATTCAGGTTACACATGTCTTCAATGTGAAACACATGCACATTGATCCTAAAGTGCTCAGGTTACACATGACTGCATTTTACATTTTGTGTGTTTAATGTAACGCAGTACAAATAGTAACCAAAGGATCATATTCAGCCTCTCACGTGCAGATAAAATGACAATTTTCGTACATCATTTCTAATTTCTGTTTGACCGTTCACTTTTAAATTGAGCCCCTCCGTATGTGTTGCTTTGCTTCTCCCCAGACACTGAAAGCTTTTAAAGATGACCACTTCATGGAGTGACAGACTGCAGAACTTTGCAGACTTACCCGCCAACATGGACGGCGTGTCGATGAAGAAATACAGACGAGAGCCGTACCACAGGTAATCTGCATATCTGACACTACATCTACAAAACGAGTGTTTTATGTCATAAATTGAGCAGCCAGACATAATAATTGACCATTTTGTTGAGCTATAAATCTATGCCCAGCTGACCTCGCATTACAGGAAGTTGTCCACCATTTGTTTTCTGTCTCACACATCACTTGTTACTAAGTAGAGCAGACGTCTTACTAGGTCATGCCACTTGGGTTTGTGAGGGTGACTGGTTCATTCACTGTACAGTCAGTCGATTGTGTTTTGGGTGTGTTTTTCTTACTCATGTGCAAAATTCCTCTCATGGCAAAAGGTCAGCGGACTGCTGAGGTCCCGGGTGTCAGCGCATGAATACGAAGCTTGTAGTCGGCTCGAAGGCAAAGCGATACCCTCCACATTTATCGGATCTCAAATAGTTTAGACACTTAGTTGTTACAACAACTCGCACAATAGCAGAGTCTTTCCGTAGACTTCCTTGTTCCTGTACCTGTTGACTGGAAACGCCCTGTAGACGTCCTGGCTGAAGGGCTCGTGTAACGAGGCATTTAGTAACACAACGCGTGTCGCCGTTCAAGGTTTCACTCGGCTTAAGACGTGCACGCCCGCTGGGTACTGCTGCTCTTTCACACCGCTCTGTAATACGCAATACTCACAGGGTTTGCGAAACTGTCACTCATCTGTTAGCTGCGTGTGTGCTGACATAAGCCACACACACACACACACACACACACACACACACACACATACTCTCATGCAAACAATCACACGTGCAAAGATAACAAAGGTACAAAGGTGGTGTTGAGCTCGCTAAAGCGATATGCTTGTGACAGTAGTGTAGTTAAAGTAGCCAAGGCTGCTTGATCGGCTCAGTCGTTCTGGTGAAATGTAAGAGGCCATTGAAGGGGGGCGGACTTTGTGTTTATCTCACAGACAGACAGAGACCATTACTTCAAAGTAAGAGCTCAGCTAAAGCAATGCAGCTGCTTACCACATAGCAGAGGGCTGACGACTCTGCCCGGCACAGATGAACCTTCTATCTCCGGGACTCGCATCGCTGTCTACGTGAGATTAGAGAGCAGCGGAAAAAGTCTTTCGCACAGCTGCGCTCGGATGGAGTGCACGTCGCTGAGGGATTCTGTTGTGGCCCATGTGGGATATTTGAGGCAATATTGTCGCTAACAGGACCAAAGTCAAGGCGGACTCTGGCGATTAAGTCGCCCCACCCTTTGTCAATATGGGCGAGTTTAGGAGGGGCATAATCTCCCCTTCGTTGTGATTTATGAATGTGCTTCACTCGTCACACGCATTGAGCAAAGGGGTCACATGTGAAGTGACAACAGCTCAACAAAATAGAAGTGATTTTAGATTTAAATCCGTCTCCACTCAGCGCAGAGAAATACTGAGAGAAGTAGTGCATCAGTTTTTATTGAGGTGTATCTATAATCTAGTCTATGATGTAGCATAAGGCCGTAATACAGATCTTATAAGCAACTGAATACCTTCATAAATAATCAGTACTGAAGACGTATTGATAACTTTTACAAAAAGTTTGCTTTAAAATTAATGCCATCAAAACGATTTGTCAACGATGACATTTTCAACCAGGTCTTCAGCTGCCTGTTTTCATTCCCATGTATAATAAACGGTGCTCCTGTGATGGAGAAGTGGTCCTCCCGGTGTTTACTCACCTCAGTGGGGTGAGCAGCTGTCGCTGTGGGCCGCGGGCTTGCTTGATTCTACCTGACTTGATTGTTCTGGATGTCTTTGAGGGCCCACAAACATCATGCCGCACAACAACAACCCCAACCGACAACACGCAACAACAGAGAATGACGCGGAATGGCCACAATCATTTCTGCAACAAGTCAGAAAATGTCTGAATGGCAAGAAAGCAAAGAGAGAGAGAGAGAGAGATGGGGGGGGCATTGTTGGTGGTCAGACCAGCGGAGAGTCAAACTGAGGTTTAATGTCACACAGAATGCATCACCAGACGTCTGCTGGACTAACATCTAAATGGGAACTTGTTCACTATGGATCTGCTGCCAGGTATTTCACAACTGATTCACAGATGGATGAAGATAAGTTGCTCATCACAGTAATGTGCTCGGCAAGAGTAACGTCGCCACGTTTTTATTTCAGTGATGTATTTGATTTCCCCTTTTAGCCAGTTTACATCTTATTTCTAGCGTTTTTAAATATTTGGCTTGTGTGTAAATCTCCAGGAACAGATGCTGAAGATCAGATATGTGGGTCAGAGTCAGAGTAGCAGCGCGTGTCTCTTCTGTGGAAGTCCCGTCAAACGGGCCGAGTCAACATCGTGTGTCACTGTGGCCGGTGTGGACCTCGGTGTCCCGATTGATTTATTTGCACAGTAAAGCTGCGTGTTTCCTGGAAGATTGACACGCTCTGAGCCGAATCCGTCACGTTTCACAATCCACTGGTTGAGCGTTTTGTAGACTTTGCCGTGATCACAGCTTCGCTTGAGTGAGAGAATAAATAATAATCCTGTTGTTGAATCTGAAACGTTTCCCTCAACTTGTTTCCTCAGAGTGTTCGTCAACAGAAGCTTGGCGATGGAGAAGATTAAATGCTTTGGCTTTGACATGGATTACACTTTAGCAGGTAAGTTGAATATAAATTGATTAACTAATCATCACAGAAACAAAACGGTTGCTTTTAAATGTTTTTATATAATAGGATAAGGGAAAAATGCTAATTATCTTCTGGTTGTTTACAGTCTCTTAAATGTGAGAGTATAAATACTTGTATCATTTTCTTGTTGACATTCTCTGTTTGCACGGTGTGGTCTTATTAATGATGTAGACGAGTCCAAAGTGTCACTTGAGAGCCCAGATTGATGAAGAGGTTTAAGTATGCATTAAATGTATTCATGCAAGATGCATTGTTAGAACAGAGAAGACCAAAGCATTTAGTTATTGCCAGCGTACGTTTAGAGGATTGAGGCGTTTTCTCATTTGTCACCTTTGGATTTTGTGGAAAACACATTTCCAGTTATTGAGTCTCCTTTCTTTCTCTTTGTGTGTTCTGCGCGGATGTTAAAGTCTACAGTTTCCCTTCTTTTCAACTCTATACTTGGCTACTCTACCATCCCCCCCCCCCCAGAACTCCAGGTTGTTGACCACAACATATTATTTAGGTCAATGCCGGCAACTCATTGAGCCGACTAACGCATAACAAATATCAAGCGAAGTGTCCCGGTACACGCTGTCGATTGTTTAGAGATGTTCTTCTTCCTGCTGACCCGTTGCCGGGCCAAAAAGAATCCATATTTTTTTTCATACCACTTTGCTCCGGGACTCAGTTCCAGGTTTCGGTCTCACCGTCTCTATAAATAAACGCTCCCTGACTTTGAGAAGCAGGTCACGTTTGTTTGTGGAGTTGACCAGCGATGGCTCCCTTGAGAGCGGGGATCACTCGTAGTCCCTCTCTGGCTCTGTACCCCTATCCCCCCCCCCCCCCCCCCCCGATCAGGGCGCACACGCTCAGCTGTTGAAATGACTCTCTTTACGGCCGCTCATAACCAAGTGTTAATGTTTACTGGAAGCCCGGCTATCTTGTATCTGCTGGAGGGTGTTCGGGGTTTGATCACTGAGGTACTCCATCAACTCCGGGGAGCTGGTGGTGTCACAGCATGGCTGCTGCTTAACCACAGCGCCCTGGCTGGCTGCAGTGTTTGTTCTTCGGGGGTGTTAAAGGCAGGACAAACCGCCATTTTCAGATGTTGACAGAGCTTCCACAAAGAATGGAAAAGTGCAGAAAACAAATGATTTTGTGTGAGAAGAACATAGATATTACATATTACAGGAATAGAGCAAGTGATCTATTTATATTGCCCACTTCTATTGTTCCGTTTGTGCAGTTTTACACCTTTTTGTCATTTTTTTTCATATCATGACGGTGTTTTAAAACAAAATAAAAGTATTAATCTTATTAAACATTAACATTCAGAGCAATGTTTGTCTCCCACCGTATCAAGTGCAAGAGGTAAAGCTTGATATCTCTTCCCAGGACGCTGTTGTTTCATCGTGCTGTGATGCACTTTTACTGAAAACATGTATCTCAATTTATCACGCAAACATATAAAGATCAACGGTTGCAAACTATCGCAGTGCATGCATACACCTCGCTGTGAACTAAATCCACGTTGTATTATTACAACGTTGCTTCAGCTATTCTTCGCTCAAACACACAGTTTAGCCCAGATTGCATTGAGAGCTGCACAGAGTTCTGTCCTCGTTTTCCAGCAGACTTTTGGCTGAATGTAGGTCCCCGAGGCCGCGCTCAAGTTTGTCTCCTTGTTCCACAATTTGTTTGACGGTGTTAGAGATCCGTGACAAAGACCTACATTTGCATATTGGCGTCCACAGATAACTTGAGACGGTGGAGGAGTTTGTTCCTAATATAGATTGATATGCGACATGATTCAGATAACGTCTCTGTGTGGGACACTTTATAGGATTTGGATATAGTGGTCTATTAGTGGAAGGGGGCTGGTTGTTTATGTGTGGGGGGGGGTGCACATTACATTTAGGCCTAAGGCGGCCTGGCCACCACACACACACCACAACACAAATGGAGCAGGGGGGGGTATATAATTAACTAGCAACAATCTCATCAGAGACTCAAGGTAACGGGTGCGTGTGCGTGTGTGCGTGTGTGCGTGTGCGTGCACGTGTGTGTATACTGACAGCGTGAGAAATGTGAGAAGGGGCTGGCTTACAGCAGGGGAGCAAGGGCCCCTATAAAGCAGAAATGCAGGAGTCAAGGACACTGCAAGCAACAATAACACAACTTCCGGTCTGCACACCGATGCTGTAACCCTTTAATAACATCTGTTGATAAGACGTTCATGGAAGCCTCATTAACTAACTTATGCAACTTTCTGTAGCTTCCAGTGTGGAAACATGAATCAGTCCAGAGTACTGCTGAAGCCTTTAAACACGTGAAGCAGTGAGAGGCGTCTAGACGTACGTTTGAATGAGATGCACTGCAGGCATTTGGTGTCATGTGCTTAGTTTTCACAGTTGAAGAAGTTAAAAGGTTTCAGTGTCTTTAAAGTCGTGAAAGTCGTCTTAAGTGATTTTATGATCGTCTGTGTTTGAAGGCCTGTGAGAGATGAAGGAGTTTTGGTTTTGTCACATGACTCGGTGCTCCTCAGGGCTCAGATGGAAAAATACGATGTCGTGTGTTTCTCTCAGATTTTGCGACATTTTTAATAAAAAAATATTTTTGCTGAATTTTTGAGTTTTACACTCTTAATAAATAACAACTTTAGATACAAGCCCCAAACTTTACCTTTTGGTTTTGCTCATTTAAATGTTAACATGTTATCTAATAAAGAAATATTTGAGGTTTGACACCAAGTTTTGTGGTGCTTTTCATGTCACGTTAATAAGATCCTGTTTTTATTCTGAACTTCATTTTAACTGTTTCACATTTAGCGATATTTAGTAATATTTGATTTTATAGAGAAATACTGTTCATGGGCCTTAATGGGCCAATAAAACGAGACAATATTCTTCTCTATTCATTATGTAACAAAACAACTTCCTGATCCTTAATGACAGGTCTGGCTCTCCTTTGCATAACCTAGATTGAGATGTGATTTTATTGAGTACCACACCGAGGCCAACACGTGGACAGAGAGAGTGATGATAGCAGAGGTGACGGAGGGGAAACGGCTCCTAGAATAGGTTTCTCTGTAGAGCCTCCGACGAGCAGGGATGAAGTGAAACGGGATGGAAACCACTGACAATGAGTGGATCGTGGTGAATTTTCACTATCAGGGTTTAATCCTGAATATTGTCACATGTCTAGCTCACTATCACGGTAGAGAAGTGAAAAATAATAGCAGTAGTTTATGATTGATTTTGGCCAAGATAACCGTGAATTCAAATGTGTCAATCGGCAGGAGGAGGAGGAGGAGGAGGGAGGAGGAGGAGGAGGAATGCTACAGCTCCCGGCACAGGGCCCAAACCTTCAGTTTGCTGGGAGACCACAGCGGGGGGGGGGGCTACGTGATTATAATGCAGAAACAGGCTCAGGCTTGCAGAGTACGGGTGTCAACTAAAGAACAAAGCTTTACTGAACTCAAGATCTTCCCGTCACTCTGTGCATACTCATTAGGCTTCTGTGTGCAGCCCGGCATTGGACACAAGTTCACATTCTACAGAGTGAGACGCAGATGTTCTCCTGTTTCTCCTGCAGTGCTGTCCCCCCTCCCCCGACCACTAACTGTCCTCTATCCCAGCATCATCATCAGCCAATATGTCTTCCCTGTCTCCAGGGGCCCTCCACCAACAACACCAGCGCATTCTTCTATCGTATTTATAACATCTGACACAATCTTTTCCCAGTGTCGCGTAGCGTTTCAATCCTCTCCCGGCCTATTCTGAGCCCAGCATCTATCTGGGTTTTTATTTCCAGAGCGCCCCCCCCCCCCCCGGCTTGGGTTTTGGTAAATATCTGGCTCCGGGCTTGTCATCGGTCTCAGCCGGACTCATTAGAGCTGCTGCTGAAGGTTGAGTGACTTTTCATTCTCACGCCTGATCCTGTTTCTTTGTGGATTTGTGTGCAGAACACAGAGGTCCTTGTTAATAGTGAGGAGAGAGCAGGACAATGAGTGTGTGTGTGAAGGGGGGGTGAGAACATGTCAAATTACTGGAGCAACAGCACAGACTCCCCAGTGGACGAGGTCGCCTTAGAGAAGTCTCATGTACGTGTTGTGCAACACGAGTGGGCTCCACTGACTGTACGTCACCTCTAATGAAACGCTGTGCACAGCATCAACAACAGCTCATGTTCCTCAACTGTGTACATAATACAGGAGTTTATGGAAATTTGACTTGTGTGCCACGTGCTGTACGAGCTCTCCGGTCAGCCAGATGCCACTTCAATAGCTGCTGATAATTGTTGTTTTAAGGTAGAGTTCCAGAGAGCGAGACGATGTGTCGCAGTGAACCGACAAAACATGTCCAACCAGCTGAAAACATCTGGACAAATGTGGATTTATTTATTTGAATTCAAAAGTCATATTTTAAATCTGCTTAATGTCTTTTAGGGCTTCAACCAACAATCCTTTTCATTATGGATTAATATGTTGTTGGGTTGCATTTCATTGTGTTGGCCTTAAAGTGGAAAAAGCCCATCACATGTGAGGTCTTCAAATAGTTAGTTTTGTCCGTCCAACAGTCCAAAATCTAAATATATTGATATGATATTAACTTAAAACAGAGAAAAGCTGAAAAAAATCTCACTGTTAAATGACTGAAATCAGAGAATATTTGTCATTTTTGCTTCATCAATGACTTGCATAATTATTAGACTATTAAATGTGTTTTATGAATCAACGAGTTGTAGTTTAGTTTACAGTGACTAACGATGGCTGACGATAAAGCAGAATCACCGGCTCATTAAGCCGGGACTTTAACTATTCAATAACTTGTACAAAGCATTGCACAATAGTCTTTAAAAGTCGACGCCAAAGATCACACACTGTGGCACCACGTGTGCTGTGACCTTCTCTTGGGGTAACTTTAGTAAAACTGTCCGTACGTTTGTGTTTATTTTCTAGTGTACAAGTCTCCAGAGTACGAGTCACTAGGGTTTGAGCTCACAGTGGAGCGCCTGGTGTCTATCGGTTACCCCCAGGAGCTGCTCAGCTTCATCTACGACCCGTCGTTCCCCACCAGGTCAGACCAACCCCACCCCACCACACAGACCTCACGACCATGCTGCTTTAACTGCCTCCGCTCTCATCTGTATCTTATATGTAGCGAGGATATCAAGCTGAGCTGAGGGAGCCTGTTCAAAGTTAATCTACACTCCCGGACAATACCTCTCAGTTCGTCCTGATAACAACTGTAACCACGTCACAGATAATGGCAGATATCATGTTCAAGAGATGAGTATTGTGTACGAACATTTATCTCCTCTGACTTTCAGGGGCCTCGTGTTTGATACCATGTATGGAAACCTGTTGAAGGTTGACGCCTACGGTAACATCCTGGTCTGTGTGCATGGATTCAACTTCCTCCGAGGGTGAGTGTGTCCAACACACATCGTCTACATCTGTGTGAGCACAAGAAAGAAGAACAATGAAGATTTAGTTTTGTCTTTTCTCTCTTCCCAGCCCTGAGATCCGTGAACGGTACCCAAACAAGTTCATCCAGAGAGATGACACAGAGCGCTTTTATATCCTTAACACACTCTTCAACCTGCCAGGTAAGGCCTCTGAGCACAGAGGAGAGCGCCCCGGGACTGTTATTAGACGAGCAAGAAGGAGCTTCATCCTGAATGAAAGCTGAATATTGCAGCAGGTCAAAGACGAGGTTGAATCGAGCCGCTTCGTTCTGTTTCCTTCCACAGAAACCTACCTCTTTGCTTGCCTCGTGGATTTCTTCTCCAACTGTGACAGATACACCAGGTAAGGAGCCGTTTAGTAACACTCTCCGTCACGCAACAAGTTTCTGGGCACCACATGGTGACGCAAAGCCAAACTGGGTCAAGAGCAAGCCCTGCAGCATGGGAGGGTCCTGGTGTCTCTACTGCTAATCTAAGCTAATTGTTGTAAAATGAAAATCAAACGGGAGCTCAGTCAAAGAGACGATATGTTTTCGATAACAGTGATTTATTAATCTCTTCTACTAATTGTAGAAAAAGCATGAATTCTTATCGTAATGACAAATGTCCTCACTAACTACTTTAATGAGGATTACATCTCGATATAGCTGTACGGTAAAATGTTCCCGTGAGGAGAGATATTGACCTGTAAATTGGTAGAGAATGTAATCTGGAATGGCTGCATGTCCTTTGTCCTCTGAAACCTGGTTGTTGGTCTTTTAGGGGGAGAATGCTTTCCTGTTTGGCTGGGGACCCCTCCAACAAGGGAAGGCTATCCCATTTAAAAGCAAACAAAAAACAAATGTCATGTTTTTGAAAACCTTCTGTAAAAATGTGGCCCGTCCGACGGCTGTGTGCGTGTGTGTCTCTGCTCCGCTCCCCCAGCTGTGAGTCCGGCTTCAAAAACGGCGACCTCTTCATGTCCTACAAGAGCATGTTCCAGGACGTCCGCGACGCCGTCGACTGGGTCCACTTCAAGGTGAGACGCTGTCGGACGCTTGTGATTTCAGTTATCGAGCTGACATGATGTGAGCTCAGTGCTCCGCTTTCATGCCCGGGTGCTGCTGCTTCTGTCTGGGCATGAATATGCTCAGTGCTGATGGCAATCTGGCCTTTTCGAGACCGATATTTCTTGTAAAAATGGCAAACGTTCAGCTCGCTGTCACACCTGTAGTTGGGTTTATTTGGCATTATCATGCATCTTTGCAAGAGCTTTAAGTTTGAAGTGATACGGGTCAACAGGTGATTGGACAGTGAGTGACAGCAGGTCCTGCAGCAGAGTTTATTTATCTTCTCTGGTGTCACAAAGTGCTTGTGAAGAAACAACCGATTATGAGCATTAGTAGTCGAGAAGGCAACTGATCTTCTATACTTTTGTATCTAAATATTCCAGGAATTGATTTAATAGTTCTTTAGCTTTTGTACTCTTTCTCAACCCACATATCGTGTCTACTGTCACAACATCGTGTGTTCCGTCGGCTTTGCTTTCACAAAACAAACTAAAAGCCACAAGTCGTCGCATGTTTTGTGTGGGTTGTCACTTGTGACGGTTACTGGATGAAATGAACGGGTCTTCATGCCTCTAACTGAAGAGGATGCTGCCGACTGTAATTCACTTCAATCTGGATCTTCAGTGTTCAGTCTGACTCCCGTTTCTCACGCTGCAGGGTACACTGAAGGTGAAGACGGTGGAGAACTTGGAGAAATATGTTGTGAGAGATGTAAGTAGTTGATAATCATCGCTACAAGTGTACTGTGTTAGAAAACACACACACACACACAGTGTAATACATACTCTGACAGGCTGGTTTGTTAAGATGCCTTAACCTTGTGTCTTGTTATTTCCTCTCCTCTTCTATCAGGGGAAGCTTCCTCTTCTTCTAAGCAGAATGAACGAAGTAGCCAAGGTGTTCTTGGCTACCAACAGTGACTACAAATACACCGATGTGAGTACAGGCGAGCAGGTGTGAGACAAATGAAGATGAATTAACGTTGAGATCCAGTTCCTTGCCTTTCTGCTGGTCTGCTGGCAGCTGTGTTGACTCTAAACACCGCTGTGTTTGATTTGAATGTCGCTGCGTTGTCTCCTCACAGAAAATCATGACCTACCTGTTTGACTTCCCCCATGGCCCGAAGGTACAGAATGGCTTCCGTTTGATATCACTGTTTGTTTTCTATATGAAAGACATGTTTCATGCTCGTGTGTGTGACTGTACTGCTCGTTTGTATCCAGCCTGGGACCTCCCACCGGCCCTGGCAGTCCTACTTTGATCTGATCCTAGCGGATGCCAGGAAGCCGCTGTTCTTCGGAGAGGGAACGGTGCTCAGACAAGTCGACACGGTGAGCAGACGCAGAACACGCAGCTGAGACGGAGAGGCTGTTATTAACCGGTTTACTGCACGTGAGCGCTGACGTGTCCCTTTAGCTTTAGCGTTACTGAGGAAGATGCTTTTCAATCTGCTCTATCTATATCTATATCTATATCTATATATCTATATCTATATCTATATATCTATATCTATAGATAGATAATTATTTTTGCCGATGTTGCCGACCGGTTTGTATGTCGGCCTTTTTAAGTTAATGTGAGAAACCATCCAGAAGCTAAACACACAATAATACCAATAATATTTCTATAATCCAATCATTATAATCACTCTGAAACATATAATAATCTAAATTTATTATGCATGATATTCATGCATATTCTTCAAATTAGTTGATTGTGAAAACAAGCTGTGTATGAATATAGCTTTCACAGTTTACCTAAACTCAGCTTATCTCTGTGTTAAACTATACACTCATGCATGTAAAGATAATCTGATGCATGTGTTCTTCTCTTCAGACGACAGGGCGTTTAAAGATCGGAACCTACACAGGCCCTCTGCAGCACGGCATCGTCTACTCTGGTGGTGAGACTCTTCCGTCCCTCAGTCGTTCATTCTTTCACCGAGGGTTAAGTTGTGATTAATAAGATAATTCAGGTAATGAACCGTCGCGTCTTCCTTCTCTAGGTTCCTCCGACATTGTGTGCGACCTGCTGGGCGCCAAAGGGAAGGACATAGTCTACATCGGGGACCACATCTTTGGAGACATCCTCAAGTCCAAGAAACGTCAAGGCTGGAGGACGTTCCTGGTGATCCCTGAGCTGGCCCAGGAGCTGCACGTGTGGACCGACAAGAGCTGTAAGTTGGCAAACACACGCATAAACACAGGTAAAACAGACGTGTGTGTGTGTGTGTGTGTGTGTGTGTGTGTGTGTGTGTGTGTGTG
>NW_022280061.1:3182650-3184422 GCF_004355925.1 Anarrhichthys ocellatus | reverse complement strand
GTGTGTGTGTGTGTGTGTGTGTGTGTGTGTGTGTGTGTGTGTGTGTGCCTACATTTTCGACTTATTTCTTTACCAAGTGCTGCCGTCCTAGTGGCGTTATAAAACAGTGTCAACAGGGACAGCAGCTACGATGTCAGACCTTTACTTTTCAGAAAAAGACATGAGTAGTACATAAGCTAATGTATTCTCATAAAGAGTGTTTATACAGGCGCTAACTAATAGAACACTGGATATGCACCGTAAATCTACGTGAGATTCACCATTTCTTCCCCCGTGTTTTTCAGCGTTATTCAAGGAACTGCAGGGCCTGGACATTTTTTTGGCAGAACTCTACAAGTAAGAACTCCTTACTTTAGCCTCCCCTCCTTATATCCCACCTCCCTCCTCATCGTGTCGCTGCTCTTTGCTGTAACGAGAGTGTGTTTGTAAGAGAACAACAGGGTCGATAGGGTAAAGTCAAAGGGGTCTGCGCCGGACACGACTCTCTTTTGCTCCGCCTCTTTGACACATCGCCTTTCAGCAGACTAGATATCAGTATTCCCCCCCCCCCCCCCCTCCTGCTGTCCTCATTGTCCTTCTCCCCATCCTTCCTCAGACATCTGGACAGCAGCAGCAATGAAAGGCCAGACATCAGCACTATTCAAAGAAGAGTCAAGGTACGGCCTCGATCACCTCTGTTTCTATGACAGCACGAGACCTGTCCGCATGCTTTTAACACCGGCTGCCTGGAGACGGCCTAGTTACCAATGCCCATATGTAAAGTATGTTTGATACCGTTTATGTGTCTACTGTAGTCTAATCATTAACACTCCTCAACAAAGAGCTTCCTCTCTCACTGCCTGCTGATGTAATTGCTGAAACACAGCGTCTCTGATTAAGATGCTTCCTAGGGTTGGGATGGTAGATACTGTTGCAGGCTCCTCAGCGTCTTCTCGTCTCCTCCTTGTCTTTTTAGAAAGTGACACACGACATGGACATGTGCTACGGCATGATGGGTAGCCTTTTCCGCAGTGGCTCCAGGCAGACTTTGTTTGCCTCTCAAGTGATGCGTTACGCCGACTTGTACGCAGCCTCCTTCATCAACCTGCTGTACTACCCCTTCAGCTACCTCTTCAGAGCCGCACACGTACTGGTGAGTCCCTGGATGTAAACACAGGGAGCTGCATTAAACCAAACACCTTCAGAGGTTAGGGCTAATAGCACTTCTTTAGCGTACTGATACAGATGTAGAAGTCTTGTACTTTTAGGATTGTAAAACTTGAACTGTAGACATTTCTCTCGGGTCACAGGCTTCGAGTAAGTGGGCTCGTGTTGCCAAGTTTCTTTTTCACATTTGTTCCTCCCTCTTCCCCAGATGCCGCACGAGTCGACGGTGGAACACGCCCACATGGACATCGACACGGAGTCGCCACTGGCCACACGCAACCGCGCCCACTGCAGCGACTGCAAGGACCTGGACTGCAAACGCAACCAGCTGACCCGCTCCTTCAGCGAGATCAAACCTCCCAACCTGTTCCCCCAGACTCCCCAGGAGATCACTCACTGCCACGATGAGGATGATGATGAGGAGGAAGAGGAGGAGGAGGAGGAGGAAGAGGAGGAGGAGGAGTAATAAGCTGGACATGGAGAAGAAAGTTTCTGCCTTCTCAAGTCGGGTAGTTGTCTCTCTGAGTGAGGCAGGAAGGAAAAACATCTCCAGTGTGTGTGTGTGTGTGTGTGTGTATGCACACACACACACACACACACACACACACACACACACACACACACAC
>NW_022280061.1:3167635-3182640 GCF_004355925.1 Anarrhichthys ocellatus | reverse complement strand
ACACACACACACACACACACACACACACACACACACACACACACACAGACACACACGCACACAGGAGATTTCTGAGGTAATAAAAAAGGACCAGTCCTCCAAAAGGACCGATCACATGAATCTCAGAAGACTGTCTGCATGCTCGGTCCTCTAACAGCCAACCTATGCTGGCTTCATTATAACAAGTTCATTCATTTAGTTACATTTTTTTATTATTTCCGCCGTCAGACAGAACATTAGATGATGTTTTACAATCTGACTTTTAGGACCTGCTGGTGGATTGAACGGATGCAGTCACATTTACACTGACATCCATCAGAAGTGAAGTGTAGTTTTAATCGTAACAAACTAACCTTGCTGACGTAGTATGCACATTATAATAAAACAAAAAGCACTGTTCAGTTACGGTGTCAAAAAAACATGTACATACTGTATTAAAACACTTTTTTATGCAACATGGGAACAAAATTCAGTTTTTCATCTGTTTAGTTAAACGTTTGTCTGTTTTACTAGTTCTTTGTTCTAGCTTGTGTGTGTGTTTCTGTTTCTGTTTCTGTTTCTGTGTGCGTCTCACTCAGAGTGCAGCATCCTGAGTGACGGGACGCTAAGAATCTATCGTACTAAACTGAAGCACAGGAGCACTGAAGCACAAGCTGGTGTTGGACGGTATGTTTGGTACTGTAACCGTATTCTATGCCAATAGACTCTATGACGAGCCTGAAGTACTGTAGTGTTTCTGGGTCGGGTGAATGGTTTAACGCCGTGAGCAGCTAACATGCAGTATTCTTTTGTTGCTCCGTTTATTAAGGAAGATGAAACTTGAGTATTTCATTTGACTATTTCCGAGGGTTTTATTTTGACGGGGGAGAGCAGGAAGTGATCTCCATCGAGTGTGTAACAGCAGTACGAACGTGGCATATGCAAGGAAAAAAGGTGTTTTTTAGAATGTATGGTAAAAAAGCTCGTGATGAGCTCACTTTGCTTATCTTTTTAGTTATGGGGCTTTATTGAGGTTTTTTTATTTTATTGTTTTATTTGCTCACCCTGACTTGTTGGCATCATCCACCAGGGGAAACACGTCGACAGAGAGCGTGTACAGTCGTCTTCTGTTGGGCCTCTTAACACTGTGAAGTCACCATTTCATTATAGTGCTGAAATATGGTGCGGCATGATTTAACCGACAGTATGCGTGCGTGTTTCCATCCATCCGTTTTCAATTTGCAAAATCAGGAATGGAAACGCCAGAAATTTGAAGAAATGTCAAAATATCCTAAAGTTTGCACGGGTTGGAAAGCAGTAGGACAAAGTGAGGTGTGATAAGAAGATGTCACTTGTGGCCACTGGTGATAACGAGGACACCGTAAACCCGTCACTGCACGCTCTTCTTCTTCTGCAGCAGCTTAATGTCACCTGACCGGAGAATTAGAGCCACCAACTGTTCCAACCAACTCCTAATATTTGCAAAACAAAATTGTGAGTGGAAACGTGTATTAATCTGCATTTTCCTTCGCTTAAAATGTTCACAAACTTTGTTATGGAGACTTGGCTTGAGATAGCCCACCTACTACTTTGAACGACTGTACACGCTCTGTAGGTCTCTGTCGACGTGTAGGTCGTTCTGTAGGTCGTCTTCTGATGGGCTATCTCACGTAGATTTGGGCTAATTGATTTATGTTGCTGAGTGCCGATTGGTAAACTAAAGTATGTGACATCACCTTTTTCCAAATAGCCGTGCCGACTACAAATTAGTGCAAAGAGCACAACAGAGAAACAGACACTTAGATATCTCTCCTGTGAAATAACTAACAATGTTCAAACTTTATCAGAAAAACAGTAGAAAGAGTAAGTTTTACCAGGTTTCACTGGCGTGTCCATCTGTTCCATTTTAATACGTGTGTCCGAATGCATCAGTGTTACTCTGCAGAACACTAAGAGAGCTGCCTGAGTGACATGTTGTGTTGTTTTAGTTCCCCTTTTAACCATCGTGTCTGTTCACTTTCCTCACGTTTTTATATCTTGAGCTGCTGTATCAGTCCTGTAAGTGTTGGACCGGCCCGCTGATTCAGGCCACGAAAGGGAAGAAACATGCCGTCGACTTTCTGCATCATTTTTGGTTTTGCTTGATGTGGTGAGAAGTGAACGCGTTTCACTCTGTGGTGAATAATCTGGGTAACAGCTTGTAGGACATTAAGAGACATATTACAGCTGTTTGATCATCGTCATTATCTTTTTATTATATTTTATTTTTTCAAATTTGTTTTGTTGTTTTTCTCAATTATTGATTTTGTTTCGTGAACATGGAATAACTGGATGTGCTACAGGAGGCAGCTGCTTGGCCGATAGGAAACTGTCGACTGTCTTTTCTTTGCATATGTTGCATATTTTGCGTATGCATGTGAAAATAAGAAGCACATCTGTTCTGTGATGGTGGACTGTATCATTTTAAGGAAAAGATGTTTTGACATTTGTCAATATAGTTTACACAGAGACAAAAAAAATACAAACCTGTAAAAAAAAAAAAAAAAAAAAGCCGAGGGGAGATGTGAATAGTGATATACTAAAGTACCGTAACAGAGATGCTACTTGTAATCAATACCATGGACTTGTTTTTATTTTTCTAAGCTATTGTTTTTAAATGGTCTTGGTTTACAGAACTGTAAATACACATTTCCATTTCCTCAGAGTTCTCCTCTAAAGCCTGCTGAACAGTTGATCGTGCTTTAGAGTATTTCTATCCGTTGCTGTGACGCTGCGAATGCATCCGCATCAACAACAGAAGTCGCCTTTTATTTTCCAAACGATAGTGAACTTTGTTTTTATGCATATCAATTCATGTTCTCCAGAACAGTGTTTTGTTTGTTTGATTCCAGAAAATATCCTTCACACTGTACATTGAGGTAAATTACATAAAGATGTAGAATAAAGATAGTTTTTCATAATTCTCTTGTTGTTCATATCTTTCTACTTTGTTGGAGCAGTGTGCATCACTCCGCTCCAGGTTTGTGGCATTTTGATTAACTGCTTTGTAAATAATATATGTACCATTAAAACAGTGGTGGAATGTAACTAAGTACATTTACTCTGCTGTACTAACAGGATTCTGAGGTAGTTGAACTTCAGTATTTCCATTTTATGCTACTTTGTACTTCTACTACCATACACTATGTTTTGGAAGCCAATATTGTACGTTACATAGTCTTCAGTTACTTTGCAGATTGAAATTATTGATACAAAATATAAATATATTAATACGTTATGTTGTATTTTTATGAATTTAGCGATAGAGTATGTGAAGTAATTTACCAGCTGCAGCATCATTGATGCTCACTAATGCATCGGTAATTATATTCCATTCTTATAAGAGGCATTCTACATGAAGAGTACTTTACTTTTGGTTCTTTAAGTATAATTTAGATTGCAGGACTTTTACTTCAGAGTGTTTGTACACGGTGGTATTGCTACTTTTACTGAAGTAAAATATATGAGTGCTTCATCCACCACTGACAAAAACGTAATATAAACTGCAATATTAACTTGAATAAGCGTTGTTCATCAAGTGACTACAAACTAATTGCTTTGTAAATTGTGAGAAACAGGAAGTCAATAGGAGCTCATTTCTGCTCCAAGGTCTGGAGAAAAAGTTATAAAACGGTAAAACAGCCATGTTGTCCAAACAAAGACAAAGGGGTCGAGGCTGTGTGTACTTCCAGTGTGTGCACTTCTCCTCAGACTTATGCAATGACTGATAGTAGACATGCAGATTACACACACAACCAAGGTTCAAGGACAGTCTTCAAAAATCAATGCATGTTCATGCTGTGCAGCTGAACGCTGTTCATAGTATAGTTTTTCAACAATAGTGAAAAGGACAGATAAGTTATCTAGTACAACAAAAAAGTGATAGTTTAGTGATAGTCATATTATAGCATGTCAAACAAAGTCATAGTGTAGTATTTAAAAAGAAGTCAAAGTATAGTAGGTTGAAAGAAGTCGAGGTATAGAAAAGTATAATGTGTATATATATATACAGTATGTCAAAAAATGTCCTAGAATAATATATCAGAAAAGTTCTAATGAATTAATAGTACAGCATGTCGAAAGAAAGTCATGGTTTAGTATTTCGAAAGAGGTCAGATTAAATCTTTTCCCAAAAGGTCATCTAAAAGTCATAGTACAATATGTCGAAAAAAGTAAATTACAGGTGCTGGTCATATAATTAGAATATCATCAAAAAGTTGATTTATTTCACTAATTCCATTCAAAAAGTGAAACTTGTCTATTATATTCATTCATTACACACAGACTGATATATTTCAAATGTTTATTTCTTTTAATGTTGATGATTATAACTGACAACTAAGGAAAATCCCAAATTCAGTATCTCAGAAAATTAGAATATTGTGAAAAGGTTCAATATTGAAGACACCCGGTGCCACACTCTAATCAGCTAATTAACTCTAAACACCTGCAAAGGCCTTTAAATGGTCTCTCAGTCTAGTTCTGTAGGCTACACAATCATGGGGAAGACTGCTGACTTGACAGTTGTCCAAAAGACGACCATTGACACCTTGCATTTTGCATTTCCTTTGGAAATCAGGGTCCCAGAGTCTGGAGGAAGAGAGGAGAGACACACAATCCACGTTGCTTGAGGTCCAGTGTAAAGTTTCCACAGTCAGTGATGGTTTGGGGTGCCATGTCATCTGCTGGTGGTGGTCCACTGTGTTTTCTGAGGTCCAAGGTCAACGCAGCCGTATACCAGGAAGTTTTAGAGCACTTCATGCTTCCTGCTGCTGACCAACTTTATGGAGATGCAGATTTCATTTTCCAACAGGACTTGGCACCTGCACACAGTGCCAAAGCAACCAGTACCTGGTTTAAGGACCATGGTGTCCCTGTTCTTAATTGGCCAGCAAACTCGCCTGACCTTAACCCCAGAGAACATCTATGGGGTATTGTGAAGAGGATGATGCGAAATGCCAGACCCAACAATGCAGAAGAGCTGAAGGCCACTATCAGAGCAACCTGGGCTCTCATAACACCTGAGCAGTGCCACAGACTGATCGACTCCATGCCACGCCGCATTGCTGCAGTAATTCAGGCAAAAGGAGCCCCAACTAAGTATTGAGTGCTGTACATGCTCATACTTTTCATGTTCATACTTTTCAGTTGGCTTTCTAAAAATCCTTTCTTTGTATTGGTCTTAAGTAATATTCTAATTTTCTGAGATACTGAATTTGGGATTTTCCTTAGTTGTCAGTTATAATCATCAAAATTAAAAGAAATAAACATTTGAAATATATCAGTCTGTGTGTAATGAATGAATATAATAGACAAGTTTCACTTTTTGAATGGAATTAGTGAAATAAATCAACTTTTTGATGATATTCTAATTATATGACCAGCACCTGTATGTCATCTGCCAACAATGATGGGAATAATAGCCAGAGATCTTTTTTATTTTTATTCCAGGTGTGCTGTTAATAATGGTAGCCTATGAATCGCCCCGTGTCCATGTAACTGTGCTGTCCTAAGAGGCACAACAACATGACATTCACCCCACAGTGTCAGGAGATCTGTGCTATCTGGGCAGCAACTGAAATAATGAGCGGAAATCAAGCCGTCGTCACACGTTTTATTGTTCTCCTGTGACGTAAATACTGTTTTGATCTGTGTCTATTCTTCACCGAGGCCCAGAACGAGAAATCCCAAAGTCTCGTTCACTATTGTGTTGTGTGTGATTTCAATAAATATCTGAGATCCAATTTCCATTTCAAACTCATATTAAGCAACTGGCTGTGTTTATTGCTAAAGCATAACAAAAAAAAAGCATTAAAAAACCATTTAGAAGCAGCAGAGCATTAGATTGAGTACATTGAGCCACCGACCGTCTGTCTGTTAATCATTCGCTTTTTTATTAAACCACCAGCTGCAGGAGGCAATGGGAATGTTGTCGTCAGGTAGAAGAAGCATTATGGACATCACATGGGTACAGTAGCAGCATTGACCAGAGAAACACAGGCCTGCAAAGCACTCACATAGTGGAAGGATGATAATCTTGTGTTCAGCAGAAGATGGAGTGTGTGTGAGAGAAACAGATAATGTGTGTGTGTGTGTTTAACAGGATAACGGAATAACTCGGTCACAGCTGATGCTTCCCGCAGTGTTTCCTGTTGTGCGTTTGGACTTTTGAAATGTCATCATGCTTCTTGTTCTCCTGCCAGGCACTACGTCTGTAAAGCAGAGTATGAATGTCCCGAGCACATTCTAACCATCGTTCATCGCCGTGTCTCTGGAGTGATTGTCCCTGCAGGGCACGAGTGGGTCTGCTGCATCGGAGCTCTTTCAAGTAAACAACAACCAACAGCTGCAACCAATGCAGACGTACTCTGCGTCCGGTTATACAACCGAGACGCCCGTGGAAGGGCTGTTTGTCCGTGTGTGCCGTTTCAGGGGGTGTTACGCACACATTGGATTACATGTGGAAACACAGCGACCACCAGTGGTTACAAACCTCAACTGAACATCAAATGAATTTAGCTTTAGGACATTGTTGTTGCCTGTAAGGTGGCAAGAAAAGTGCCCGTATACAGTACATGTAATGTTAATGAACAGGCCTGGAAGTGGAATCAAAGTCATTTTTAGTTAAAGAGTTAAACATCAACGCCCCCACAGATATGGAGTAAACTGAATCATTCTACACGATGACTTATGGAGCTTCAGGAAACATTTCAAGCACACATATCTTAAAACTCATTCCTGTCTTCATGAGGTAAAACAATACGGGCAAGAAGGTACCAACGCAGACAAAAACCTCATGGAAGAGAAGATGTAGAGTAGAAGTTCGACATTTACACTTATTTACCTTCTTGCCGAGCGTTAGATGAGAAGACGACTCTACTCGCATCTTCTCCTCTAACTCTCTGCAACAACGCACTTTTGTGTATTTCCCAAATTGTGAAAGAAAGAAATATATATCTTTAATAGCAGCCAACATTTGTGAAGAATGTTTTGGATTTTGAACTGAAATAACTCAAGAATTATTAAACATGGATTATAATCTACAACGTGTGGGGAGTCTAGTCTCTTTCACATTCACTACTTTAAAAAGAAAATTGCGTTTATGAACTTAACTGTTTGGCAATGTGTTGTGGACACACACACACACACACACACACACACACACACACACACACACACAAAATAAAAAACAAAAACAAGTTCAGACATAAACAGTGGAAAAGCATAGCTGTGTATCATTCATGGACACGTTTAATGTCGAGGTTACTTTTTGTGACGTTGATGATGCTCAACATGTTAGATGAGGTCATTAATACTGTGCAATTATCAAAGGTTGACTATGCGTAAAAATTGGCAAAAAAAAAACAAGACACGCAACCTCCACATGCATCGGAATGGCACTTAAAGTCGAGGCAACATTACTCCCACACGGACAGATAGACGCTGTGTTTGAGGTCAAAGGATGCACAAACAGGAAGGAGACGAAGAGAAGGAGCGACTGACTGAAAGGCTCGTGGATGGCTGCAGTTTAGCATTATTCAAAAAAACAAATGTACATATACATACAGTACATACATACAAATATATCTGTCAATTTATATTACAGTGATTTTTTTTTTTAAAATTCGTAATCATCTCTTAAATAAATTGCTGTTCATTGCACTTTGTTAAAATAATTAACTATATGATTTCTCTTAAAGGCAATAGTGTGATTTTTTTTAAGGTGAAAAAGATAGTGTACCATAAGCCTGATTTAGGATAATAGTAAAAATAACAAGATCTGTAATATACATACTGTATCTGTAAAAGACCCTCACCTCCTCGTATACATGAACGGATGTTCGTCTCCATGTATGTAGCATGTCCTTTTTTTGATATGACACGCGTGCCCCACACCTTTGTGTGCATGCTCGTGCATGCTCGTATGCCAATTAATGTCATATCATGTCTCCACGCGTACATATATACATACAATATTATAAAATAAATAAATACAGGAAAACATTCTTGGTTCGTGGTTTGACGGTTTAGTCCAAAGCGGTTTTTGGTGCAGTCTTTGACCAACCGTTCTGCTTGTTTGGGTTTGAGTCCTCGTTGATGGGATCAACATTCGACTGAGCTTCCCTGAAAGATGCACGGGTGGGGGAGTTGCATTTGTGTGCGTGTGAGAATGTGACTGTGTTTGAATACGGGTGTGTGTGTGTGTGTGGGCAAAAACAGTCTGTGTCCAGTGTAAGAAGGGGGGACCAAAGTCTTTGGCCTTCGGAGAAAATACAGTGTGTGTGTGTGTGTGTGTGTGTGTGTGTGTGTGTGTGTACGAGAAAGGGACAGGGTTTGCATGCACTCCGTTGTCCTCTAGTCCAAGTCACCGCTATGAAAGTGTCGGATTGTCCCAAAATAGAAGCTCAGTCTCAGGCACTGTCCAAGTGCACCCTCTGTAAGAGGGTGTAGTCCAGCAGGGATTCTGACAACGTTCAGGTGGGGGCGTTCAGGGTGACGCAGCACCCGTCTTCCCCTCTGCCCCTCCATGAAAAGGTCCCACTGACTGATTGGGGGCTACTGGTTGGAGCAGAACCCTCGCTCCACCCGCCTCCGCTTCCCCACTTTCCCTCATCTCCGTCTACGCCACCGCTCCGTGTGTGTCCACGAGACAGGGTGGAGGGTCTGGGTCTCCACCGGGCTCGGCGGTGGCTAGATGGGCCCCTCGTTGTGGGCACTGTGGTTGCTCCTGCTGAGGCCCACACAGTTCTGCTGCTGGTTGAGCAGGTGGGACGTCTCGTTGGCCACGGACACGGACACGACGGGGGTGGTGACGGCGGTGCCGGCTGTGGTGCTGACGACGACTACAGCGGGGGTCTCCACTCCGTCATGGAGCTCCGTCAGCGTGAGCTCGATCTTAGTGAACTCACTGTCTGTCGATTGGGGTGTTTTGTCCATCCGTGACGCCATTACGGCGTTCTGGTACTGTTGGCGTGTGACCTAGGTAGTGGAGAGGATGAAGGCATGATGAGGTCGAATGGTTGGTGGTGATTGATTGATTGGGCTCGTAGGTCTCTGCAGGTCGTTCCAGAGCGACCTCACACTTTAAAAATAAGTACCTTCTTTTTTTTTTTGCCCAGTAATCATATGCAAGAATCTTCGATACCGGCATCTAAGTGTACACAAATGTGCTTTTCTTGCTCACCTGCATGTGTTCTCACCTTTATATACTGCAGGTCTGTGCGCGCTCTGACTGAGTAGTCGGGTACGTAGATCTGCAGGAAGGAGTTGAGCTGGTTGTTGCTGCTGCCGAGAGTCGGGGTGATGGCGTCTATACGATCGCTCCTGTTCAGAGAGTCGGAGTGGTTGAGTCCAAACGGCCGTGGAGGAGACTTGTTTTCTGTAAGGAGGCGATGGGAGAGGAGAATACATTTAAACCCACTCAGCCGGTAGTAATGCAAGGAAAGGCTAAAGTATCTCAGAGAAATATGTCCAGCCTTGGCTTATTAGGGAGCATTTTGGCATGACTGTATGTGTCTTTCACAAACAGAACTTATTAAGACATGCAAAAACAAAACACCCAAAACTTCATTCATACAACAAAAGAGGTCTGTCGCAGTCTACTCTCTGTGTTAGGGAACCCTCACACGTCACATGCTGACCTGTCGTCTATTCCTTCTGCCTATTGTTCTTTGTTTCTCCGGGCTGTCATATCCATTTAAACAACTCAGCAAGAACAGCTGCTGGTGGAGATTTATTAAAGGCATGACTTGAGTGTGAAAGGGGTTAACCTGATCTCGTTTAGCTCTCATTTGTAGCCACTCCAGCAGCGTGGCTCTGGGTGGCCATGTTGGTCAGCTGGTCCACCACTTTGGTCCCTGACTGAAATATCTCATTAACTATCAGTTGAATTGAAATGAAATTCAAAGACAGATATTTGTGGCGCCCAGACAACGAGTCCTTGTGAATAACTTTGGTGATCCTCTGACCTTTCTTCTATTGCCGTCATCGAGTCAATTTGTTTCTAAGCTAATTAGCTCAAGTTAGCACATAAACACTCTAAACTGAGATGGTGAACATGGTAGACATTATTCATTCTTAGCATCAGCATGTTAGTGTTGTCATTGTGTGCAGTTTAGCATGTCGATGTTAGCATTTAGCTCATAGCGCCGCTGTGCTAAGGTACAGCCTAGCACTTGCCAGGCACTTGCTACTGATCCATATTGTTTTGTCTGGTTAGGTTCTCTGTATATCCAGAACCTGTTATTCATACAGTACATCATCTATTCAAACACATTTGAATAGCTCCAGATGCAAAGACACGTGTGATGCACCAGCTCTAACTCACAATGTTCTCTGAAACAGCTTCAGCAGCACCTACGATCTTGTGTGTTGGTGACATTTTTTCCGGGTCATATTTTTCCAGCAAGTACAGATGCTTGCTGTGATGTATGGAAATCTAATTCCTACGTAAGTCTTTAGGTGAGGGGAGTTTCACACAGCAGCAGGTATTGAGTCGGTGGTCTCCAGCGATGCTGCGTCCCTCTATGTGCTGCTACGTAGAAGACTTGTTCTGGTTTCTTTTTTGTATTTTTTAATTAAAGCCAGATTATGTTTTCCACTTCTTAAAGAAGCCTAGAGAAAATCACACACAATAAAGTGGAAACGGCTTGGCCAACGCTAATGCTACTACGTCTAGTGGAATGTATGTAATCCCATGTCGGAATATGTGTGCGAGTGTGTGTGTGTGTGTGTGTGTGTGTGTGTGTGTGTGTGTGTGTGTGTGTGCAGACCGAGCGCAGTGGGCCAAAGACTTGGCATGTGAACTCTTGCGGATTAGTACTCCACTTTCTAGGGGCCGCAGGGGCCAGGTCAAAGATACACACATGATGTATTTACGTACACGCAGAAACACACTCAAACGTGTGCACTGCGGGGCGCCAAAAGCCCGTTTAGAGGTGCACTGTAGGTCACTGCTAAAGAGAGGAAGATAGTGTGTTTCTTCAATGGCGTTTCCGGATACATGTGGGTGTGTTTGTGTTCGTGGCAGCATGTCCTTAGTTACGTATGGACTGTGCGCTCTCTGCGTCCATGTGAACATATGTGTAGGTGTGTGTGTGTCTCTGTATGTGCGCTCGGCGGTGTCCGGCAGGGGGCTGTAGCTGTAGGTCTTGTTTATGTAGTCGGAGGGTTAAAGGTTTGGGGCGAGCGGGGCGGAGCTTGGGCTCGCTCTGGGGCCTCCAGTCTCCAACACCATTCAGCCACTTGACTAATGGCTCCGGGGATGAGGGTGTTAAGTCTCCATCTCAAACTGTTTCCCTCTCTCCCTCTTTCTCTTTCACTTACAAACACATGAACATACGGCACATTCAGGTATATGCCTCCATCAACCTCAAAACAAATACTCGTACAGACGATGATGGCGACCAAACACTCGTGTTAGTTTACAAAAAGCATGCAGGGTTCAACTTTGAAAACAATCATTATTCTTCCACATCTAACTAGTCGCCGGGTTGATTCTAGTATGGCATCACATGTGAGGGTGTGTGTGCGTATAGACTGGCCACTGTACCTGGAGATCCTGCTAATGATTCTGCCCTACTGACCACAAATGTACGGGACAGGGACAGAGGCACTGGGGCGAGAGGAAAGACACAAGAGACAAGAAAGAGGAGAGTCTGTCAAAGCTGAGAAACAATCAGTGCATCAACAAACATAGTGAACTTGGATTAAATCTGGTAGAGAAGCAGCAGCAACACGAGTATAACCACCCGTTGTTCTATGCACGACAGGAGCTTAACTGCTACCGAGCAGATAACGTCGAAGTAAACGCTTAAATCTCATCATAAAAGGTTTGATTTCTGACTGCAGAGCGCCGGCACACACGACAGGAAGGTTGTTCTGCTATTTGGCCAGTAGGTGTCTCTCAGATCTCACCGCCCTTGTGAATCAGAGTAGCTGCAGAAGGCTGAGAATAGAACTGTAGTTTATGAATGAACAGAAAGGACTCACGAGCTGACGCTTTCTCGTGATGTCACTGCAGGACAACCTCGTCAGTCTTACAATCGTTGTTAATAAACATCAATAAATAAATGAATAAATAAAAAGCAGTATTTTGGTACTTGGTGCTGTGTCTAATGCTACAGTAGACCCAAATAAGACATTATTATAAGAGAGAAATAACCTGCAGACAAAGTTGCATTCTTTTAGTTTACTCAAAGATGAATTACAACTTGATCTTATTTTGAAGCCCAGGTGTGTTGGTCAGATGTCTTACCTGGCGAGGCGGTCAGAGCCATCATCCCGTAGAAGGAGAATGGTCCCGCTTCAAACTTCATCCCCTCTTTTCCTGCCTCCACCTCCACTTTCCCCTGAGACACACAGATCCAGAGACGACAGAGAACAAAGAGTCAAATACACCGTTGTGTGCATTTCATTATATTGTATCCATCCTTTGAGACTATACATCTGATATCACACTTATTTTATGTCTAATTAATTCTCAATTGCAGATTTTCAGTCGGCAGCATTAGTGCTAGGTTGTGTTAATAACACTTTCTATCTAGGATACAGCTACAGATTCGCTTTTGCTTAGTGCCAGTGATTTGGGACGTCCCTGGTCCTAGAGCCTTTTTTAAGAGATGATATGTTGGCAACACATTCAGAGACACAGTCGGCATTCAGACCAGTTTTCAGACTGTAAGGCTGCACGAAGGTCAACAGCACTTGTATGTATTGTAACTCTGAGCAGGATTTCTTTAGGGTGCAAAGAGAGAGAGTGGCACGGAGAACAAAAGAGGGATGGGTGTACAGTAGTACAGTAAAGAAGTTCATTTACAAGATGAAAAACATAGAAATACATATATTTCCCTTTCTATTTGTGGTGGTTTCTCATTAAAACTGACTCTACTGTTATTAATCAAGACAGTTCATGATGTTCTTCCTACTGACCGCCTCCTCTTTCAGTTTATTTTGAAGTGTTTTGAGTGAGCCAGACCTTCGTATTATTAGTGAGCTGTTTATCTATGGTATTGCTGTTTGCTTTAATCCAAACTGCCCTGCAGCGCAATCATACCATGCATACCTTTGTCGGATGCGTTGCCCCTGTGGGAACAAAACCTGTAGTACAGCTCTGTTAGATGGATGGCTATACTGTGACAAACTGTGGGAACAAGGAAAACAATACGTTGTACTGTAGCACTAGCAGCAGCATGTCCCTGTCTTACATGTGTTTAGTGCGATGTATAGTGAAGTTTGGTACAAATACTGTTATTACTCTCTCAATGAATGCAATATAGTCTTCTTCAGTGAGTGAGGTTTCTAACGCGGGAGGCGAGCGGTGGGTCCGGTGTCGGACATTTTGGACTGTGTACCTCATCGCGTCCACACACCTGCAGTATGAGGATGAAATAATCCACGGGCTTGTTCCGGTGGAAGAGGTAGTGCTCTGCCGCCCGCTTGTTCTTCTCGTCGTATTTCAGCTCCTGGATGACGTGCGGGTGCTTCAGCAAGCGCAGAAGAATCTTTTCTGACATTTGCAGCGGACCGAACGGATCGATCTCTGAAGAAACCAGAGAGAGAGAAAGAGAGAAAGAGACATCGATTATAGCCAAATACAAATACACAGGGCTGATACCAACACCAATATGTGGTGGGAGCGTTGATCAAAGTCATTTTATTTTTCCTTTTTTATTATCTGATCTTATGGGCTCAGTTGGTAGTTGCTGTTCAGGTGAACACACCCTGTAGCACAGTGCTACTTCCTCACTGTACAGGCTGATATTCTCTCCTCTAGTTTATGCGTCATGTCCTCTGGACCGCCTCCCATCTACGTCATGAACCACTATTCACCCTTTATTTCTGTTACTGCTCTAATGACACATTGTTGGCAGCTGTAGCCTACCATTGATATTTCTGTTTCTTCGTTTTACTCTTGTGAATCACAAACAGAGCTGAGCAACCAGCCTTATGAGGCAATTTTATGTCAATTTTATGTAAATTACGCTGAAATCTCATGATTTCATTGCATTTGTCAGGTTCAAACAAGCAATTAACGACAAAGTTCCAGGAGTTCTTGACAGTTTGATGAATCTGACTTGGAAACCTCAAAGTAAAAATCACGAGTTTTGATTAAAAAAAACGAAAATGTTCTTCCCCAAAACGTTTCTTCATATTGTGATTTCACGACTGTTATCTTAGTCTACTCTCCGTATATAGAACACCTATTGCATGTTTGTCCTTCCTGAAAGAACGATGCTCCTCGGTTGCTCTTCCTGAGGTTTAAATGTTTGTCCTTATTAAGGATGGGGGGGGATTGTATTGACTGTAAATCCCTTTGAGGCGTATTTGTGATTTTGGGCTGTATGGATTTAAAAAGAAGAAAGAAAATGTAATAACCAAAAACTGATGAATAACTTTGAAGCACTGTCTCCAGAGTGTGACTGGTCTGCTTTCACCACCTAATGGGCCAATCAGCTCCTTCATCTGCGCGGCGGTGATATGTGTCAGCTGGCTGCTGGCTCCACCACCAGGAACTAAACTCCCTAATAGCCTTTAGAGGAACTTAATCAACGCTTAGCTGCTAGGTCAAAGTTCTGAAGCAAATCCAACTGCAATGAGACATCGTCAACTGCTGCTGCTGCTGTAGTGCTGTAGGAGGATATTCAGCAGCCTGTTCAGAAATCCATTTCCCCAGGGAAAGCGGGGGAAATATTTCACATTTTACACTAAGTATGTCGACTTGTGTGAGAACCCCGATCATAGACCAACAATGCTGGATGTGATGTCACCGAGGAACGCGTGTAAGCAAACAGGGCGGTGTTTGTAAAGCTGTCAGCTGAGATCTCAACATGCAACCTTCAGTGCACGACACGCAAGCAAATAGACGCCTGCGCTTTTTTGGGATCCGCGCGCAGTCTGCACAGACATCCCGTGCGGCGCTTGAGAGGCCTTCCACCTCTTCACACACACACACACACACACACACACACACACACACACACACACAC
>NW_022280061.1:3162212-3167625 GCF_004355925.1 Anarrhichthys ocellatus | reverse complement strand
CACACTCACACTCACACTCACACTCACACTCACACTCACACTCACACACACTCACACTCACACTCACACTCACACTCGTTGTGAGTCCTCACACAACTCATTCCCTCACACACACACAAACAACAGATACTCATTCTATACACATACTCACTCCTCCCTGCACCCACTTGCCCAAAGCCCATATGGGCACATGCACACACACACACACACAGACACACACAGTGGGGGGGGGGTGAGGGCGCACTGGGGGAAGACAAGCAGAAACGCAGCCCACTTGCCTGTTGCTAGGAAACGCAGGGTAGCCAGCAGAAGCTGAGGTGATATTTTAACTTTCATTTCGTTGTCGGTCGGCTTGAAGGCCGAGAAATCCTGCTTCCTCTCCCGATGGGTGATTTTCTTCTTCGTCTTGTTGTCGGCTGAGGAGGGAAGATGAAAAGTAAGAGCGTAAGACACAAAGTAAAAGTGTTTGTGCAACAACAACAGGTCGATCCGCTCCGCAGACAGTGAGCGACTCCTCCCAGGTCGTAGGGTGACTAAACTGGAGTTACCCAAAGCTTATTGCTTTTTCCTGAAATGTAGCTGTGGCGTTCTTCTCAGAACTAAAAGAGAGCTATTGGGGGCTATGTTGTTAGCTTACCACATTCTTAACATTGCTTAAAGCCATATGTATTAGGGCAACAAATAGACTGGCACGTACTCCACGTCTGCAGGATGTCTGGTACCGTTAGAGGTGCAACAACACAGTCGGCTCAGGGTTCGCTGTGATACATGAAACAGGGTTTTCCCTTTGACATGTTTAGTGACTGTACTAAATATCTATTCCTCCCAGGGGCAAAATGTGAACAATAACTGGAACTATTGTTACTTATAATATTGTAGGTATTGGTGCACGAACGGAAATATAAGAATCTCTTCAATGAAAAACATAAAGGAGTTCTGAAGAATAACAAAAATCTAGTTGGAGTAATAATCTTAAAACACCTCCGCTGGCCACAAACCTTAATTAAAACATTATCACACATTTTTAAAGCTGCTATAATCAACATTTGTATATGAACAATTATCTACATGTATTATGAAAGGCATCACCTAAAGTGATAAACCCAAAGCTCCTCTCAGCTCTTCCTTGTTTCAGCCTTTTTCAGCTCATTTTTGGAGTTTTCCTGCTGCAACTTCATGGTTCAGTCTCACCGTTGTTTCCAGACGTAGCAGGCAGCTGTTTGAAATGAATACAAACCAACAGCACTCTACCTGCTCAGCCCCGAATGGCAGACAGACAGAGTTGCTAGCTGGTGAAGATTTAGTTGCTAAAGAGCCGAATGTTTCCTCAGGAGTTGGCGGAGAGCAGACCAGAGCGACACACAAACCTTTTGTCAGACATGAAGCATGGAGCAACACCAACATTCATTTGCTAAATTCTCAACTATGTTCACAAGCTCGTCGCTAAATGTGTCCGTCTGCTGTTTGGTGCCGAGCATGTGGTGAACATGACAATCGTGTTCAGGCTTTGGCTGCATGCAGATAGAACAGTCGGTGGAACGCATTGGAAATGACTGGATAGCGTCTGGTGATGACTAAGCTTTGCATCAGCTTTCAGTGTAACCTGGTTACTTGTTAAACTATCTGGTTGCAGACGTTGTCTCTCAACTCCAGTCTAGCGTCTCAACTTGCTCATCGAACTGTAAACAATGACCAGCGCGTGGAAGAGGAAGTCTGGACCCGGGTATCTGGATATCAGCTGGCTACGCCGGAACCCCCGAAATATTGTCCGTTGCCCCCAGAGGATAAATATTCGTCAGACTAATAGCCAATGGGTTGTGAGATCGTTTATCAAAGCTTTGTCCCTGAAAACAGCTGCCTGCTGCATCTGGAAACAGTGTTGATGAGAACCACAAGTGAGAGAAGCTCAAACACTCAACAGAGCAGAGAGTACAGAGTCAGGTGACAACCCTCAGCTATGAGCGACGCCTTTCACATTACATGCAGACATTTGATGCTTTGTTGATATAAATATATTGATTAGTGCAGCTTTAATTGTGCACACTAATATGCAGTCAATAGATGCAAAAGAGCACCATTCAGCTTTAACAACTGATCACATTTAGATCAAATAACAATCACATTTTCAGCTCCACATTCATTCATGAATTATTTGTCAATGTTTATTTGAAAGCCCCTCTAAAGTTACAGAAATGTACATTTAGATAAATGTGCAGCATCAGTTAGAGCCACATTAAGTGGGTTTAAACGGTCACAGTGTAACAGATCCATCAGATAGAGCCCAGCTGCCGGGCTCGGATCAGTTTATAACAGATGGAGGATTTCTTACTGTGACAGGCTCAATGCCTGGAGGCCTTACAGTCTAAGGGGGCATGCGGTTTGAGAGGGGAACCTACTGTACAAGTCAGTCTCGTCCAGGATCTCTGACTTGATGATTTCTTCAATAACGTCCTCCAGGGTGACAATACCCAGAACCTCGTAGAAAGGGTCTCCCTCACCCTCATTGTTCACCCTCTGAACTATGGCCAGGTGGGATTTTCCTAGCAAAACACACACACACACACACACACACACACAGGTTATAAAGTTAGGGTCATATAATGATAAAGGGAGTTAAATATAGGTCAGGCAGTGATGGAGCTACAAGGGAGCAAACAGGCAGGCAGGGACACACTTTGATCCATTTCATAGAGTAGCATTTTAATACCAAGTATCCAGGATAAATACTTTATACATTGTGTTTTATATTGTGAAACAGTTCATCAGTCACGTCAGATAGTGTTTTGGCTGTGATGACGCTGAGGCTGCAGTCTGACTCACAGAGCAGGTGACATCAAGTGATCTGTTCGCTGCATCAGTTAAATGACCAGGCATGCAGCAGGACAACGGTAGTTCAAGTGTTAACAGTGCCAGCGGAAACTCAAACAGCCAGAGAGACAGACAGTCAAACAGTCTACATGTCATCACACGAGACCCCTTAGCCCCCCCTCCCTCTATATCTGTGTTCCCAGGATCCTCCTGTGAGCTGCACCAACTGGAAAGAAAGAAAAGAAACAAACTGCCGTGTATGCAGAGAATACTGTCAAGCAAAACGCTAAACAAATTCTCTGCCTTTTCTCAGCTTGTGATCATTTAAAAGGAATTTTCCAGAGGCCCAGGCTAATATTAGCCCCCTGCAAAATGAAGTTTCCATTCCGCCCCGGCGATATTCTCACCGAGCGAAGGAGCAGACTGGGGGCGAAGCCTCCGCTGTGTGATCAGATTGTCTCGGAATGGGCCGTTTGCATGCAGATACACCTCGGCGTATATAATGGAGGACGTTGGTGTGCATGCACGTGTGTCAGAGTGCACGAGTGTGTGTGTGTGTGTCTGTGTGTGTGTGTGTGTGTTTGTATCTGGAGAACACAGGTGCATCACTGAGTCAGTGTTCACATGCTGTTTCAGCTAATGTCGGCTGTTTGGTGCAGGCAGGCAGACTGGCAGGACTGCAGCTCACGGCTTCCTCACAACGCGGTGACAGCTCACTGACGTGCAGTGTGCAGAGGCTGGGAGTCTGAACGCTGTGAGCATTAGATGCAGAGTTGATGCTGTCAAGAAATATACTCAGATTACACCTAATAGGCTGGCAGGGTATTAATAATGTAAAGACCAGAAATCCACCATTAAAAAGAGTCTGCAAACAGCAGGCTATGTGCAAGTGTATTTCTGTTAACATGTCAATGGCATGTTGAGCATGCTGCTTTATGACGGAGGGTTGGGTTTGAAACAGAAATGGAGCCTCGATGGGTTAAAGCAATCCGGCCTCAGAAGTCCTTCAGCCAGCAATTACTCCAAACTGTCCAGAGAGGGAAATGGAGTGGCCAGCAAAGCAGAGTACAGTGAAACAGATCAATGCTCACTTCCTTCTCTTTAATGGTATCTACTCCATTCATGGCAGGTTCATAAACAAGGCTTCCAAATCACAGGAAAGTGTACAGTACACAGTAATCCAGCAAGATCACAGACCTCAACGTCACCAAATCAAAAGCTTCATCGATACGTCTCTGACATCTCGTGAGCATTTGTAATGATTCATTTGAACATCTTCTGCAGGGATGTAGTATTTATTTGAATATATTGTAAAATTGTTCTTGTTATGGCTTTAACAGAGGAAGAGGAACAGCCAATGGGAGTGTGTGTCAACATAACCGTAACCTTTCTGGCACAAAACAAGGCCCGACCTCCGACCTTTATGTGAGCAGACTAATAAGAGGCGGAGGACCTCACTGAGATCACACACCGACCTGTTGAACTCATCCCATCACGATGTTTCTTAACATCAGGAACATTTTCCATCACCTCCTTGGACAGAGGACTTTACTATTACAGATGATTTAACAATAGGTCACGAGTTCAAATGAAGAAAGAACGTCACGCAGGAAATGTATGAGAAGCTATTCAGTAGAAATGACGGAGAAAAGCATGTTTATGCAAAGTTTAAGAGTTTATTCTAGAGTCTGTCCCGGGGGCTAACATCTAAGGAGGACGTTTCATACATTCCATACCACCACCTTTCTATATACACTATTCTGTATATTTTCTATGGAAATCATCAGGCCACATATTTAACTATTGACCATCAAATATCTTGCCATGCTAGTGCTGTGGCTCCAGTGATGGCAATATCAGTCACTTGGTTGGTTGAATGACCACTTTGTTCCAGAGTGAAATATCTCGACAACTGTTGGATTGATTTCTATTAAAGTTAGTGCAAATAATTCCTGGTGCCCAGAGGACGAAGCCCCGACGTGTCTTCTAGCGCCACCAGCAGGTGAAATGTCGTATTGTGAAATATATTCACATCTTCAAAGTGGATTGGTGCAACATTTGGTACAAACATCCATGGCTGCCAGATATTTAAATCCTAAAGACTGCCAAGAGGTTCCTTCATGTTCATAGGCAGACATTAAGGGTTCACAGATTATAACTCATTATGACGCCACCATTGGCTGACACCTTTCTGTTTAGAGTGAAACGTCTCTTTAGGATGGATTTGCATGGACTGACAGACCGACATAAATTCATGCAGACGAAGAGAGTATTAGTCTCGTATATTACTGAGAAGTACAGACAGTTGAGAATCATACAGTAGAATTGGAATTTTGGTCCAAATCAAACACTTTTCAAGGCGGATGCCTACGTTGTATAATTGCATTATATTTATTGGCAGAGGCTTGTGTCGGTAGTGACTTTCATAAAGTGCGTTGAAAATTTAAATCAGCTTGATCGACTAACCTTTGAGCATCACAAGCTTCTAAAATGATTTCAAGTGGTCTGAAGTTAAAATTATATCTAAAGTCTATTTCTGTCTCAGTCACTGTTGCGCGCACACACACACACACACACACACACACACACACACACACACACACAC
>NW_022280061.1:3159356-3162202 GCF_004355925.1 Anarrhichthys ocellatus | reverse complement strand
CACACACACACACACACACACACACACACACACACACACACACACACGTCTTTTGCACAGTAGCGCCACTCCAAATCGGTTTGTCTCGCAATCCCACAAGAGGAGTGCATACTTTCTAGTTTCCCACAAAGACAGAATACCACACAAGCGACAGGAAAAATGCAGCTTCTGTCTTCCATAAATATATTACGAGACAATGACTGTTTATTCATAGCTCCTTAGCTGCTGTTGTGGTAGTGGGTTTTGTGAGGGGGGGACTGGAGGTAGAGTGGGGAGGCTGACCCTCTGGACCCTCTGGACCCTCTGGACCCTGGCAACGGGCCGAGGGGAGAGCGTGTCCTTGCGCGGACCAGTCCTCTGAGGTCCTAAGTCACCATTGCTGCCTGACATCTGGGGCTGTCTAGCTGGGCTGAGGCTGAATGCATGCTGGGTAGTCCAGCACACAGGCACACATCAGGGTCAAGGGTCAATTCACTTTCAATTTCATCCATTAAGGAAGCATGTTTCTGGGGTCAAAAACTGAAACGCTTTAGTCATTAAAAGACTCTCGTGTGCGATTTCCAAAACATTTCCAGAAATAATGGTTGTGTCATTAGACCAGTAAATGGCAGTTTCAGTTTACATTTGTAATTGGGTGAAGTTAAGACGCGCACACACACTCACACACACACTCACACACACACACAAACACACACACACAGGGGATTATTTTGTTTCCCCTACCCACAAAGCAGCAGATGACTCAGGTACCAGGAAGTGCGTAATCTCACTGCGGAGTGCGTCAGGGGCTGAACGTTGTAACCATTTCTGTAAAAGGACGACGATGCTCGGATAAGAAGCTCTGCTCCACAGGGTTGTCCGGATTTTAGAAATGACTCAGGTCACCTCATAATAGTTTGAAAAATGTAAACATAATGACAAAATTTGTTTGAAATCCACGTTATGTTTGTTTGATATTTTAGCCTGGAGACAAGCTGCAAGCTGATAGATATATATATATATATATATATATATATCGTATTGAATTGTCGCCCAGCCCTCCATCCATCCAGCCCTCCATCCATCCATCTAGCCCTCAATCCCTCCATCCATCCATCTACCATCCATCCATCTATCCCTCCATCCATCCATCCCTCCAGCTATCCCTCCATCCATCCATCTTTCCATTCTTCCGTAATCCAAAGCCAAGCCTGAGAACCTCCACTGAGGCCTACAGAGACCGAGCCGTGTGCTCTTTTCCACCATTCCCAGCTTATTTATGGAATGCAGCTTTGTCATATTTTTCCATAGCCTAATGTCCTCCTATAAATAGGCCCGTAAGGCTCGGAGAGTTTGGGTGGGAGTATGAGGGGTCAGTATCTGTTGTGGACACTCATCATTGCCCCCCTCTCTCTTTTGCTCTCCCCCTATTTTTCCAAATATGTGAGCACTGATAAATATAGTGCAACGTTAGGGTGATGGGAACCCACTGGACGGTCTTCCTTCTAAATCTACCTCCAGAGAACATTTCCAGCCATTCTGACCCATTTTTCCACTGACGTGTAAAAAAACTTTACCCTGATGCGGTCGACATGTCGACTATTTAAAGCGTCTGCATTTACACAAACATTTAGTCTGAATACACATGCAGTAAGATAACATCACTCTGTGTCTCGGCCTGTATTATCTGGAGACATCAGTGGAATGCGTATGTTTGTGTTTATAAGTGTCTATGTTTCCTGGTCTGCAAGTATTACAGAAGAAAAACAGATAAATATAATAAGGGAACAAATGAACCATATTCAGTCATTTACTGTGAAGGGGAAGTGCAGCTGCTGCTTTGGAGAGGCGATGTATTATTATTATTATGACTAGTTATTAAACCCTACAAGTGGCTCAAAGAATGAGGATAAGGAATTCTTTAGTTCCCTCTGAGTGAATATGTTTTAATCTGAAGCACTTGTCAATAAGACTTCATGCCCTTTGAGAACTATGTTGAAATTCTTACCTGTCGAGACTAAAAGCTTGAAGGGAAAAGCCCAACTTGTAGGAGAGGCTCGTGTTTACCTGCCCGACTGCTTCGAGTACTCATTAGGACACAGACAGCTTGTACGGTTACTCGTGAGACTCTTCTCTGCATCGACCCGCAGACGTCTACGTGTCTCAGCAGACTTCCTGTCTTTGTGGCTGATTTGTGTCCCTCAGATCAACAATAGCTGAGCAGCAACAAACGTCTTTATTCTGACAAATACAAAGAAGAGTTATCTCTACTTGCTTCAGAATGGAAACTAATATTTGAATGTGTATTTTTTATGATAACCATAATGTTAAACACAAGAGTCTCCTGGATACTTTACCAATGCTATAGCGTTATATTGCTCTTTGGTTTGATTGAGACTTTCTCTATGTTAAAAGTGTTGCTGGAGTTGTAAGAATGTGTGTTTTCTTCCATCAGCTCGGTATAAGGAGTGGGACTAAATAGTTCCCGAGCATCAGCAGTCAGTTTCGCCTATTGTGAATAAAAAGGCCGGCATGCCAACAGTTGTGTTGCTATGTTTGTGCTTCCCCGTACACGACATCCTCACAGATCGCTCCCGGGCTCAGATTGTAATAGTCATTCATCGCCAACCTATGCAGAGTAATGTTACATACATTACATTGTAACATAGTAAAGAAACATATTCGTATGTCCAAGACCACAGCTCTTCATCTTCTAGTCGTAAACAAGTCGGGTTTCATAGTCTGAGTTACGGGGATGGGTTGTAATGCACTGGTCAAAAGAAGACATAGGATTCATTCACACACACACACACGCACACGCACACACACACACACACACACACACACACACACACACACACACACAC
>NW_022280061.1:3128908-3159346 GCF_004355925.1 Anarrhichthys ocellatus | reverse complement strand
ACACACACACACACACACACACACACACACACACACACACACACACAGTAGGTACATTTCATGTCACCACATTCATATCTCATACTGAAACAAAACAGGTACGACATTCTTCTGCTGACACCAAATACTATCAAATGTGTGTGTGTGTGTGTGTGTGAAGACAGCATGGAGTCTGAGATGACTACTCCTGGTCTAATAAGGCCTTTAACTGTTTAAATAATCATAATCGTGTATTACAATAATCAACGAAGACAGAACAGCTCCCAGCGTTGACCGTGATATGAGATTATCAGGTTCCTCAGACAACACAAGACGTAGTAATCAATCTCTTATATAAAGGTGGTTATATTATATAGTATATAGTACAGTGAGGCCGGGGGGTCCTGTGGTTACACACACTGAGCCGGTTACACTCAGTGACAACAGAAATCACCACGTAGAAGATGTTTACCTGCCGGCTTATTTCAACCTTTTGTAAAAAGTTTGAACTTTAACTGATCTGCACTATAGAGCAGACAGCAGCACGGTGTTGGTGTTGCTGCAGTGGTGGAAGAAGCACTCAGATCTCTTACAGAAATAAAAGTAGTAATAATAGCGTTAAATAATGCATATAAAAGTTTACTTACGTAAAAGTATAAGAGTATGAGCATCAAAATGTACTTGAGTGCCAAAAGCGAAAGTACTCATTATAATAACGATATTATATTATTATTACAGTATATTGAATTCTAATCAGATTGATGTGTGAGCACAACTTGCAGCTTGTAAAGGCTGATTTCAATTGATTACTGGTTCACTCAATCTATAATAATTATCTTAATTTAGAAATCCATCATAGTTTGTATTATTAATCTGAGTAATTTAAGTCATCAAATGAATGCAGAGGAATAAAAAGTAATCGACACAAGTATAAAGCAGCAGAAAATAGAAATACTCAACAAGTACAAGTACTAAAAGTGTACAGTACTTGCGTAAATGTACTTGGTTACACTGAGGCTCGGCCTTTGGGTCAAACAACACAGCTAGCACAATATGGACTCATCAGGGGAACGCAGAGACGTGTAGTCTGCTCACAGCTCCTAACCGTCATTAAGGGGCCTTGGTCACAAGATCACTCTGCTGCTACTAGCCAGTGGTGTTTCACTCCACGCACACACAGATATACAGTACAGCCCCCCCCCCCCCACACACACACACACACACACACACACCGCTGGAATGACATTGTTGTTCATTCAGAGAAGCAGCTTGCTGTCGTAGCTGGCTGCGTTTGTTGTTGAAAGGTCCCCTGGGTGGAGATTCCTTTGGGCCTCAGTCATAAGGAGAGGCATCAATGGGAAACCAGTAGGGATAAATGAATGGGCCTGTGGTCAGGTGCTGCTCTGTTATGCGAGTGTTGCAACTGCTGAATGGTGAGCACATCGCACAACGATGACAAGAACTGGGGGCTGTTTTAAAGTAGCAACACACGTGAGAGCAGAAGTGCGTCCATTAGGATGTTTGGCTTCAACATGTAAAACTATTGTTCCCACAAACAACGGCAACTAGTTTGACGGAGCTTAAAGCAGTCAGCGTGCTTAAACCATCAGGCTTCATCACTTCATTCTGATTCCTGGTTCTTTCACTTGGTCGGGGTTAAGAATACAAGTCACATGGTTTAAAGCATCTTCCTACACAAGCGGACGTTAGCATACGACGTATTCAGAGCTCTGAGCAACAGCAACAACCTGGACTAACAGTAAGAATGAAAGATAAGGTCGGTAATCTTCTTGAATAACTTTTTTGATATTTTTGTTGAAATTCTCATTACATTTTGACAACAAGCAACATGTGCAACTGTACTTTACACTGTTATGATTTCTGTGGAGAGATTTCCTAACAATATATATATATATATATATATATATATATATATATATATATATATATATATATATACTGACAATCCGACAGTATATACTGTATATACTATAGACAAGCACAGATGTGTCATAAAGAGTAGCGAGTGCAGAAATAGTTAAATCACATTTAAAGATTAAACAAATGAGACACAAAGTGTCAATTTATGATGTGAAAAAGGTGTTGACATTTTGCTACATTTTCTTTGGTACTGTGGGCAAAACAAGGCAAGCTGTTTCTGGTATTCATGCTATGCTATGCTATGCTATGCTAAACACATCTTGACCTCGTTCTGTAAAGCAAGATTATGTGACTTTTATAAGAAGAAATAAAAGCTGTTAAAAGTTGAATTCATGAGCAATTAAAATACAACCATACTCAAATCAACACACACACACACACACGAGTGTTGCTGCTCCAGCCTTACTTGGTCTGGTGACTAATTCAGATTTTTAGATTTTGTTTTAATGCTAAACATTTCAAGGGTTTTTAACGACAAAAACAAGGAACTGACAATATAAACATTGAATTCAGTGTTTCATTAGTCTGTAATCTCAAGCAGTGTTGCACACTGATATCAATACTCTCAGCTCATTCTCAGAATGAAGGCAAATTAATGGAATAAATGTTGAACTATTTCTATAAAGAGATGGGGAAATAAAGTCTACATTTCCTTGTGGTTGGGGGCATATCCATGAAGCGAACTGACTCAATAAGTTATGATTTGGGTGAGCAGCTAACCTCGGCTATCGACGAGCGTGGTTGAAGTCTGATTTTGTCATTTCTCCCACATCCGCCCCGTCCCGATGTGTAGGTCGAGGCACACAGTTGCTACAGTTCTGCATCGTGCCACACTCGCTAAGCCTCGCTCGCTTTTGAGCAATCAAATCTAATTTGAGGGACTTGATTTTAAGCCCTCGAATAATTATACTCGAACCGCGATTCTGTTTCCCTCGGAAATACTTCACGTTAAAGCGGCTGAAGACACTTTCACTGCTGCTCTCGTGTGACTTTACGCTCAACGCTGTTTGCATGTCATACATGACACACACGTCTCAAGCTGAATACAACACAAGACTCTGCGTACTTGCTGCAGGTTATTAGGAGGAAATTCTGTGTGCAGTAAGCCGATGATCGTTTGAGCGGATCGTCCAGTGTTGGCTGTTCGATCCCCGCCTGTGATGTGTGTGTGTGTGTGTGTGTGTGTGATAAAAGTGCCATTCAAATGCAACCATATAACTCGTCACCACTTATTGTGCTTCTACGAGCCCATACAGTGAAGTGTGACAGTTCATGAATGTGTAATAAATGGCGGACGTGTTTGTTTGAACCTTTTTTGCTGTTTTGTTTTCAGTCTGTTGTTTGTTGTGATGGTTCAGCTCGAGGGGAAACTATCCCGGTAAAATAAAGGAAACCAGCAGCAATAACATGTCTCATGGCTTTACCGTCACCGTGACACAGAGAGAGCTAATTAAACACCTGAAAACACACATTTTTGGCAGTGAGTACTTGAAGCTTTAAAACTCATAATTAATACCTCAATAAAAACAATTAGCCGAGGCAAAATCCTTAAAGCTAGAATGAGCTAAGTACTCTATAAAAAAAGTTCCCGTGCTTTGTGCAATAGGCTTTGAGAATGTGGGTTATTGAGGAAAACATGAAACCTGCAAGAACATCCTGCATCCTGTGTTGTTTTTATTACATTACGGCATCAATAATCAGGATGAAAACATGATGATGCTGGTTTTATAGAAATACGCAATCCAGTGGAAATATCGCTTTTGGTTGAATCTAAAGAACAGTAACCTGTTTAAATCAAAATATGAACCATTACAGTGATGATTATTTATATAATAATAAAGTCTGTCAATGTATCCATGTCTGTGCTGATTTAAGACGTTTACAGTTTAACCATAGATATAATGTGAACAGCCTTAAAGTCAAACAACATAATTCTGTAACTCTTAAAGAGCCATAAACACGGTTTCTCTCTGATTACTAATGAACCATTACTCATAAGAATAACACATGGCTTCCACTGTGTTACAGCTCTTATCCCCAAAGGGAAAATCCACCCGAAAACAGAACCGCTACTCCAACGATTTTGAACCAGGAAGACGAGATCTACAAACGCTGCCGACTGTCACCTGAAGCAAGAAATCAGGACATCAAGACTCACTGATACGGACGAAACACAACTCCCTAACACGAGACCAGCAGAATCACCATCTGCAAAGGTTTCAAACAGCACAGGGATAATAACTCAAGCTGGAGGGTCAGCTGTGGATGGGGTTGAGGTTTTTGAGCCTGGATCTGGGTCTGGAGGGTCAGCTGGAGCAGTGGCAGCGGCCTGCAGACCAGAGTGGGGCTCTCCTAGCAGTCCCCCCCCCCCCCCTTGCTGTTAGCTGGGAGACACCAGAGAAGGAAAAGAAGTGCAGGCATACACTAAGAGAACTGGTCGACCGAAAAATGCGTCTGTGTGTTGACAACAAAGCTGAGTATGCAGATCTGATTTCTGTCTGAATGGACCGTATTCCAACTACTTTCCCCCGTTTACACTTACGTAAGAAACGTCTCACGCGCATCACAGCAACGTGTAAGAAAAGCATCTGAATCGGATCATTAAAGACGCTGATGTGACACTTTTTGGAGTTTGTTTCATTGCCATAATTTCAATGTGAGCTGTTACATGCAAACCAATATGAAGTGTATTAATTATATCTATATATTCTTTGTTTGTCCGGTTATCAAATGAAAGCTGTGATGGTATTTATTCTTAATATAGAGATATTTATCAATCGGGGTCTTAGGTGGATTTTCTTTGATACTTTGGCATGAAATGACCTGTTGACTTTTGACTGGTGCAAATTTCTCACAAAACAAGAAAACTACCAGGAACATTTCCCAAATGTCCTCCAAACTGATGTGATTAGTTTCCTTAAAACCATGAACTGTCATTAATAATGAAATCATAGGACTACGCTGATGCTCAATCCTTCCTGTTGTTTGATTTATTATTGATGTGTCTTACACAGCCAGCTGAAATGAAACACTGGTGCTGCTGAAGCCTCCGAAAAGTATAGGCTCCATCAGCTGATTCTAAAGAGCGCTGGTGTCTCTCGGGCCTGTGAAGGGCCCGTCTCGGGCTTTTTCCTCCTGCAAGTAAATGGAGAGACTGGACAGTGTGCCCGGTGTTATCAATGAAGCCAGCCTCTTGGCTCTCCAAAAAGTGCAGCTTGGAAGGCGTCCACGGCAGGGCATTAGGCCTGGAGGTTTGTGTCGTTTGTAATTTATAACACTGAGGGAAATGGGCAAGAGGACAATATGGGGAGAAGTGGGAGAGAGGGAATGTGGGAGGAGGGGGATGGGACTGCTCGCTGCACAAGCAAGTGGCTCTGCTTCCCCGAGTGTGCTGCACAGAGCCTGCTTACTAGGCTGACCAAGCTGGAGGGCTTTCTCTCCGAGGCACAGCCTGAAAGGGCCTTAGTTTTCCTTCTGCTAGTCAAAGTAAGTAGAAACTATATAGATATAGAGCTGTGGACGCAGACATATAAGTGCAAATGCAGAGAAAGCTGTCTGTGGGAAGAGGAGAATGCTTGGTTTGAAGAATAAATGAAATATCGACGGCTCGACACTGTACAAGACACAGTGTTTGATAGCAGCCGGCGGCAGCTTTAGAGAAGCCAGTAAATCAAAATGGATGACTTTTAATGAAGTATCACTCCCTCCTTGTCTCACTATCGCACTGAACCTCTGCAGCTCAGTGACTTCACCGACGGGACGGACTGTCACTGTGAGGAACCTGATATTCAGAGAGAGCTTTACAACACAGTGATCATCATCATCATTCTTCTCCTCCTGCTAATCGTCATACAGCGACACTAATAGCAGCAATTTCCCTTCATTTCATAAGAATGACATAACGCACACATTACTATGATAATATCTTAACGACATAATGGCAGTCAAAACAATATGTCCATGACTTTCTCTTCTCACCAGACACAAAGAAGAAGAAGTTTTTACTGAAGACAGTTTCAAAGATTTACAAAAAAAGAAAATCTGAATTCACTTTTATTTTATTTAGCGAGACAAGATCTGCCGCTGAATGCAACACGAGCGTCTGGAAGTACTTATCGTGATGACTTCACAGATTATGAAGGGATTTTTACTTCTGGCAGAGAGTTTTTGATGCTGACTTCATCGCATTCTTAATTGTATTTCCCGTACGTGTTGAGAGATCTGCCATAAACTTCATGATTGCCTCGGACCATTCGATCAGCCCTGTGGACATCGACAAGGGTCTCACGAAGCCTGAGGCCACCAGACCGAGGAACAGACCTGTAACGTGATCAATGCAGACAACTCATAGACACTCATAGCATTAACCTGTTCCTTTACTTCTTAGTCTGCCGTTATGGTAATAGTCAATTATAAAGTCTGAATAATCTGTTTACGCCTCGGTGCAGTGTGATCTCTGTTTTGGGAAACAGCTTATTAAAAGGAGCGTGGGGGTGGTTGCATTCTGGATTGTGTAATAACACATTTCCCTCAGTAGTGCACGGCTACAGATCCTTGGCAACATGTGCTGGAAGCAGACTCGGCTCCTTAACTACATCCACAACAAACAAAAAACGTACCAAAGCCTTTTCTTCAGGAATCATCACAGACGCTGTACGAGCAACGAAGCGAGTCGCTGAGGAGTCGAGCAGTGACGTTAGTGAGGAGAAAGCATGTGAAGCAACATGTGCAACTGTACTTTACACTGTTGTGATTTCTGTGGAGAGATTTGCTGACAAAAGAGACAGAAAGAGCAGCATACGTGTTGCAATAAGTACCTCGGATGAGTCCCTGTTCGGGTTTAATATGCTCTATTTCAGTAGACGCTCAGTAGCCCCTTGTACCCCCGCTGTAAGCAGTCTTTTGATACATCACTGTATCAGAGCCGAGGAGGCCAGATCACAAAGGTCTGGATCAAAAGTCTTCCATGAAAGAAATTCATACAATTTGCTCTTCAAAGTGAGGTTTCCTAAACATCTCCAATGCAACAGGGACCTTGTTGTGCTTCTTTTTGAAGACAGCAGCACTTTGTAGTTCCTATTGGACCTTTTGTTGGTCGCACATAGGTTTGCCAAGTGAGCAGAGATTGTGGGCGAAAGCATTTTCCAACTAATGCCAAATATAGCAAGCTGACACTGACACAGTTGTTTGTATGGTGAACAATAAAAGCGGGCGTTGTACAGGTAGCGTAGCGTCACGTAATGGTATAGCCGACCTGAAGACTCGACGTTTTCACCTCAGCGCACGCATTGCCGTACAGCAAACCAACGGTGCTTTTGTGTTAAACACGAAGTATATGGGGTGCCCGGGAGGAAATACATGTAAAGTAGAAGTCATAATGCCAGATCAGACAGGCTTTGGGAATGCACTGCGCCTGGATTCACACTCCTCAACTGTTGTACTAATCGGGTCTTAACAGCCTACTTCATGTTGTACCAGAATCTGAAGAATGTAGGCCAATTCAAAAGCCAGTCTTTAACACAACAAACTCAAGAGTTCAATCCAGACAATATCTAAATCACCAAGAGTCAACCACCAAGTCACTTCAATCGCGTTGCAATTGGAAACTCACCACATGGGACAAATGTGATGATTACATCACATGTGGAATGTCTATATTGAGCATACCCTACAAGGTGGCTATGTTCAACATAAGCATCCTGTATTAATGGATTGAACAACATTAACTACACATCAACTTTACATTCCTGCTACAATGCTTTAGAACCCACCACCAGCTCCCATTCAACTCAACTTGGATCTCGCTTGACAAAAATCCATCAGAGTAAACATCTCATCACCTAAATTATTTGTCATAGTTCTGTTGTTGTGGGCCTGCTGACAGTTGTTTGGGTTAGTTTTGGTTGTGCACTCAAGGACACCAGATGCTACGTACCCAACATCAGACAGCAGACAGAGTTAGTGAGATCTTCCCTGATGGTGTAAATCAAAAGGAGTTTTGGAAAGAGATGAATGACTTACGTTTGACAGGTGACTGGAATAAAAGGCTCTAACTGAATCCTAACAGCGCTGCATGTCTGCTGGATGTATAAAGATGTTTGCTAACACGCTGTGACACAAAGTAAAGACACTTTAACTGTGATGGATCGCCAACAGTTCTTCCAGAAGGGTTTTGAGTCTCTGCAAAAAACACCATGCTTTGGGAAAAAAGAAGAAGAGTTGGCAGTCGTATGAAGTATTCATGATTTGTAGCATAATGGGCTAAACGATGCAAAAACAACAGGTGGTCCTTTAAATTGAAAGTCAAGAGAACAACAGAGGAAAAGTTACAACGCAACAGGTTTCTACAACAGCAGCTTTCGCCTCCTCTCTTAAAGTATTGCCAAACGGGTTGATTACAAAAAGTCAAACACAGGTGCTAATTATCTATATTGAATATGTATATTTTCATAAACTCACTATGGCTTAAAGGCAGCTCAGGTGACTGGACGAACGAACACAAATCGACAGTATTTATATGGACGACGATATAATGCTTATTTATATTGACGGCATGTGTTAATGTGATAACTACGCCGTTTGTAAAATTACATTCCACACAAGAAGAAAAGTCGACTACAAACGCCGCCTCCTGTGAGGCAAAGTACGGGGAAATGCAGACAACCTTTGATTGGAGGTAATTAGTTGAGCGGCTGGCAGGAGAAGCCTTGCTGAGTTCAAAGGGGTGTCCCTCATCAGGAAACATTAAGTGTTCTTACCAACACGATGCCATTTAATCCCAGCAGCATTAGCACCAAGGGTTACCAGGCAAACACACACCATTTCTGGACTTTCGCTACGCTATGCTACACGCTCCGCACACACATCCAGAAAGAATAACGGTGTTTGAAGCAAAACTTCTGTCGGCATTTCAACGAGGCCGACAGAGTAAAAAGAGTTTAAGACAAAGTACGGAGCATAGGGACCGTGAAGGCTGCTGAATCTGAATTAAGCATAGATTGGCCTATATTGCAGAAATCAGGGAACTAGTTCAAGACGTGCCAGGCCCCATGTAGGCTCCATTACACTGGGGACCTTACCCTCCAACAGTGGAGCATGTATACCCTGGGCTATAAGACACAGGCATAAAAACACGACTTCAACTGGTAGCTTAAAAGAGATAAGCAGGGAAACTACACCAATTTAGACACCACGTTTACTAGTTATGGATGAGAAGTACTGAGTTGTTTGTGTGTCTGTTGTTAGCAAAGCAGAGAGAGAGACAATTGGGGATAAAAGGTTTTTCTTGCCTCTGTTGGGTCAAGTTCCAGTTCCACCTCTGGACTCCCATATTCAAGTCAGGCAAGTGGCCTGCCTTCCCCAGGGGCAGAAAGCTCTCCAAACATCCAAACAGTAGATACCTTCATCCTCTCACAAGGCTGGTTACACTGCATGGGGGTGAGTGAGTGAGTGAATAGCACAAAGTCAGAAGGGCATCTAAATTCCTGCTTCGGACTCAACTGCTTGCTTTGGTCCCGAATGGCACACACTGACCCACTCATTAACCGGTAAACCTGCAGCTTGACAAGCAGCCCCCGGGTGACGGTAATTGTTGCAATCGCAGACGGAGAGCAATTAATGAAGGAGGTCAGAAGTTTCCAGACGGGTGTCTGCCTGAATTAAAGAGCTCCCGCATGAATCTCACTGTGACCCCTGACCTAGGCTCTGGGTCGGGCCGGGGTAACTCAGCACTTTATTTTCACCACCAAGCAAAGGTTCATCGTCACTTTTGAGATATTCGTATTTTAAACTTTAAATCAGTGTGATCTGTGTAGAAGCATCTCCGACAAATCTACAACAGCACAGAGAAACCAGCAGAGAGTTTACACCGACTGCTCCGACGCGGTCTCTAATAAGAGTTTCTTGTCTTTCGTTTTTTGTAACAGACTTCAGACGACTATGCAGCTCCGCAAGCGGCATCAAATTAATTAACAATGACTTACAATACAAAGCACTTTGAACTGCGTGTGCGCTGCGACCAGAGCCAGATTGACGGGAAACTTTGACCCCATAGCCCCCCCCCCCTACAACAGTTGCTTATGACTTCCATGAGAGGCTGACGGCGAATTCCCTTCTGGCACAGGGCCAGCCCCCGGACTGGACCTGTATGAACTGTGCTGCCAACATGATGCGAACATGGAAATAAAAAACTGCCTTTAGTAAACAGTAACAATGTAGATTTACAATGCAGGCTGTTATTCAACAATTGTCAGACTATTAAACGGATGTGCTGAAGAGCACACGTAAAAGGTTTGCTATCGTTACACAACAATAAGCTGCGTTACACCTGTAAACACATTGATTACATCGACAGAACAGAACCCCACATCTCTGCCCAAGCTCACTGTTTGTGCACAAAGCTGAAACACTAACAGCGTTACCTGTATTGACCCAACAGAAGTGTTATCAACGACTACATACTGCAGCCTCAAAGAGGGGATGAGAGCGGATGCAGACGGACCTGGATGCAGATTGAAGAGTGTCTCTAACTGATAGTGATAGTGGTCAGACTATAAGTCTACTTTCAGATATTATTCCACACTACATTACTTGCTCCACTTCCTTTAATAGTTCATTTAGTTTATCATTATTACTGTACCATGTATCGTGACAGCTCCTTTAAGAGTAATATTGATACTAGAATCAGAATATGTGTTCAAAACAAATGGCCAACACGTCGTAAAACTGTGCGCAGCACATTCTGCCTCCACAACCAGAGATCTCACTGCTTCAAATCACTATCGGAGCTAAAAAGTGTATTTGTGTGCGTCGTTGAATTCAATGTGACGTTGCTCTGTGACTTTTGATTTAAGCGGCTGGAGGTCTGCCAACGCTGCCGTTCCTTCTGTTCTTTCTTTTCCGTCCTAACACGCAGACTCACGGGTCAAGAACAGCCGTATCACATCAAAAGACCAACATGTCAGCCATCAGACGGGCACAGTCCAGTGTAAGAGGTGAGGCGAGAGATACTGCGAGGATCATATGTGGTGATAATGTACCACAACATGTCACAAGGCTCTCCTGTCTGAAAAAAGATCAACAAGGTCAAGGGAACTGTTGTTCCCTGCTGCTAGTGCGTGTCCGTAAATAGTCAACTGTGATGAAAACAAACCCCCCCTCCCCCAACTTGTTTATTATGCAATGCAAATTTGGCATGGAGAACTACACCTACTTTCTGGTAATGGAGCTCAATGATTTGCTCTGTTTTCCTCCCAATTAATCCTCTTAAAGTATTAAAGTATTGATGAATCAGTGTGCCCGTGGATCACCGGGTTACTCCTGTAGATGCAGACCAGCATCACATCTACACATACTGTGAGGAGCAACTACGTAGAGGGTGGGGCTGTGCAACACATCAGGTAAACCGTGGGTGAGGTAAACGTCGTTCTCAAACGCCATGCGCATACACATTTCTCACACGCACACACACACACACACACACAAACACATGGGGGGCTCGAGGGTGTTAGAGGCTGTTATTCATTATCCACACGACTGCATTCCAGGGCTGGACAAAAGGAGTTATCGCCACCATCATTCAGAGGCAAGCACAAGAGAGGTAGAGAGGGATTTAAGCAGGTTCTCAAACAAGATGCCCCCACCTGATAACCTTAGCACTGCCGTTGCACCATTCCCACATGTCCTAATGCGTTCACAAATCAGAGAGAGAGAGGGAGAGACAGAGAGAGAAGGAGGGGAAGCAAGAGGAGAGAGAGAGACCATGTGAACATTAACACTGAATGGAAGCGATGGAGAAAGATAGCGACACCTCCTCCTCCTCCTCCTCCTCCTCCTCCTCCTCCTCCTCCTCTGTACAGGAAGTGACCAGTGAGGCAGGTGCACCTCACTACTGATGTGGCTGCTTCAGTGCTTTGAGTCAGTCCAGATAACAAACGCACAAACAACCCTTTTTTCTTCTTCCTTCACTACCTGGAGTTTATTGTCAAATCAAGGGGACACACGTTCTCCTCCCCCCTTTTATTGCTGAAGATCAGGCTTTAGACATTTAAGATTCACTCACACACCTTGACCTGTTGATGGACAGAGCAGAACAGGCATTCAATAGTTCACCTGTTTGCCCTCCCAAATCCAACGGGTGGACAGGTGAGAGGCCAGCCAGCTTGTGCAATGACCTTTGACACTCGAGAGCCAAGAGAGATTAATTTGGCATCACAATAATATATAAAAAATAACGTCAACAAATGCACTCTATATCTAGTTGTCTCACCTTTTTTAAACTCCTCCAGCATTGCATCCAACTTGGTGTCATTGAACACAAAATGTAACGGGTGGCTGTAAAACTTTGTGATGGTTTTGAGAGGGGTGCAATCATCCGGGTCCACAAACGCCAGGTCCTTGACAAAAAGCAGATCCACTATGTTGGACCTCTCGCCCTCGAAGACCGGGATGCGCGTGTAGCCGCTCTTCATGATCTCCGACATGGTGTTAAAGTCGAGGGTGCCGTCCCCGGGGATCATGAAGCAATCTCTCAGCGGCGTCATCACGCCCTCCACGGTCTTAGTCCTGAGCTCCAGCGCGCCCTGGATGATGTTCAGCTCCTCCTTCACCAGGTCGTTGTACGGGTCCGTGACGCGCAGCATCTCCAGGAGCTTCTCCCGGTTGTACACGGTTCCTATCTCCTGTCCCAGGAGGTAGTCGAGCAGCTTGCTCACCGGGTAGGAGGCGGGGAAGGTGAGCAGCATGAAGAACTTGGTGAGGAATATGGTGTTGGCCCCGACGGCGAGGCCGTGTCTGGAGCAGATGGCCTGGGGCACGATCTCTCCAAAAATGACTATTCCAATGGTGGACATGACCACCGCGATCAGCCCCGAGCCGGCGATGTCATCCAGCAGGATGGTCAGCGTGGTGTTCACCAGCACGTTCCCGAGCAGAAGCGAGCAAAGCAAGTAATTCCCTTGGCTCCTGACCGGCTCGATTTTTTTGGCGTAAGTCTTCTCCTTCTCCGTGCCGCAGTTCTGGACTATCTGGAGCTCCATGGGGTCCAGAGCCATGAGCCCCAGGTTCAACCCGCTGAACATACCCGACAGGCAGAGCAACATGGAGATGAAGATGACCTGGAGCCAGAAGGGCAGCAGAAACTTTTTCTCCTCCACCACGATCACCATGGTGTCGTCCCCGTCGTGGTAGATCCAGGTGTTCTCCGTCCACGGGTCGTGCATCCCGCCCACGGCCGGCGTCGCGGTGGCGATGCATAGGTAGTACGATTTACTCCTCTCCGTCTTGCGCAGCGGTTTGACCTCGATCTCAACTATTCCGGTCGTCTTTCGACTCACGACGATGTTGGGCAATATAATTATATCCGAAGTCCTAATGCCGCAGGGATGCAAGCTGGACGAGTCCTCTTGGCTCTGGTTATCCCCGGAGGAGCTGTCAAGGCTCCCCACCGTCCGGCTCCGCTCGTGTTCCGTGAAAGAAATTTTGGACCAGGTCTCGTTGTTGATGTTCTTCCCGTACACCCTTAACTTCACCCGAGACCGCTCACTCACCCGCAGGTAGCCCCTATCCATGAAGGAAATGTCGTCCGTGTCCTCCAGTCGGAGCCCTATGATGACGGTCTCCTCGGACCCTTCCTTGCCACTTGTCGGGGTGACACAACAGCCAGTGACAGTTAAGAAAAGCATCGCCAAAGCTCGGACCCGGTTAAGTGACGCCATTTTTGCAGCGGTGGGTGCTCGGGACGACGGCTCTGCCATATCGATAACCAATGGCGATCAACCTCCTGAATGAAAAGGGCTTTTAAAAATCAGAGCCAGTCGGAGTCCGCCTTCATCTCCGCCGAGGGTTGCCGTGACTTGTGCATCGGGACCTGCTCGTTCCCACTACGTGTCCGACACTGATGACTCGCGAGCGCAGGCTTATGGGCCAACTCGTGCCTCCCCTGATGTCCCCGAGACAGGCGACGGCGGCGACCAATCAGTAGCGGCCGGTGGCCCGGGGGCGGGGCGTGCGCAGCCTCCTTGGCGAATCAAATTCCAAAACAAGTGCACCTCATGTTAAGAGACAGTCGAGACTCTGCTGACTTTTTTAAACACACATCCTTCTACAGGAGATAACATGATTGTACATGATTACAATGCACTTGTAAAAAAGATACATATCAATAAAGATAGACACAATAGCATGAGCTACAGTACAATATAATGCAGACATAATTATAATGTTGAGAGACTATTAGAGGCGTTCACTCAACTACATGGCATTATTATAATCTACATTAGGATTCAAATGAAGCACCATCATCTGTTGTGGATGCAAGTTACAAGGCAGTTAAACCAAGTTCTCCTTTTCAGATTGTTTTATTTGAATAATTTTAAGAGGCCTGTAGAAAGTATTCTGTATTTCATAAGAAAAAGCATATTTATAGAAAAGTTGTAAAAAATGATTTTTTTGTAGCAGAAATATATATTTTTTTATTTCCTCTTTTTTAATCCCTCAGATTTATCTTCGGACTCCATGGAGTGTCAGAACACAGTTATGAGCCAACAGTAATGGTGTGTATTCATCAGTGACGACTACAAAAGGCCCATTTCATATCTACTATGAAGACTTCTTCTTTGCTTAAAGGCACCTCATGCAATACTGGTGTAAAGAATCCACAATAATATATGTGCAAAAATTAATGGAATCAATATGTATTGTCCTATAACAGAAATGACAATAATTAACATAATACTGATATTAGTTTGAACACTTCTGCGAAGCTCATACTAATGCAAAACCTGTCGACGTATTGCCTAAACTAATCAATATAGTTTGATGTATTACAACATAAGCGGCCCAAAGGTGGGAAAGTCCTGATGAAGGTGTGAATGGCATACATATATGATTCAGATGTCAAAGACTGGAGGCAAATGGCTTCATAAGAAGAAGGCACCAACACTGTTCAACATTATGTACAGTTTTTGGATCTTACCTTCATACAAAGTAATTTTATTTATTTGTAAAATAAATTAAATGAACCTTTTTCAAGTTGGAGGATTGACAAGCAAGTATGCACAGAGCATCAAGAAGACACATGTTTATGTGCAAGTGATTTATTTCAATGCCATTGCATCATAAGGCATACTCTTAGTCAGTACACTTGAACATCTTTCATTATTCATATATAGCATGATGCTGGGCCTGTATCTCTCAGTGCTCTTCCCACCATCATTTGCAGCAGGTAGCAGACTTTGTGCTGCAGCACCCCCCTGTGGCTGCACCTGGACTTGGTTTCTCCAGCTGGAGGACCAGCTCAAAAGGATCCACAATGGCTTCCTGTGTGAGTTCAACAAGGTAGAAATCAGCAGGAGTCTACTACACACACTTCTATTCAAGTATTACATGCATAATAATTCCATGCAAGACAGTTTGTAAAGAACTTAAAAAAGTCAATTCTCACTTTTTATGATTTCTAGCACTACACACCCATTCACATGTTTCTATGTAAAGGCAGAGTAACAGTTGTTGTACGCCGAGCTTTCACATGCATGTTTACACTTGGTATCAGTGTCTTATGTATCACACACTGGTTGTTCATTAAATTAGCATTTCACAGTAGCTGTGCTTTCACAACGAGACCAAAGGCCTTTTATTACTATTATCACCAACTAGCCACGCTGATTAGAGAAAACTACCTCCGACACAATTTCACTTCAGAGGGGCAGTCCAAAGGCTGAACCCCTGGACCACCGAGATTCAAAAAACGAACATGGAAATCCTTCAATAGCAGAATAAAATGTCACGAGTGATACTAGGATCTGGGTAGTCATTGAAAAGCATATAGTACTGTTTGTAGATGTGTGTGTGTGTGTGTGTGCACAGGACGACCACAAGCGCTGATAAGATGGCATTCCACTCGCTGAGAAGAGAACATTTCTTCCTGTTCAAGGTTCCCCAGCATGACTCCACAGTCTGGTTATGACTCCAAGACAGCTGCTTGACCTTGTGCGCGTGGATGTGTGCGTACGTATGTTTGAGTGGGTATGTGAGTGTTTGTGTGTGTAAGATCTTGCAGCATGCGTCCTGGTGCACACATGCGTGTGTGACTGTGTGCACGGTTCAGACAGTGGGGCTCTCTGGGTGTGTCACACACACTTGAAACCAATACGACCAACACACTGACCTCTAGTGCTCAAAGCAAAATCACACAAAGACATTTCCCGGAATTTAAGTTGTGACACTGACCTTAAGTTTGGCTCCGCGGGGCTCACAGGGGCCTCCCGGTGGCTGAAAAGTGAAGTCTGCCTTAAATCTGGACTGGGTCAGGATGGCGGCCACCTCTCCGTCAACCTCCACCACGTCATCGACCTGTGAAACACACTCACGTCATTAGCAAACAAACAAAGTGCATGAGCTGAAGACATGGAGCTGTTCTTGTACGGTGGGATGTGCAGACCTTGAATGTGTATTGACGGTCAAACTGGAAGCTGTCCTCCACCCCTGTGATGCTCCCGTTATACATGACCCGACAGGGCTTGGTGTTGCCTTGAGGGACCTTGAACAGGCGGTATGTGGCCGATACGAACTTGAAGTCACCTGTATTGCAAGAACAGGTCAGAAAGAATCACGAAATGCATCAGTCAATCTCAACAATTTAGCTGATCCACAGCTCAGAAGGAAAAAGTCGGCGTGTAGTAACGACCTGACGCAGTAACACCTGCACAAACCTCAAAGGCCCTACACACCCGTGGTGCAGCCACACAGGTGTGTTCACTTATCGAGGCTAGTTGGACTTCTGTGTGAGCATGCACATTTTCGACAATAATCCAGAATCCAAAGGAAGAATCCCATTGGCTTTTTCAAGGGAACCAGTGTGATGCTAATGTACAGGTCTGGCCTACAGAGATACCTCATCCCCGCAGCACTCTATACACAAAAATAAATGATTAAAAACCAAAGAACAGAATAGTATCAAACCCAGAATGTCCTGCAGCTCGTTGTTGTCAACCGTGATGACGCTGGCTGTGACCAGCCGTGGTGGGCTGAAGCCCACTTCTTCAGCCAATAGCAGCAGATCTTTCCACCAGAGCGCTCCACCAACACACTCACCTGTCAAGAGGAGTTACACTGTGAAATTCTGGCATGCGTCTGTGAGCTTTTATGGCAGCAGGATATTAATTTGACGCACCCCACAGGACTTTGTGATTTTTAATTTCCTCTGTTAGTCTTCCACTGCTGTAGATGTCACTGAAGTACAGCTCACCTCCATCCTAAAGACCAACAGTCAAACCATGTATGTAGTGAATATCAAACTACGTAGACTAACAGGTTGAACGATTCTCAAACAATTATTGTTTTGCCTTTTGCCGCAGCATTGTCGGCATGTTTAATGAGTGTACCTTGAGCACGCTGTAGGCTTCAGCCAGAACTCTCTTCTTGTCTGGAGAGAGATTCACCACGCAGTTGGAACTGTGGCAGAAAATCAGCGTTTCAACTTAATTTCTTTAGAATTACAAAAGCATCAAATGACAAAACAAAGAGGGAGTGAATGACTTCGTACATGATGATATCAAATGAGCTCTTTTCCAAACCCACTTCTGTCAGGGCCTCAATGTAGCCCTGGACAAAACTAACGTTGGGCTTCTTGTAGCCAAACTCCTTCATGTGATAGTCCACATGTGTCCTGGCCACGTCCAGCTAGAAGAGAGCACACTGTCGCATTTAAAGCTGTATTTGCCGTATGAGTCTTAAGCAGTTCGTGCATACTGGGGAGCAGAACTTTGTCTATTATAAGAAAATGGCCATTTTTATTTTTCGGTATACATCATTGTCAGCTTGCTGTGGCCATGATGTGATGATAGTGTCCATTACCTGGTCCTCAGTCATGTCAATGCCAGTGACATGGCCCTTCTGGCCCACCAGCTGACTCAGCATGTAGCAGTCCCTTCCACTTCCACTGCCCAGGTCCAGTATCTTGCAGCCCTCCAAACACTCTGGCACCACCAGACCACAGCCATAGTACCTGAGGGGGAGAGCACACCCACTGTAAGCATCGGTGGATCAGGGATTGTTGCGCCTGTAAACACATCTGAAAGCAACAACTGAGAGTGGGGACAACAGTCCAGGGACCTGGCGGTGACTTCGGGGTGCACTTTCTTCAGAGCCTGGCGGATGAATGCAGGGACGGGTTTGGCCAGAGCCACGCAGGCATTGCTCTTCAGGTCCTCGGTTTTCTTCAGCACCTTGCCGTAATAATCCTGTTTGAGAGCAGAAGCGCTAGCTATGGTTGGTGCGCGTCGTAAAGCAGTTTGATATCAGTCAGCGGTGCAATAATTGACTCATAACAACACGTGCAAGCTGTACTTTGGTCGGTGAATCCACCTAAACAGCATTACTCAAGTTTTAATAAAAGTTGCCAGTGTTTTAGCTGACGTTAATTAAGGCATTGTAATTATGCTAGCGGCCACCCCGGCCCGTGCAGTGTAAACAGGTGGTGCACGTTCTACCTTGACATCCACGTGAACGGTGGTATCAACGAAGCCTCCTACGCACGCGCTTAAAAAAAAAAAAAAAAAAAGGTTTTATAGGTTAACGTCAATTTGCATGAAACGCTACGAGTTACTGTTAGCTAACTGCTAGCTGCTAACTGGCAGTGCTAGCAAATTAAAGGTTATAACTTTACTCCACAAGTTTACAGTTACACGGTCTAAATGTAACTTTAACGTTACTATAAAACAACCGTTACCGTCTCACTTAACGTTACAATTCATAATGCTAACGTTACATGAAAATACGATACGATAAAGGAGACACGAGGCATGTTTTGAGGTTTTTCTTACCGGTTGTCATCGGCCATTGCCCCGGAGACTGAAGTCCACAATTTGTGGAGGAAGGCTTTCGGCAATGGGTTGGCTTTTCTGCGCACAACTAATATTGCCTGTGTTCAGTTGACTTCCTTCTTTAGGGCACACCCTGTCCTTCATTGTCCGAAATCACAGCTGAACCCTGGTACCAAAGATACCGGATGTAACTGTGGTCAAAGATCATGTAATATGTTTTCATGAGAAGTAACTTCACTCAGTCTTGACAACAAATGAGTCAGCTTGAATTTAAAAGGGCATGTTTATTGAAAATACATCCAGCTTGGTTGTTGTGATAAATGGCTTGTAATCAGAACATGTGCAAAACCACCTTACAGACACCGGTGAAGAAAGAAAACGTGCCTTTAGTAACAACAAGAGAACACGTTATCTACTGTATTGTTAGTCAAACGTACCCTTCACACAACTTAAGTCGTTCAGAAGAAGAACAATCTTAAAAATAATACCCATAATGAGAAAAAAACATCTGTCCGTAGCAATAAAGCTAATGATTTCATAAAAATTATGAAAGCAACTATTTGGTTCACAAACATGTTACAGAATATTTTACACATTTTCAAATATAAAGTGGTTCTGAATTTTTTTTACAGTTCCAATATTTATTTTAAAGGATTCAGCAGATATGAAAAAATAGCTCGTCTTGGTACTACGTGTACCACAATCACACAATATCACTTTCTAGGTCACAAAAAAGCATTAACATATAAAGCACTTAAGAATGTGTTCAGGCATTCGTGGGTTAGATTCAATCATCTTAATGTAAATACAGAAAGTTTACGTTACAATTTAACTTGTGCTAGAAGCTTGGAGAGACATCTTCCGTTAGATTGTTTTAGGGTAGATAGAGAAATCTGTGAGACCAAAACATTTGTGCTTTGCAGACATTACAATGTGTGGACTTTTGAGAGTGCTCCAAAGAAATCTGACATTTGCATGATACAATGGCATGTAGCATGACCATATTCCAGTTAGTTTCAGGAGGATGGGAAAACTAAAATTTCACTCAATTTGTAAAAGTTGTATACTCATAATGTAATCAGTGGCATTGTCCATCGCACATTCATCAACAATCAACATCTAGTTTATTAAAGCTCCTGTAAGATTTGGATTAAACGGTTAGATTCAAAACAGAAGATACATGTACTAGAACTATGTGGTCTTTGTTTTCAATCCGCAGTGCAGTATTATAAATATTGCCTGTTAACTTGTACAGTCTGTCCATCATTAAATGATGATGTAAACTCCTGTTCATAAATATTCAGATATTAAGCATAACCAAAGACAACTATCAGACTGTTTTATAACTCTGCTTTTCTGTTATAGTTCATTTTTTTAATCAAAACTTTATTTTTCCAGTCAACAGGCCACAGCTGTTAATGACATTTTGTTGGCTACATTATGGGATGATTACCTTCATATGAAGTTGAGTAAGGGATGAATATACACACACACACACTAAACAAATATCTTAGGCTATTAGGAGCATTTCCTCTCAGATTGATTGGGATAGGGCCACACATTTGTAAAAATAAATAAAAAATGAACAAGCCAATTGACTGAAATCAGCGTTAATGTAATACAGGAAGCTCCTATATTTGTTTAATTAATGAATACCAAAACAAAAGCATGGTCAAATTGTGCTACTATGAAAATCCAAACAAAGCGCGTTATACTGTATAGCTGGTGAAGGTGGTAATCTATTGAAGTGGCTGTTGAGGTCTGACGTTGCCCATCGCAGGTGTAATCTCTATGAAGCCTTTTATTCTTGTTTTTGGTACCTGCTTTCTCGTGGTCTCCCAGTTTCACTGAAACGATTCATTGTTCTGCATTTTTTTGGGTAGGCACGTACTACAAACATTTATTAAATGAATGAAAAATGATTGTGTACAAAGTGAATCTGTTGCATTCCATACTGACAATCTACCGAGGTCCATTTCTTACAGATGTTGCAACAGAAGACACCGAGTCCTGGACTGCAATTTAAGACCGACTTAATGAAAGCATTTTCAATTTGTATTTATTTTAAGCTTAAAGCTTTATTTATAAAGATAAATACACTTTGTGCAAAATAGGAACTGCTCACATTACGATTTGTAAATGCACTTCTACTTCTCTATCACTAGCGGGGCAGATAGAGAGCAACAACAACAATACAAGGCAGAGCGGTGGTTAATGGCTGAAGAAGCACTTAAGAATTATGAGTCTTGTTCTTGTGTCCCCTGTGCAGTACCAGTTTGCATAAGGACACACTGTGGTAAATCCACATTGCACTCATCCAAAATGTTCCTGCCGTTTTGTTTTTTTTTACTACGTAGTTTTGTGCCTCCAGAGAACGGCTTTCCAGAATTGTTGCAAGCACCCGGTGAGGAGAGCAGTGAACGTCCTGTCCTGTCGTCACAGCTTCAGCTATCAAATCTTTCACTGTGTGTCAGTAGCTCAGTTGCAAGAGAGGGACAACTGAAGGACTCTGTGTGTGTGTGTGTGTGTGTGTGTGTGTGTGTGTGTGTGAGAGTGAGAGAGAGAGAGAGAGAGAGAGAGGTAAAGGGCTTGGACTGCCCAAACATAACCCAAAATACACAGGTTAAGGCCACCGTTCCAGTGTGTGGAGGAGGAGCGGGCTTTTCTCAAACTTTGGATCTCAGTCATACGAGTTGAGATTCCACTTCCTGCTCCAACACCTGTTTTATCTAAGATGCACACAGTCATAAAATACTCACTCAGAAAGTATTTAGACATAGAACACTTGCTCGGATACAAAAGCAGAGGCCTCCATGCTCCGTCTCAAGTGTTCTCCCCTTCCCTCTATGACACGAGTGCGCGTTGACGTCGTTTTCAGCCCTGTGGCTCAGTGCTGGTACTGTGGTGCAGCCCCTCTTGCTCGTTGATGGTGTGGAGGAGGAGGCACACTGGAGGGTGGAGCGAGGCGCTGCCTATCTGGTGAGCCGGCTGGGGAGGTCCTGAAGACCCACGTGCGACCCGCCTATCCGGCCCGCCCAGAACTTGCTCCTCCTCCACACCGAAGGAGGCTCGATTGCCGCAGCTGTCGCAGAAGTCGCCCACCTCCACCTCCTCCTCCTCCTCCTCCTCCTCCTCCTCCTCGTCCTCTCCCTCGCGCCCCAGCAGGCTCTCGAGCTCCCTCAACTCCTTGCCTTCCTGGCCTGTCCCTCCAGCTCCACTAAAACCGCTGCTCCCACGTGTGCTGCACACACACACCTCAATCCCAGAGTCTCCCGTGAATCGCCTCCTCCTTCCATTGGGGAGCCGATCTTTGTCCTCAGCAGAACCCTCTGACAGGTCCTTCAGCAGTGGGTCTTTGCAGGAGTCGTCCCCACTATCACTTCTTTTCTCCTGGCTGGTAAGTCCCTCCCTATTGTTGAGCCCATCTGACAGCAGTATCATGCCTGACTCTTGTGCTGTCTGCATGGGCTTGTTGTCAGGCTTTGGCCTCAAGTCTAAGGTGGGGGATTGTGGTTCCTCTGTGCTGGGTCTGCAACACAGAATGTCAGAGACCGGGGGCACGGGAGTGGACTGGATGGTTGGACAGTGTCCCTCCTGCTGCTCATGAGCCAGCGGGCTAGAAGCCACTGAGGACGGGCCAGTGTGTAAGGCACTGTAGGGCGGGGGAGGAGTCTGCGGCCGGTTGACCACCTCTTCGTAGTCAGGCAGGAGGTAGTTGGGCAGAAACCCTGAAGAGAAGAAAACCATACATTTGCAAATGCGCACAAAATGTAACTAAACAACTAAATACATTTTACAGGGCAAGCAAAACGTACATGGGTTAGATTTCCCTTCAAATAAACACCACCGCCTGACCCCAACACATTACAGTAAGACCTCACTGAACTTCCCAGACCACTATTCAAACATTCCCAAAGCAATAGGGGGAAAAATGTGACAAAACAAGCTAATTTCTGGGTCAATTCTGTGCTGAAGGCCGGTGCAGCACTGTGCGAGATGGTGTTGCAACACTGGCGAGGTACCAAGGGAGCAATGCAGGCCGTTTCCTGAAAACTGGGGCATGCAAACAGGGAAGGTTCTGACGCTGTGTGAAACCAGGGATACATGTCAGTGCAAACATTAGCCAAGGACCACTGCTTTGTTTGTCACTACCTTTAAATTCCTTAGTTTGATGGAACTAGAAAACTGCCGATTAGAAATTCTTGAAAAAGATTATTCCAGGGTCCAGCTCCAAGTTCTTTAGAGAAACAATGAAGGGAGCTACTGGACTACATCTTCACCTCTACATCGGACCCGTCACAGGAGGACTGCGAGTCATACACTGCAGCTGGGAGGACTAGTAATGAGGTCACGTAGGGAAAAATGTATACAAACTGATTTTATATACTGTGTGCACCAGTAAGACATTATGTTTGCTGGGTACCAAAAAATGCTTCGGCATGACAAAACTGTTTTCTTCACAAAGAAGATGATTAATGTTTGCAGTGACCATTTTTCCGCCCTAACATGTTTGGGGGAGAGAGGAGAAAGGCCATCAATGTGGATATAAACCTGATATTCTGACCAGGAGGTCTTATTTACTCACTCAAGCTGATTTGACAATGATAAGCGAACCTGCATGAGCAAATATAATGTCAACTTTTGAGAAAAATGGCACCCTGCTCAGTTCCTAGTTAATTAAAATCAAAACTATCAAATGTGTTAGTTATACTGATGGTATCCACACATTTATGTTCAGTGTATTAAATGAACTTGTGTCTGTAATTGCAAAGCTAACACTAGTTGTTGTGAATGTGGCGTTCACTGAGGAGAATTCATCTACTTTAAGTCAATTTCATTTTTCTTTTTGCCACTTGGGGGCAGCTACAAACACAACATTAGCATTTACTTGTTGTGTTTCTGTCCACCTGACAAAAGTTAGTCAGATATTCACTCAACTACTGAGAGAAACATCCGCTAAATGCTCCACCATCTTCACCAGAACGTTGCAGCTCGTTGCAGCCGACAACACAGTAGAGCAGTGAAACATCAAATTTGCGAGCCAAAAAACAAAACAAATAAGCTGAAAGACTCTAAATAACTGCAGAGTTACAGAGAGCTGAAGAGTCGGGCGATGATGCAATCCCTTTCACACTATATACTCATTGGTTCCACGGTAAATATGAGAATGTGGATTAGGGAAGCTTTACGTGCTCAGTGCTCATATCCGTTCAAAGTAATTGTCAGTCATCAATACAATTCATACGTCTGAAATGCATCCAACCCAAACAAAGTTCCACATCAGGTTTAATCATCATGGTGTGTGTGTGTGTGTGTCGGGGTGGTACAGCAGCTCTTACTGAAGTAGAAGGGCACAGCGGGGTAGTTGTGTGCTTCGCGGTAAGCGATGAGGTTGATCTCGTGCTGCCGTTGCTGCTGCTGCAGCCGGTGTTTGGTGCGGCGATGGTGACACACACAGCAGCAGCTCAAAATGAAGATGATCGCCCATACCAACCAAAACCCTGAGGTGAGAGGAAGATCAACACCGTCATGTTGTGTTTACAACTTAATCCATAATCTTTAACTGTACCAGCTGCTGGTGATGTGACACAAACACTGCTGATCAAATCCTGCCGACATCTGGTTCATGAAATGTATGGAATCACATCAATTCAATCATCGTCGAGAGGTCCAAGACCGCTCTCATCTCTACAACAAAGCACTGAGAGGTTTCTCTACGGAGCGACTCCATACATTTCACCACAGCCGTCTCACACGCTGATCTCCGAGGTGTCTGGTTTCTCACTTTGGGAGTCATTTGTAAATGTTTCTGAAATATTCTGCCCCAAACTTACAGGAAAATATATGATACGAAGAAATAATATAAGCCCTGAATGTCAAAATCTTGAGAGTAATGTAGTAATAAAATACAATTACAGAAATCCTATTTGTAGATGCACCGTGACAAAAACAACCCAGCACAAAGTGACTGTTTAAGAACAATCAAGTCCTTAGTTCTCTACAAACGCATTACTTTTGGAACTGTATTATCTAGAATCCTGTCCCAGCCGCAGCAAGGAGCAAAAATTGGCTTCAGTTTGTGTGTTTAAAATAAATGTCATGCCACTACGTCGACACAAATACAACTAGGGAACCTCACTTCAAGGACTACAGGGCAAGGCTACGCGTCTCTCTGTAGAATAAGAGTTTAAGCTTTACCGTGTGGCACTCAGTTCAGTGCATCTCTGCTGAGCGGTCACTAAGATATGCCAATTCAGCATTTTTTTCAAATACTTTCAGTTCAAGTAAATATTGGCCAATGCGTCGGCCTAGTTCTTATTCACCCTGGACTACAAAAACCTGTACGCCTACAGAAATAAAACAGAACACAAATTGGCCTAAATTATGATATAGGGAGTAAGAGTATGGTTTTAGATATCTTATCAGTGTTAAACAGAACATAACATAGCATACAGTAATAACAGCTCATACATTAACTTATATGCTAAATTCAGTTGGAATCCAGTTAGGAAAGCGACATTTTAGACACACGCATTCGATCAGACTCTGAAGGTAAGCGGTTATCCAGGCCACTTCCTTTTGGACCAATAAAAAGCAAAATCATCCTGAGACCGTAGCCGTCGAGTTTCCATATTGTATTTTGGCCAATGAGCTCCGCCTCTTGTGCTCTCAACACAAAGCCTGCTTGAACGGTTGTATCGGTCAATACTACTCGGAACACAAACAGAAACCAGATGACACGACTGCAGAATCGGTTTATAGAGACTAAACTGTCAAAGATCATATTCCATGAATGCCTCATGAAACAATTGATGCTACATTGTCACAGAGTTTTCAAGAAAACATTCCAAACACAACCTTCGTAAAGTAAGATATTTAATACTGAATTTACACATGTCCTTACAGTACAGCACGTCATGTTAACGTGTTCAAAAATCGGAATGAGGTACAGCTAATACATGACATTCAACAAGTTAAGAGCTGTAGATTGTTCTACCAAAATAAAATGTATTTTAGGTGTTTTTATAACTCAAGGTCACCGCCCACAGCTCAACTATTTGATGGTAGTCCAGACTTTGACTAAAAGTGTTTGTGATTATATTAAACATAAGGTTTATTTTAAACAACGTTTGAACCTCCTTGTGATGAAAGCATTCCCTAATCGAGGAAGCATGTGTGTATCTGATGTCCAGATGACCAGCTTGCAGCTCTGTAGCCCCAAACACATCACTGTCAGCTGGATCTGAAATAAATAGACAAATAAAACGACTTACAACTTCTTTAAAACAAAGGTTACATTATTTCAAACGCTGCTCATTTATGGGTGAATGTATTTTTCACCCACCTGGAGGTTGTACCCACTCTGCGCGCTGGGAAGAATGACATCCTGCACATAATTTGAGCGTCTGATATCACCATTTGGCCAACCCAAAAAAAAAAAAACTCTTCAGGTGACTCTTGACGGGATATTTGAGTCCAAAAGTTTATCTGAACTGAATCCAAGCCGGGGATGATCGGGTCACACCACCAGGCCTTTCCACAGCATGCCCCGGAATCTCAAGGAGTTGTACGACTTTCTTTCTTCACCATATTTAGTTGCAAGTGGTCACTCGGTATGTTTTGTGGGTCAGTAGTGCCCCGTTTGGGGATCTGTCTTTTGCTGTGCTGGCATGTCAGTCATGCCACAGTTGTGATGCACATTGTACCCGGGTCTCTCCTCCTGGACGAGGCTTAATGAAACCACGACACACTGACATGTAGCGTTGTACTCGTTGATTGTCTCTGAGAGGTCCCACTGATCTCCACATCTAATCTGTGACACAGGCCATCTGTCAGCAGCTGAAATAGTGGAGCCACTGCAGAGGAACTCGCATAACTTTAAAATTCTGTGTGATCCTTGAAACGTTTTGGGGAGCTTATGGGATCTGGTGTTGACGTTGATGAGCCTGGAGAAATGTGAGCCGCTTTATGATCCATCTTTTTCAGCTCTACATTCTTCTTTGTTCCTGAATTCACCTTCAGCACACAGTATCCCTGTCCTTCTCTTGTCCCACTACATTCTCAACTTAAACGGAAAAACCGTTGATTCTAAACTACACTCAATAGTTGTAATTGTAGATTGCAAGAACTGGAAACAGAAATAAAGTTATCAGAACAGTATTGTAGCTGCGTGGCTGCAAATGACGAGCACCCCGCTGCACGCGTTTCACCGGACGCTGAAACAAAATGTAAACGCGGTGATGACGGCTTTGTGTCTGCTTTGAGCCCGACATGGTGGTGTCGCACCTCCTTCAATAAAAAGTGCCCGTACTTTATTACTAAGAAGGTACTGATGAGCCTCAGGGCTTTAGAGGTTGTTCACTGAATCGCCATCAGTCGCTACAGAATGAATGTAGTAGATAAGAGGCCACTTGTTCAGGTCGTCCCATCTCTCGATAGCAGAGGGTGGAGGAGGTACAACGACATTATCGGTTGTGTTCCCACATTGTTCATTTTAAACTAGAATCACAGCGTTGCGGCTGTATGCCTCCGCCTACCAGTCACGTCACCGTTTTAATCCCCGTCATCACTTCATCCTGCACTGCAAGCGGACCTTTTGTGCCAAATTTGAATGAATCAGCTCAATGTGTGCATGAAAAGCAATGGAGTTAGATTGTAGCGTGCCGCTAAATATAGCAGACGCCTGTTGAGGGAACGTAATGACAGCACGTCGCTCAGGCTAGGAATAGTGTGAACACAGAGAGAAGGTAAGAAGTGGTGGCGGGATACTTACACCAGAGCTCATAGTAGTAGCTGCAGCACTGAGAATTGCCGCAGCAGTGTCCGGACTCACAGATGTAGCTCTGGTTGTTAACACCTTCACAGTGCAGGAGGCTCTGCAAGAGAGAAGCAGTCGTACCTTTAAACAGGGAAGTATTATCAACATCTCAGCTTAAAAAAAACACCCGAGGCGTCCGGTTACGGTGTGCAGCACCAATAAAATAAAAGAAACACAGCCCCCCCCACCGTTTCTCATGCTTGTTTTTGTGACTCACACCAGGGTGAAATTACACTTGTTCTGTGTTTTACTCTGATCAACAGGAACAAAGTCAAACCAAATCTGTGAATTGATCAACATGAAGTCCAACTAGTTCAAATGAGATCAGCAGTGTGTATTAAAGGAGGGATTTTAGGTTAAATACATTATATAAGAGGACATTACATCATGTCAGCCTCAGCTCAGTCAGGGGCTGAAAAACAAAGTGGTGAACTAAGAGATTAGATATTAGATAGGCATAAGATATGTTTTGGAGAGCTGCTAATCCTGTTCATGCAGCTACTGACACTCAAGAGGAGCACTGGAATCCCTGAGGCAGCGCACCTGTCTTGCGTTGGATGTCCCTCGAGATTAACGATGAAGTTTTGCTATTTTTTTTCTGATTCATAGTTTTAGTTATTTGTTCTGAATGTTACTGTTTAATTAATTATATTTGGTTTCTGTCATTTTTCTACTTCTATTTCTCTCTATTTTAGATCAAGATGCTTCGGTCTAGCTTTATTCATTTAGTATTCATGGTTTCCTATTAGAGCTGTTGACAAACGGTCGTCTTTAGAGCGCCACGCTCTCAGCAGCGTTGCAAACGCTGAAGTGTTACAACTGATGGGACTTTCTTGAATCATTTCTAGAGGAGCCGCCCCTTTCGCTTGCATTTTGTCACACAGTACAAAGAGCACAGGGGACTTTGACAATGTTTTTGTTCCATTTAAGTTCCCCAGTGAGACAGTGAGACAGGGAGAGAGTGAGAGTGAGAGAGTGAGACAGGGAGACAGTGAGAGAGGGAGACAGGGAGAGAGTGAGACAGGGAGACAGTGAGAGAGTGAGAGAGTGAGACAGTGAGAGAAAGAGACAGTGAGACAGTGAGAGAGTGAGACAGGGAGACAGTGAGAGAAAGAGACAGTGAGACAGGGAGAGAGTGAGAGAAAGAGACAGTGAGACAGTGAGAGAGTGAGAGAGTGAGACAGGGAGACAGTGAGAGAAAGAGACAGTGAGACAGGGAGACAGTGAGAGAGTGAGAGAGTGAGAGAGCATGCACAATACCTGGGCCCTGAAACTGGGAGTAACCCCTGAGTTTTCAAACGTGTCCGTCCTCGGGAGCGTTTCTAAACGTTTCTGTTTTCGTTGCTCCGACGCAGTGTGGACGCTCAGTTTAAACGTAGCAAAATAAACGCGTTTTAAAATGGAACCGTAGTAGTGTGGAGGTCTGAAGCAACTCCAATTATAAATCAGTATTTACACCCTCGCTTTTCCTACTGTGACATGTCAACATGTCTTCTGTGAAAAAGGCCCATTTCTAATCGAAATTGTCCCACTTTCATAAATAACTACACATTTCTAAATGGGGTTTTTAAGTGGTGTAGTGTACACACTGGAAAAATATATATGTTAATTTTCTTATATACTTATTACACAAAATAGTATATTATACAGATTACATGCCTAGCTCTGATCTTTGTTTTATAATAATGACAACACTACAGACAACATGTATACTTAGCTCTGGAGTAAACAAGTCCTCTTGAATTCCATCAGTGTTTAAGGCTCATATCAAGTGTGACTTTCTGAATCTCAGCCAGCACAAAACCCCTCAGTATGTTACCGCAGATCTGATATGCAATTTAAATTCAAAGTTTAGCCGGAGGCCTAATCACAACCATAAACCACCAGAAGGTGTTCGACTCAAACGTCCACTGGCATCCAAAATTAATTAAATCATCATTTGTCTCCGCTCCAACAATCCGTTACATGTTTCAGCTGTAAATATAACAAACTAGCAGTTGTCCCTGATTAAAATCTAACCCTCACTAATAGTATCCCATGAAAGGTTGCGTTGTGAGAGGACATGGGCGAGACGGTAATGTGAACAGATAGATCCGCATGCTGCCAAAACACAAGGCAGCACTGTAACCTAAATCCTTTCAAGAAAAAGCTCTGTGGGTTTTTCCAGCAAGATCCCTCAGATGTTGTCTTCTAGATTAGCTTAATGATTAGCTCGCCAAAGTTCTATAGAGCGGTAGCTTAGATTACCAGCGCAGGTCCCAGACCGTGAGGCATGATGATCCAGGGTCCACAAATCCCACAAACGTCCTTCAGAACTCATGGGTCATTATGCCACAAAAGAAGTCAAACAGCTCTCAAACATACTCTCACTCTCACTCTCTCCCTCCCTCCTCTCTCTCTCTCTCTCTCTGCCTCCCCCTCTCTCTGGCTCTGTCCCCCATACCACACACACACACACACACACACACACACACACACACACACACACACACACACACCTCACTCCACTCCAATCCAGCCCCAAACAGTGGACAAGGATTGCTCTACGGAAATTTCCAAGCAGCAGCGGAGGGCAAGTTCCTAGCTGGGCCGCCGCATGATAATAAGGCGCACAGAGCGGTGAGGTGTGTGTGGGTGTGTGTGTTAAGTGTGAGGCCCGGAGAGAACGGCAAGAAATGCACCGAGAAGGCCAGACAGAGCAGTTACACAGGAATGATTTGTCATACGCACCAGATCAGCACAAACTATATTACTGACATCTTTAAATGTGGACCGCAACCTCAAACAGGAGTCTCTTCTTAACAGCTGTTTCCTTATCAACAAGACATTAAAAACACACACACACACACACACACACACACACACACACACACACACACA
>NW_022280061.1:3124321-3128898 GCF_004355925.1 Anarrhichthys ocellatus | reverse complement strand
CACACACACACACACACACACACACACACACACACACACACACACACCGCCCCAACATAGAGGAATTTAATTGACTGTGTGATAAACTTATTATGTTCTGTTCCTCCACTTTGTCTGTGATAACTTCAGCTGTTTTCACTGACTCACCAGCTCCACCATATGCTCTCCACTTAGCAGGCTGAGCCCTGTTTGCTATTTAATACCGATAAGCATCTAGTTTGTTTGGGTCCTTGTGCTGCATAAAGACAAGTGTGAAAGGGCTCCAGCTTTTGTTAACCGGTCTTCATAAAGACAAAGTGTTGTGTGGCAGGAAAAGTGAGGCGATAGAATGTCAAACAGCTGACCCTGAACAGAATGTAGGAGACTAAGGTAAAGAACCTGGACGGACTAGATTCCTCCGTCTCCCATCCAAACAGGCAACAAAGAAACCATCCACCTCTTTAATGCTACGCTACCGGATTAACGGGAGATTTGGTTACCGTCCCAGAAATGATTGCTCCGTTAGAAAATAATCAACCTTCGTAATGAGAAGCTGTTGAAATGAACGGACGATGAGAACAGTTCAAAATATCCCCCGGTGATGATCGACTACTGTTACTGGAGATAAGTGGCAACGGTTCTTAGTGAACTCTGACGGCACAGTTACAGTTGATCCACTTAGAAGAGGCCTGCAGGATTTGGCACGTTAGCTGATGCACGTAAAAACCTCGCTGACCCCTTATTTAGTATTGTGTCCTGCAACAAAGAAAGGTGCCGTTTCACAGTCATCAAGACGGCAGGATAACCGCAACTTAAATTTCACAAAGATTGTTTTTTGCCATGAATGTCTTATTAACATTGAGGATTTTAATGAATGAATGACGCTGATCCTTTCAGAAGGTTTATGTGATTAAAAGGAGAGTTTTAAAACAGGTGATTTTTGCACTAAGCGGTATTATATGAAAGCACGAATGTACAAACATCAAATTTGAAAATGGATTAAGAAATGAGACAAAATAAAACAATATTTATGCGTGTAAGGCGAGTGTGTGTGTGGTGGAGGGTGACATGGGTCCCTGGCTTTCATGACTGTAGTTAACTCAGCTTTACAAACTCTTAGTCAAAGTATCGGTAAAAAAAACACAAATAACAGACGTTTGTTTGTTATAGGTGCGATAAACAGTTACGTAAAGAGACACAGCCCCTGAAAACTGACTTTCACGCTCACTAAAGGTGTTTGTTTTGGAGAATGAATGGGACTAAAATAGTACACCGATTGTACAGGGGAGTGGATCATTCATGCTGTGAGCTGCTGATGAGAACAGAGCTAATGAAGACAGTTAATCAGAAAGTGGGACAGATACAAGCGATCCCTGGTTACAATAATACTGTGACACAGATAAAATACAGCTGACTCTGTATTGTGTGAAATCCTAGAGGGGTGAATGCAAATAGCAGATATAGCTCAGGGCCACATGATGGAACTATCGTCTCCCAGCAGCCCGAGGGCCGTCGGCCTTACATGCTCCAACAAATGACATACCGAAGTAATGACAACTAACCGCCTGCAAATATGCGTTTCATAACTCTGTGGTTTGATAAATAACAGATACAGACACTGCGTGTGATACCGCACATGTCAACAATTATAACTGGATTTTTTTAAGTAGAAACCCAATTTAGTCCAAAAGTGTGTGACTCTTTGTGTCTTGATGTCTTTGCAGGACTCTTGGACAGCAGAGGAACTGAAACCATCAGCACTGATGTGAACCTTCAGAGGTATTGTAGCACATAGACTACTGATAAAACAAACAGGGTGGCATCTCGTATATGAAAGGACTGATTAAGTGCTGATACGGGTGTAATAACTGATAACTTTCCCCCCTACTTTCTCACAACAAATGGGATGACAAATAAATCTATTTAGCCTAGCTCATGAAAAAGTAGTTCTGACGCATTCGAGTCTGTAATCAGAACTGCAGATGCACGAATGCTGTTGCTGCATCTCTTTACTCGTGCTACTGTAAATCAAACATCCTCGATACAACATAATCTGCTGCTCTTCAAGACACAGTTACAGATCAGACTTACTTTGTAGTTTTCATACTCATCGTGTCCTAAACAAACCTACACGGCTCAATGTTAGTGCTCCTCGATGCCCTGTGCATGCTCTCAGTTTTCACTGAACTGTCACATGACCAAGAATAATTGCTGACTAAACATACTTATGTCATTTAATTAGCGGATCAGGAACAGTACTGGACCCTGACTAATTACATCAATCCACCCACTCAAATTATACATACAAATATATAGTCATGACAAACAACAATATGCATCATTGCAAACACATCTCGTCTCCTAAACGTGCAGCATCAAAGAAGGTAAGACTGCTGAGATTGAGAAAGAAACAACATCCCTCTTGGCAGGTGCAATCATTTCTGAGAAGGGATAGTTATTTAAAGCTCACTTGTAACTTCTATCTCCTCAGAGGTTGCAATGTGAATTCACTCAAACTGAAACAGGGAGTTGAACAGTTACTTGTGGACTCTTGGTTGTAATGTGTCCATTCAGAAGTAAAAATTGTACTCTGATTCCCAAAGAATCCTCACATGAACACTGTATCATTATCTGCATGCAGAGGTGCACATCTGTGTGAAGAAAGCCTGGATACTGTGCTTCAGTTTCTGCACCACATATTGACACAGCAATACGTTGTAATAAATACCATAAAACATATTCATTTTTAGAAAGAATAAAACTGCCAAGTGACTTGATGACCGGGTCCTTTAATAGATGTAAATGATAATAATGTCACTGTCAACACACTGAGAACAACATCTACCAGAGGAAAGCTATAATGTTCATTAACTAACAGAACTGTTTTACCGGCAGAGATTTAATCATGGCTCCTGTACCAATACGTGTTGTTATGTGTACCTGTATTCATACCTGAATAACTGCTTTTTTTGTTTATGCAACTCGCTTGTGGCTAAAATGTCAAACCTTTACCATCAACACAAAGAGAGCAAGGCCCTGACAGAGTGTCCCTTTACTTCACAAACGCTAGCTAGGTGCGTTAGCTGTCGCAGCTAGCTACCGAGCTCAGCCAGCATGCTAGCATCTTTCTTGACAGCACAGTACAAGTTAAATTAAGTCAACATCAAACCATAACCGATGTAGTTTGCTGCAATAAGGACAGGGCTTGATGTTTAATAAGCCAAGAACTGTATAGTTTGCTAACTTAGCCGGGTAACTAGCTAGCTAACAGCCCAGTGAGAGAGAGAGAGAGCGAGAGAGAGCGAGAGAGAGCGAGAGAGAGAGCCTTGTTTTTGACTGCTCAGCCTCAACTTACCCTCTCTGCTGCGGGCTCGGTGGGGGTGATAGGGCCAATAGCGTGCAAAAACAATCCCATTGTCAGAGCCGAACACACGCCTCTCATTCCTCCCAAAAGTAGCTACAGCTTCGGCAGAAACATACGCATGCGAACACCGTTGTTCAACAAAACTGTGACCGATTCTCCTCAACTATTTCGCCGGCCCCTGTCGCGCTGAGAGGCCGCTGCATGCGCCGCCTCCTCCTCTGCGTACTGGGCATTTCAAGAAGGCGCGGTGCCGCTGGCGCAACTGGCTGCTGCCGGTGCCACTGTGCTGATACAGCTGTTACACAAGCCGTTCCTCCGGCACATGCACCCTGCCTCGGTCCGTTGGGTGTGGCGTGGTCACCGCGACCCGATCCATGTGCGCAACGTTTGGTTGCGTGGATCGCCACTGGTTTTGCGGACTGAACCGTGATTGGACAGCCCGGCCAGCTGGGAGGAGATCGACCAATCACGGATCAGTGCGTCTCTCGTGCATGGACATGTTGTCTTCCTGGGTTCCCCTTCTCTAGTTTATGAGAACAGTCATCTCCTTCCTCATTACTTATTGACCTCGTACCAAAGGGCTGATAAGTGATGCAGTATGCCACAAGTCTACAAGCAAGTTTACTCTGTAAAAAACAAGTAAACTAATGTGATCGTAATAAAATGACGAAAACACGGGAAGAGATCTGATACCACCAGTGGCGGCTGGTGGAACATGTTCTAGGTAGAGCTGTGCCACATCCAATCAATCTCAGCAAACATCCCAGAATGATTTAATGCAAAAAAATTAAATTAATCAAATTATCAAACACGCATTACTACTTTGCAGTTAAATATTTAACCTTTATTCCAACATGAAAAAAAGCAGTAAATAACACTTTGATAAACACGTTAATACGCGTTGATAAAATAACACATCTTATTTTAGTCACCCTCACAGGTAATTCAGTATGATATAATAATATATATATCATATAATAATATAATAATATTCACTATAATATAAAACACACACACACATATATGTATATATAATTATTTATTTATAACTATATATCCATTTCTCAGCAGGTGCTTCATGTCCCTCACTCCCTAACTGTCCGTGCTGGATCTGTCCCGTTGTTTTAAAAAGCTAAATAAGTTATTAGCATGACGTCATCCAGCTAGCCAAACCTGTCTCAATAATATATATATATATATATATATAGATATATCTATATATATATATATATAT
>NW_022280061.1:3079900-3119321 GCF_004355925.1 Anarrhichthys ocellatus | reverse complement strand
ATAGATAGATAGATAGATAGATAGATAGATAGATATATATAGATATATATATAGATAGATATATATATCTATATATATATATCTATATATATATATAGATATATATATAGATAGATATATATAGAGAGAGAGAGAGCTGAGAGACGAAACACCTTTTACATAATTTATCATCATTTCATTCAGTCACGTGAGGCTGTTCATTCCTGATTGTCGGGCTTGATGAGTTTTATCATTTAAGAGAAACAATAATCATATTCTGGGTTATTTAATATCGACGTCACAATCTGAATTTCAAAACGTACAGATGCAAATAATTCATAAATAAGACGATCGCATTCTGCCGGTAGAAATGGATCCTGCGCTTATAAACAGAACACAGGACACAGTTTGATAAGAGACTACAGAGAGAAACACCTCTACAGTGGTGATTACTGTGTCTTTATTAGTTACTACACCCTTTGATACATTTTATTACCATTACTCATCTTTCATAAAATATACAGTTTTAGGCACCTTCTATATTAAAATGTCTTTAAAAGGCCCAGTTCACTCAACTTGCAATATCACATATGTTTCTACTTACCTCATGTGGTGTCTAGTCCTGCACATAGTTTTTGATTTTTCTTTTGAAGTTTTGAGATATTTGCCTTTGAAAACTTTGCGGCCAGCTTTTTATAATGGAAGTTTTATTTACATTTATAAAACTTAATAGCAAATACGTTTTCAACAATGTTTTTGGTTTCTTAGCTTAATCCGGCTCCCTGAAGAAGGCTGAAGAAACTGTTCCTACCAAATCAAAATTGAAATTTGTAAAGGCTCTGGATCCTACAACTAAATTTAATTGATTGTACTATGGGAGGACAGATATAAGTAACAAAATAAGTTGTTTTGCATTTGAGTGAACCCAACCGTTTAATGTGTAGAATTAAATTAGCATTCACGTAAACCAGGGCTTCTGTATGATCTGTGGAGCAGTAAAACATCCATAAAAGTGTCTGTTTGAGCATAATTGCAGTTTGCATCGTCATCATTCATCATCATCATTAGGATTTGGCAAATGCTCACCAGTCCCTTTCATGAGGCTGTCTGTATGGTATGCCTATCAGACTAAAAACATCCTTCTCTGTCGGTGTAGTAAACGGAGTGCCGCGATACACCTTCAAGCTACCCTGACGCACCACATCTTTATTCAACGAGTGCTCCGATAAGCTCATTCGTTTTGTCTTTGCCAGGGCTCTCATTGAGCGGTTAAAGTGTGCCGACCCGGTGAAATACACGAGAGAACAGGCGAACTCATCGTAGGGTACTACGATGATGTCCAGCCTGCGATGGCGGCGGTCAGGTCCTGGCAAACGGCACACACCCATGTATTTCTTCTGCTCACCATTTTCCTCGTGGCTCACCAGGTCGTCTGTCAAGAACCCTGAAAGATAAACCGTTGGTTTTTTTAGGTTTCTCTTAAGGAAAACAAAAGGTAAGAATGAGACATGCTAAAGAAGATGGAGCTTACCACTGTCACGGAGGTTCTGTAACACTTTGCTGAAAACCCCCTTGTGGGACTTGCCATCAGGATGAGATATGAGTACGTCAACATCTCCACATGTGGCCTTTCCCCGGCGATAGGAGCCACATGCCATCGCCACCAGGCCTGGGTCTATGGCCTTGGCAGCCTCCTTCAGCTGCACATACACCCAAAGAAAAAGACACATAATATAGGCTATCATCTACCATAGAGTGATGGAGTTTTTTTTAAATCTTTGGCTTCTCAATAATAGAAAAGCAGTGTTTACTTCGTATGTTCTCTTGTCTTTACGGGGCCACTGGCAAACAAGTAAGCTTTTACCCGTTTCCAGCCAAATACCGGGAGGCAGGCTTGCTAAAGCATCACTTATTACTTTCACAAGCCTGAGGGAGTACACATGCTTTAGTCATATATCTAATGTGCATCTGGCAGCTTTGAAGGAAAAAGAAAATCCAGGTAATGCAATATGAAAACAACTAGCGTTGCACTCAACACTCTGGAGTGAACAGGTATCTGGCTAACTTAAGATGCAGCTACTTTTTTTCGGTTTCAAGAGTTAGTTTTGCCCTCTGGGACGCTCCACTTTGTGAGAACACAGTCTGGTTTTACCATTATCAAGCAGTCAAGGAATGTTGACACACACTTTGTCCTTCTTCAAGCCTTCTGTTTCTAAATCACAGCGGGTTAAATGGGGGAAATCTCACCTCTATGTGCTTGAATAAACACATTAAAGTGGTGAAAGATGCCAACATAGTTCAGTCGTCATCACAGAATGATACATGTAGATATTGCGACAAATGAAGATGCTTTACCACTTTCTCTACGGCTGCTGCTTCTTCTCTGGGTATGCGGTCTACAAAGTCATCGTAGTGCTTGAGTCCTATTTTCTGAGTGTTACTCAGGTGGGCTTTTGTGCGGATGTCCTCCAATGTGCGAAAGCCCTAAAAGACAAATAACATTTTTAAGAAATCTTCAAAGAATACAGTATGTTGTATATTAGACCTTTGCCTCCTGCGTCATTGTGTGTGTGTGTGTGTGTGTGTGTGTCTTACCTGTTGGTACCACAGCTGTGCAGTTTTAGTTCCTGCACCCCAGATGTTAGTAAAAAGCTCCAGTACTGGCACAGCCTCCCCGAGGTGGTCGAGCTTCCGCAGGTGACCGCTCTCCGTGATCTCGTCAATTTTGTCGGCCATGCGTTTACCAATTCCTGGGATCAGACAAGCCTCCTGAAACACATAACAAGTTCTGATTCAAAAAGGAATATACGCAAAATAATCAAACAACATGACATTAAAAGCATGTGCATTGGGTTACCTGGTATGATGTAATAGGCTTGTGGTAACTCTTCAGTGCATTGACAGCCTTGGAGTAGCCCAGCGCCCGCCACCTGTCCCCCTGGTGTGTGTAGGCCTTGGCCAGCACTTCTAGCTTGTCTGTGATGTGTTTATTGAAGTTATTCATTTTGGACTGAGAGGATTTGGCACAGACCCAATTCCCTGAGACCACCTTCTGAGCAGCAGAGTCTGGACTGGGGTCTAGGCTGGGGCCAGGAGTCTCCTCTTTGGGGTGCTGGCCAGTGAGGAGAGCTTCCAGGTCACTCTGTGAGACCCCGTCTTCTTCACCTCGCACTTCCTCTTTAGTGTCTGGAACTGTCTGAGAGTAGAATGTAATGTTAAACTATAAAACACACAGATTGTTGTTTGTATGTGTTCTAAGTTCAAGCTCTTGTCCCCTCTTGTAGAAAATGATTAGTGACTGAAAGAACCTGTAAACCTGCACACATGACTTGGAGACCTACCATGTCTATGGTCTTCTCTTGCTTGGTCTGATCCAACACGGGCTCTGCTTCGTCAGCGGGCTTGACATTCAGCAGCTCTTCTTTAATATTTTCATGCCGTGTTTCAGATTCTCTAAGTGGGGAGGACATCAAAAGACGTTATAAAACTGATGACTCATTGAATTTTCTAACATATATTTGCTGTCTTCATGTCAACACACTTTTGTAAATACTTCAATTTGAAGTGGTAAATGTGATGTACAAGTGAAAAGTAGATACACATTCACCCTGGCTTGCTTCTCTGTAGTGTATTAATAAGTCTGTGTTTGATAAACTGGAACATCTCGAGATACAGATACAAGTAATCATCCTAAAACAGTACTATTAGGTCATTAACCTCTTGGGTAACAGAAGGCTGTAGCTGTCAACATCCAGCAGTTGTTTCTCACTGATGCACGAGCTCAACCAAATGCATTTCACTAGTTGGACTGCAGGGGGCATACAATCCACTTGTAGTAAGCGCAGTGCCCTGACACTGTCCATGTTGTCATCCACAACAACATGAGTGACACTGGGACGCAGCGAACTCTCCGTCTGTCCTCCATTCTGCCGAATTTGTCTTTGAAAGATCTGGCATCTGGCACTTCCTATACCAGCAGGCAGGATGTACACTGTGACACCATCAAAAGTGTTTCCTGGGACAGAAGAGAAGAATGTGTTACAACAAGCAAATATGTTGCATTTCCACACACACACACACACACACACACACACACACACACACACACACACTAACAACCTGTGATATCACATTCTTCAGGTTTCTTCTTTACTGGTGGTGCATCCTTTCCCTGTAACACTCGAGCTCGTTTGACTTTGGGAAAGGCTTTCATAATCCCGTGACCAGGCTCCATCTTGTTTCCTGAAGGGGGGGGGCGCCGGTGGCCTGTGACATAAAGAACAGAATTATTGACTTATCTATAACTTTGTATTTTTATACTTTGAATTCTGTCATTGTTTTCAAAAGTTACAATTTGACAGTAGCGTTATTACACTGTCTTGCATTCAAAATATTAATTATTAAAAGTATGCAAGTATTACCATCTAGATTAATGTAAGTATCAAAAGTAAACGCACACAGAGTATTGTGATATCAATGAATATCTCATGTGTCAGTATCATATTAATGTTGTATCTGGTCACGGTGGAGGTAATTATTACTACTTTAAGAACTTTTGGATACTGTAATCTACATTAGATAATCATTATAATTGATAACATGAGCATTCATTATGAAAGTAAAGTAGCAATCTGCAAAGTAGCTAGTAACAGTAGCTGTCAGATACATATTTCCCACTAAGTGTAGTGGAAACTTCAGTATAAAGTAGGATAAAATGGAAACACAAGGGTTTGAATTCTGGAGTCCTACAGCACTGAAGTAGATGTGCTTTCTGCCATTAAACCACGAGTTAGTACAAAACAGTACATTTCTGTTACTGCCTAAAATTACTCTGCATTGCCAACATGTGTGTGTACTTTACACTGTAAGTAGTACATTGTATTATATTTCTGTACAACAATAGCAAAGAGTGGGAGCTGTTTCGGCTTGTACTCAGTGCAGATAACTAAACATCGAACAAAAAGTTCGGAAATTAGTGTTTGGTAGATTATTTCTGTTGTAACAATGCTTCTTGGCAATGCATTTTATACCGTTGGAAACAGTTAACAGCAGAACACGCTGTTTGGCATTGGCAGAGAAGATTTGGCACATTTTTCATGGGGGCAACCCACATACTCAGCTGTGCTGCTCATCCCACAAATGCATGTTCCTTACAAATGGGGCACCGTATAACATTTATTGCCAACAAGAATTGTTACAACAGAGAAATAATCTACCAAACACTAATTTCCGAACTTTTTGTTCGATGTTTAGTTCAGTGACAAAGCAGGCTGAGAAAATAATCTATGATGTCGCAATAATATGTTAGCGTTACAATACTACTTCCCCTTAGCGCGTGCTAACGTGCTAAACAGCAAACGGTCAGTGCCGCTTCGACTTTTCACTGAATATTTGAATTACGCTTTAATTAATTCGAACATATCCAAATGTAATTGTATATTTGACACAGATAAAACTCTTTAAACTCGTATGTGTTGCGCTCTTACCCCTGTTCAGATGGAACCATTCGTACAGAAACAAACAGATAGCGCTCAGATGTTTCACTTCCGGGTCAATTGGGTTTACTTTTCTAAAAAATATGTCTAAATCATACCCCAAAAACTACATATTACACCTGTTACTACATCGTGGTTCTTATAGTAACTTTTATAATTTCATGGTTTTATTCATTCTATAATGTATTATCTATTCAGTTTGTGTATTAACCTCGGTTGCTGTGGTTACGGTTTGACTCCGGAAGTGTCCTCGTGCAACAGAAACATCTTGAGAAACATGGCTGATCAAAGCTGGATCGATATCCTGAAATCCTCAAAGAAAACAGCTCTGATACACGACGGTGAGTAGCTGACACACACCTGTGAACTCTCCAGCCTTCGTGTCGTTTTACCTGACGTTAGCAATATTCATTCACTAGCTTTCCAGCTAACACTAGTCTCATAGGCAACAAGCAGGTGGCACAACTCGCCCTGTAGCATGTTACACATCTTATGTTAACACAAATAGACTCCAAAACATACTTCAAAATACTTCACAAAATGTGTCAACGGCCCGTCGCGAGTATAATACACTATCTGGAAAAGTTGCGACCTAAAAGAGAGGTGAGTTAACCCACAATGTGACTCGCTGCTCTGTGGGTGTCTTTAAGCATCTAATTTAAGCATCTATCTAATTGTGAGCTCTCTCTAATCAACTAGTCTGGTCTACCTTGCTGTTATCACCTCTGCTAACTTTACACCAATCACTGACACAGCCCTTTATCCATCCATGCTGGTTTACATCTACAGCAAACATGCATTAATATTATAGTTTGCTAAATGAAAGACATATTTAATGTATTGCTTCCTATTCTAAGAAGGCGTCACATGTCAAATCTTTTCAAACTGCACCTCCAGGAAAAAGGAAGATCCACTTCCTGTTTACAGATGGAAAAGAAATGTCAGAGGAGTATGACTTACAAACAGATGAGCTCATTGGTAAGTAACGGGTCTTGAGTTTGACGCAGCCACATGTAGCTGCTGGGGTTCTGAATTTTAGGGGCATACGTTTATGTATCTTATAAAATTGTTTGGTACTTTTCAGTACGAAAGTGGCGTCATAAAAGCACACTTGGAGCTCAGGGCCAGTGGCATGTAGAGGTTGGGGAGCCACTTGCAGGCCCTGTCCCTTCTTCGGATTTGGAGGTGATCAAGGAAAACTGCTCCAATGTGGGTTTGCCTTTATGGTTTCTGAAACTTTAGAAATACAGTTGAAACACTTCATTTTCTAATGGCCATCTTTGTTTGTTTTAGTTCAGTTTAGAAAAACACGGGCAACATGCCATGTCTATGTTAAATGGATGTGAATGTTTCTCGTCTCCACAGCCCGTGTTCTTGCGTAAAGACACAAAGACCAGCTTTCAGTGGAGAGTTCGCAACCTTCCCTACCCCAAAGATGTCTTTAGTGTTTCTGTGGAGCCATCGGACAGATGCATCATCGTGAAAACCTCAAACAAAAAGTAAATATGCATGAAAACACTGTGGTTTGTTTTCCATCTTCCTGTTGCACACTTGTTGCATGTAATCCTCGTGTCCTCCCTATAGATGGCACTGTTTACAATGCATTTGTCGATACAGTCGTGTGATAACCCTGTGACATCCTCTCCATGTCCTCCCAGATATTATAAGAAGTTCAGTATTACTGATTTAGATCGCAGTCAGCTGCCATTGGACAACTCCGCCCTCAGCTTCACTCACGCCAACAACACTTTGATTGTCACCGTAAGTCCTACACAACAATAACAAATAAATGAATCACCATTAATGTTATGTTGACAGTGCTTTAATATACAGATCTAAGCATTATAGGTTCATTCTTAAATATGTTTTCTTACCATAAATGTTGAGTGCAGGGACCCAAACAGTATGACCTCAGCAGTCCAAATAGCTTCAAAAGTATCTGGAAAAAAATAAAAGTTTTACTATTAAAGTATTTCATGCAAATCATGAGGAATAGATACAGATGTTTTTTTTTTTTTTTTTTATATATATATTTTATACTCAAGGTTTACTCCTGTGCACCTGTCACTCAGTCCCAAGTTTTTCACTTTCCAGCAATATGTTTTATGCCTACAACAATTGCTCTTTTTGTGATAATTGCTTTATATACCGCCTGCTCTTTCAACAGGATTACCGTGAGGGATTTGCAGGAGAGAGAGAGAGACGGGGAGAATGTTGAAGTAATTATTTTTCTTCTCTCTTCTCTGTCAGTACAAGAAACCCAAGGAGATCTTAACCCTTGAACAGGAGCTACTGAAGGAGCTGAAGAAGCTGAAGGGGACCGGCGAAGGGGACGTCGACTGCAAAACTCAGTGAATTTGTTCTGTGGGAGCGAGAGGATGATTCTGCGTTGCATCTAAACAGTGCCTTTCAATGGTTTATAGCGCCTAATTGTGTTTACTTATTGGGGTTCATTTATTAAAATGGTTATTGTTTATATTTGATACAGACATATTCTATGAAATATATTACATATGTTTTTCTAGCGGATCCATGAGCGTTTTCCCGAATTATTTCTTTACATAGTATAAATATTTATTTACATTAAAAAGTTTAATTGTATCACAACAGTATCAATTAAATTTACTTCTTGTTACCAAACCTACTAGGGAGCAATTTTGATGGGGGCCACATAACCTACTACCCTCCTTTCATTGATGTCCTTGTAAAACACTCAGAACACACAATGCCTCGTCCCTGTTCGTTCCAGGGTCACTGTTACGAGCACATCCCATTCGTGTTAACTGAATACCCTCATGTTCCTCGCATGTAGCGGGCCACCCTGAAAGCCATTACTGAAACTCTGCTTTCTAGAGAGCAAGCTAGTGTTACTGTTTTCCTTTTCAACAAAAGGACGTTCTGACTCTGTGGTCTCCTGCTAAAACTACACGCACACAAGTTAGAAATATGTGCAACGGTCGCACGGCCTTGTTCCAAATGGATTTGATATTATTCTCAAACAAGGACAAATAAGATTTCTTTCTATGTATATATGACGTGTACAGAAGAAGAAAGATTTGTGCTTCTAAAGGGGATATTTGACTACTTTTCCACCAAGTTCGGTTAAAAAAACACTGTCCAGTCTAACAATAGTTAGACAGTGGATTAAAAAAAAAACCCATTTCTGTTTAAAAGAGACAATGGCATTTAAATATAGCTTGTTTCAACCTTGTGATTCCTTGCATTTTTTTACCACTTGTCCAAACCCAGAGAGCAAGTGTAAAAAGCAGAGACAAAACCACAGGTCTGTCTCTCTATTGTCTTCCTCCAGATGGAAAGAAAAGGAATAAAAGAAAACATTTGAACCCAGCCTGTCCTGTTGTTTTGCAAATTCTTGTGAGGGACTTTTTTTTTTTTTTGTTAAACGTTTGTTAAAAATGCATCCACGCATACTTAAAACAACTTAAATATATCTTGTAAGAAACAGGCCGACAGCCTGTTCTGCTGAGCAGATGCCCTAAATACCAAAGCATCCATTCTGAAGTCTTAATTTTGGTTATTTAGTTGAATGCTTTACAGTCTGCTGTGCAAAGCTCGAGCTGCTGTCAAAACAAATTCAAGCAAACACCAACTAACAAATTGCACATCCAGCTTATGCACTGTGAGAGCAGCCGAGCGCCTCTGTTCAGGGTCTTCTTCCTCCCCTGTCGTTTGGCCTCTGATGGTCATGCTCAACTGCTTCTGGGAAGAGGGTTTCTTTTCTGCCTCCCTTTCATTCCCGAATGCCTCTTCCCAGCCATTCCCCCTCTTTCAGCCGATGCCACATTTTGCCACACAGGCCCCGATGCTTTTTCTGCAGCCCTTCAACTCCCTCTCCGCAAACCTCCCCCCCCCCCTCCAACCCCTTACCCCTCCCTGTGTGACTGGCTTCTTTTTGATAACTGACCCCTCCTCGTGTTATTATTCGAACCCACTATTGTATAACATGCCCTTTTATATGAGGTTTCACAAAGAGCCCATTTGATCAGAGGGTTACGGTGTGCGATCGTGAGAAATGCAACTACATGGTGGTAACCTTTGTTTGGGCCAAAATGGTGGGCTGACCTCATCGCTTTTAATGCATAGCTCAGGCCATTCAGGCCCAAGTCTCACTTGCTGAGCACATTGAATTCAGTAGCCTGTCACAGATATTGCCCCTCAGTTATCTGGGTCTCCAGCTTGGAGAAGAAAAAAAAAAAGAAAAACAGTTTTGGGGGGTAACCAACAATGTATGCTAGCTTTCCGTCCCAAAACAACCACACAAGAAAAGCCTCGCAGCTTGTGAACTGATTCTTTAGTGGTTTTAATATACACTCTACAATAAATATTTCCATCATTCATTTACATTTTTACAGTAAAAATATATTCATATATGTAAAAAAAAAACAGGTTAAAAATTCTCCAGAATGGCCTCCTAAAGGCAGGCTAGCATGTCAACTGAGACTCTGGTGCTGCAACCACAAGAAAATCCACAGATAGCTGCCGTGTCTAGCTTCATTGTACTCATTTCTGTTTTAAACATTCTTTGTTGCTGAGCTTCTGAACTTCTAATCAGAGGTTTTTCATTCATGAAAGTATTGTTGAGCTCTTTTGTGCTTAACTGCCCCCTCTCCCCCACCCGAGTTCACGAGTAAAAATCTGTCCTACGATTTGTCTGAATTGGAAATAACTAGCAGATTAGATAATCAATGGTTACATACAATCCAGTACAAAGAATTACACAAAGTCCACAAAATGAGGCAAAACGTGTATGGGCACTTGACTGTAAAAGTTAATTTCTCTGAGAGCTCTTGTTTCCTCTTGTAGTGGTTCTTCTGTGCTGGTTCGTCGACAGTTCTCCCTCAGTGGTTTCAGTGCTCAGCGGCCTCCTGAACGCTGGTGATGGGAATGTTTAGTCCGCTTGCTCAAAGGGTGCGCGGGGACGCGGAGAGGAAGGACATCAAACGGTCTCCTCTCGCTCAGCAAGTGCCCCCTGGGAAGACGCTTCATGAAGTGGGCCTCCCTCTGGTGCTGCTTGGTCTTGGAGGCCTTCCTCGGACGGCCCTTGCGTGTGAAAGCCATGTACCAGCCCTCGTACTTGGCGTTCTGCAGCGCCGTGTAGTTGTTTTCCAGAACAATCTCGGTGAAGATGCAATCTTTGCCTCGTCCTTTCCGCTGGGAAAGAGAAAGAGAGTGGGAGAAGTTGAGGTATGTTGGACGATTCCCAGGAAGCGGAAACATCGTCTTTATTTCCAGACAGTCAAATACCCTTTGAAACCTTGAGAGGGCCGCTCAGAGAAATTTTAAATATCTAATTTGTTCTGGCCTCGATTGTGTCTAAACAATGTGTCACCAAAAACTGCAAATCTGGACTAACATTTCCAAGAAACAAACAAATGCAGCTACTATGAATTACAGATTACCTTGCCGATCAGCTTCCCCCTCTTGTTCATACATATGTAGTATCCCGTCTTCACCCCTTTAATGCGAACACGACTTCCAAAAGAGTCCGTCTCCACCTCCAGTTTAGCTGCACAGACAAAAAGGATCACAAATAATGAGAAGACACAGTCCTGACAAGGTGCAGGCACGCAGATTATGATGTTACAGTGTGTGAGACAAATATATTCCTGAGACTGTAATGAACTGGAATTACATCATGTCATCATTAAATGTCGTTAAATTGTTTTTTCATGAGCAGTGACACAGAATCATGAAGATGACATAAATTCACTCTCAACCCTTTTATGGTCTAGTATAGACGCCTTCAACAAAGCGTGCAAGCCTTCCAAAATAGCACCAAATGATAGTGATTTTGCACGGCGCGATTGCTGTTGAATGTCTGTAAATGCTGTGCCGGGATGCGGCTCAGACTGGGGATAAAGGAGAGTGAGAAGACTGCGGTCAGGGACACAGCCACAAGCACAGAGCAGCGGTCAGATTTGGGCCGGTTACAAGAGTGACACCCACTTAGGATGTGTAGCCAATGTGTGCATGACCAACTCTCTCTCCCTCTGTGTGTGTGCATGTGCGTGTATAGGTCGAGAAATTAAAAAGACAAAAGAGCACACAGGAGAGGAAGGAGAGGAAAAGGTATAAAGTCAAGATGCTGACTTCAGCGCTCCTTATAAATTGAGTCATACATTGAGTTGTAAAGCAATGAAAATTCCTCATAAAATGCATCTCCAAAAAGCAGGCAGCAGGCATTGGGAAGGGGATGGATGGTGGTGGTGGAAAGATGGCTCGGCTCGGCACACCAAAATCCTTTTTGTGACAGGATTTCTGCTCTCTTTAAGTTTAAGACAGTTTTCCCTGCTAGAAGCAAAGACTAGCCCCCTGAAGTCCATCATAACAGGTGTCAAGCACTTTCTAGAGTACAAACACACTAACAAAATAAATCATCTTCATAAGGCCATGAAGGATGGCACTGCTGCTGATGTTTACAATTGCTAGTGTTCCAATTGGCTCAAACATTTTCCCGCAGGCTCCCAAAAACGACATATTGTTTTACTGCTTTTCAACACCGCCCCATGCGCCATTGGATTTAAACAATTCCTGTTTGTAACATGAACACGTTTCCTATTTTATTGTTTTCCCGAGCTTTAGAAGCATTGAAATGTAAGAAAGGAGGACCTTTAGCTGTCATTGGTTTGGACTGATCTGGCAATAACACACTTTAGGTTTAATATTCTTCATCATTTCAAAGACAATAAAAAGTGCTCTCCCTGAACAGGTTAACACATGTGGACATTTGTTCCAATATTTATAATAAAACTGTACTTAAATATTTAACTATACGCAAACGTCAGCAAGCCTAAACGTTTTACTCTATTTAGCAAAACATCCAAACGCTAATTACACCTTTATTCTCGCGATATTTTGAATATTTCCATCAATAACTGTTCGGATATATTACTGGCTGGTTTTTAATAGACACTGAAATGTGTTTTATGTAATTATGAGTGGTGTTCTTCGCTCTGTGAAAACATGCCTAACATACACCCGTTTCTTATGTTTCCTACCGTGCACCGCTCCGTCGTCTCCGTTGGCGTTGACCCTCTTGTTGCCCAGGACCTGGACATGTTTCCCGCTGGTGCGGCTGTACAGCTGGTAGGTTCGCGTCAACCTGCGGCTCATGCGGTCCGACAGCCGGCTCTGCTCGGTGACATGGTGCTTGAAATTAGGAGGGGACTGCACAGTGTTCTGTCGGACAAGAAAACACATGTCGCGAAATATGAAATTACTTTCATACTTATCGCAGGTTTTTTTTTTTTTACTTTAAAACCCAAAGCCTGAAAAAAAAGTAAACTGTGAGGAGACTAAAGCGTGCCAGTCAAAGTGCAGAGGCCCAGGCCCACAGTTCATTATGCCAGTCATAATACATCCTGCTTTTTCCTCTTTCATTTATTTGTACATGGCCTACAGTATGTTTTTGGAGACGCTTTCATGGTCCCTTAGGGGATGACATTTCCCTCTCATAGCCTAGGTTGTTTTTACCACCGATGATCTTTCACCCCTTCTTGACTTCTTTTTTTCTCATTTCAGCCGTTCTCCATCCACATGTGTTTTAACAATTACTCTTTAGGCTGGAGCTTACCTCTTTTCAAGATGTTTGAATTGTTGCCAATTGCCATAGCACTCATAATAAAATGTTGTCATTGTTATTGCAGCCCATTGCAGATGTAGAGGCGCTGAACTAAGCCGCTTAGCATGGCGTCTGCATACCTGTTAACTTTTACCTACTTAATTATAGAGCTTTACGTAACATTCATGTTTTTTTATTGGAGTGAAAATTTGAGTTACCTGTGCGTAAAAGCAAAGCGCTGTGAACTGAAGTAACCTTTGGGGAAAGAAGAGAAAACAATTAGAACATCTAACCTGTTGGTCAAATTCAATGAGTTACATATGCAACTATTTTATCTTGACAGCTCTTTACTTACAGATAGCCTAACCTCGATGTTCTCAGCCTCATCTTGTAATAGTTCAAATATTGCTTCATGAATACTCCACTGATTCGGTGCTGGAAACTCTCGGAAATAAAGTTCCTCCTGGTGGGAATTTCAGCTCACGTTGATCCCCCTCTTGTGACATATAGACTGTGATAGCCGTGACATTTAAGAGATCCAAAACGGCCAAGGGTCCCACGCAGATACAGGATCCACGCGACTGAAACAGTAAAAAGTCCAGAAGATTTAAGGGTGCTGCGGTGCCAATCCAAACTAAAAGTCCGGCGTCGCTGTCACCAAACCACCTCCAGTGAAACTCTCCGTGTCAATCACTCTCTCAGTGATGGAGCTCTTGGATCACGTTTGAAGTCAAAAAAAGCCTCTCTGACATTCTGTAGCAGAGCAGTGGTGAGTAGGTGTAGTTTTACGCACGGATCTTCACTCATCAACGGTCAGATGCGCGCTGTGAAAATGACTAAGTGGTTAAATACGATTTCTTTTTAAAAGTTGAATGAATCCCACGAGTACCAACACGGCTTTATTGGTCTGATGTATAGTCAGAGCAATGACGCCACAGCTGTCGCTCCATACGATGCACAGATAGTAAACCGTCAACCTTCCTCCCACGCGTGTATTTCTTGTGGTCGCCTCCAGTCCACGTACAGCATCTGTCTCCCTCTACATTTAAATACTTTAACTTGCGGGAAAGTCAATATCCTCGGTGAGAGCAGGCGGAGCGTTCGAGCTGCAGCCAATTTGAAACTGAATACATATTAAAACACTTTGCCTCCACCTATCTGCTCACAATTCCACAAACACAGAATCCATCAATGAGTTGAATGTGTAATAAAACAAGATGAGAGATGAGAATATGAAATACAGTCTGTCACCAAGAGAGGAGCTTATTTGTGGGTTAGATCCACACAAAAATATCAGCAAAATGTTTTGAACTAAGCATTTATTCACAATCACACGTTAATCTAATTGTCATCTTCATCCATGTAAAACCCGCACTAGGTTTTCTCTCAGCAGAATTGTCCTCATGGAAACATTCCCTGGCTTGTACTTAAGAAAATCTACAGTTACATTAACTTATTCCCTGACTGCAGGTTAGAGGTTGTTTGGTGGTCCCTCAGGACAGACCCTGATGTACTTTTTCATCCTACATATGTAAGTAATATGTATTCCATGTGAACATATGACACATAATGGTTTTCACATAACATCTAAGGCCTTTGCCTTGGATACAAATGCTCTCTCGCTCACAATTACTCTTCCATAACTTTTCACAAACCTGGTTTGGCTTTCCAAAGGGTGTCCAAGGCCTGGTCTGCTACTTTCACAGCACGGCTTCATGCACTACATCAAACAATTATGTCGTAATTATTCTTCGTGACAACAAAGCGGCAGGGTTTCCTTCAAGGGGACGTGACTGTTACACACTCGTCTTATATGGAAGAAAGTGAGCGGTTTTGAGGAACATAATCTAAACTTGATCGATCATGTGCTTGCCTTTTTTTCAATCCAACACAAGAAGAAAATGATTGTGAATAAAGATTTTGAAGCAGCTTTTTTCCCTTCTCTAAACTAAGAATATACACACAGTCTCATAGCTTATAAAAGAGGTTACGTTGAACGAACATTTAGCGTGTCATTCACTAACTGTATGAGATTATATAGGCCAAAGCTGAACACAAAAACTTTAACATCTGCTGTGCACGCTTTAAATCAGAATAGAAGTGATTATCTACAGTACAGATTATGGTCTAAATGAGCCAAAACCAATTTGTGACTCTTACCTGTGAGTGTTCACAAATGCAGACCCATGCTGTATGAACACTATGGGAAACTTTTGCACCCTTCTCGCAGCACAGCTGTACACGAGTAAAGTAGGCTATATTATATATATATAATCATGTGAATTTGGTCAACGTCTTAGCCGTAAATCAGTCATTTCAGCCAATGCAGGGGATTTAGGGGGTGAAAATGGACCTGCCTTATTAGTTCCAGTGGGACATTGTAACAAGTGATTTTGCCACCTGGAACAATTCAGCTCTTTGTTCTTTCATATTCTGACCCCTGTGAAGCAATGATCGCACGTCCTAAATCTGAAATCCACATGCATGATAATTAAAGAGATTGAGTTTTATGAAGACCACACAATGACTCATCACAAGTGCTTGTTTGACTGTCTGAACCCACAGATTAGTTCTGTCACGAGTCATTTAAAGAACATTTGATTAGGAAGAGGACACCTGGGAGAGATGGTGGGATTGTGTATATGTAGCTGTAACATTGTAACAGTCTGCTGTACATAACTCCAACTTATCTTTTCTTTTTATTCTCTGAAGCAAATTCTAGTGACAGGATTCCTTGAAAATATGCAGATAAATGTTCACAAATGTTCAATATGTCAACAATCGCTCTTTTAAAAGGCAACTGAGTCTCATATGCCAGAAAGCATGACTTTATTTCATTGCATTATAGGTTGTATTCTCTTAAGCTACTTGCATGTTTGCTTGCTTACTCTTGTCATGACCTCGGGTCAGCCAAGACCAGACAATGAACAGAAGTCTTGATCTTGTTTATTTCCCACATTTTCAGTTATACTTTCTGAGAAGAATTCAAATACCTTGGAAAAAAAAAGCTAGGATTTTATTGCAATGGCTGTTAAATATGTGTGATGATAAAACAATTCTACATTCGGCTTTTTCGCTTCTTTTTTTTTTAGATAAAATCTGCCTGCAGATAAACACAGGTTGTTAATTTATGATTCTTTAAGATCAGAGTTTTGTTCTTCTCTTATTTAATTGCCAGATGAAGGAAAGAGACGTGTTGCTAACAGTACGTGCCACTCGTACTGAAACATAAACTTCAGATTGGGACCTCAACTGATTCTTACCTGACCTCTTTTCTTAAAGAAATCGTCACAAATTTGTGAAATATGCATATTTGCTTTCATGCTGGGAGTCAGATGAGAAGATTGATCCCACTCACTCAATATGAGTCTGCACTCGTTACCGGGCAACCTCACAGTGACTCCAGGAACTCGCCACACAAATAGTTATAAGCCCGAGTAAAAGCACCACCTGTGGATTAAAGAAACCAGTTATAACGTGTTCAGCGTTGTGAGTGAGCTTAAGAAGAGCTGCTAGGTGGGATTGTTTTACCCAGAGCCAGGCTAGCTGTTTTCAGTCTTAATGCTAAGCTAAGCTAATCGACTGCATGGCTGTAGCCTCATATTCAGTCTGCAAACACAGGAGTCTTCTCATCTAGCTGTCAGCAAGAAAGCAAATGAGTTTATTTCCCAAAATGTTGAACTATTCCTTTGATTACAACATGTGAGCTGGTTATTCTCACACACAGCCTCACAGTCTTTACTGCTTCACAATAACTTGACTGAGAACATTTGGTCCAGTACTGTGCATTCGATACATCTCTTTGATTTCACTACAATCTATAACAGCCATTTACAATTTAGAAACAATTCCGTCTCTGCGAGCGTAAATGGCATTTGGTTGAGGTGACCTGTCAGACAGGTTTGGCTAAAGTTCTCCAGACTATACATGAAAGGTTCCTGTGAAACATGATCAAAAGCTATCGTTTTTTATTCTATTTCTTTTCACATACCTAACTGGCTGCTGCCTCGCTCCTGAGATTCTCTAGTGACCAGCGTTTCTGGCCTCCTAATGAGTTTGAGTAGAGTTGACGCAGGTCCAAGTTTTGCCTCAGATCCCGACTCCTTTTGTCTTTCGTCTTAGTCTCCCAAATGCTGCTTTTCACATTTGGATCACAGTTTGCTAACTAATACAAAGCCAGCTGGTATCAGCGAATGAGGCACAAAAAACAGCAATCACTGTGAAAAAGAAGAACTTTTTGGCGAAGACGCACATTGGTTATTCTTAGAAGAAGAGTGACTGAATGTCTCAGAAAGGCCCCAGAACAGACTACCATTCAGTGAGAGGGATTATTCCTCCGAGCTAATGTGAGACATTAAAATACACACTGTTGCGTAAGGCAGAGCCAATGGAAAGGTAGACACCATAGAGGACAAGGGGGAAAAAATCAGAGCCAGTGAGGAAGACGGACAGAATATGAGAGAGAGAGAAAGAGAGAGAGAGAGAGAGAGAGAGAGAGAGAGAGTGTGTGGAAAGAAAACGTGGTTTGCTTCCCAGGGTGATCTGGTAGCGTCGCTCACCGCCTAAACCTCAGCGACTTTTTAGAAGAAGAAGAAACTCTTCAATCACCTGTTGTAATTATGCACCGCTGCTTTGTTGTAACAACGTGAACCACATAATGTGCCGGTAACCACTTCACCACACTTACCCTGAACTGGCTCGAGAGCGTGCTGACAGTCTGTTCCTGACATGGAGGATTAATGGCATACATTTAAAACACAATTCTTTAACGATAGATCTTTTTTTAATTCAGATGAACATTTATAACAGCAAATGATGGATACCACCCTTACTAATGTATCCCTTATAGAGTATTTACAGGTTGTAATTAATCATTTTATTATAATAACTTTTGGGTTGCCAGGTTGTGGCTGTGTTTTGTTCTCTTCCAGCTTTGTCTTCTTTGCACTCAAGCTCATTATGAACACTCCTCCAGTAGACCATTTGACCTCTGACCTTCTTCAAAATGACGCTGGATCTGGACAAACGTTTATTTATTGACAAGTTATTGGCATTTACAACAGCAGGCTTGGTTTATTAAAGACATATTACAACTTACAGCATACGTATTCACTTTTGCTGTCGGCTTATTGAAAAAATGGAAACTTAACTGTTAATAATGACTTATTCATATTTATAACTGCAAACTTGATGGATTATTACCATCTGATAATGTCTGACTAATGGGTGGATGAATCTGTTAGCGGCAGGCAGGGCTAACATTTGCTTTCAGTCACCCGGAGCAGCTCAGTGACACAGTGATGACGATCTGGTGAGAGTGCTGTGTGCACGAGTGTCTACGTGGTGGTGTTGCAGTGCCAGCGCCTGAGAAAATTGTTATGGTGGGAAAATTTGGAAAAGCGAGTCAAAGTTCTTGCCACTGAATGACGCTTGAAGTACTTACTCGTGTTTGAGCACAGCGGAGAGCTTGAATGGCTTTTTAACTGGATGAAACGACTGTCTGGGAATGACCCCGGTGTGTAGAAGTGATTAAGGGGACCCAATTTTGCCATAACCCAAATGTGTTTGCATAACGAGTTTACGTGGTGTTCCTGGTGGTATTAAATAAAGCTCTCTGTTGAAGCTTTTAACAACTGTTGCGTGTTGCAGTTCTGTTTCGCTATTTCTCTTCGAAGGCTTGTTTTCAAGAATCTCATCCACATTTTCATCATTCAGTGAGTCTTAAATTACTCATCTGATCTCATCAGAACAGATGAAACTGAAAGCGATGAAGACGAAGGGTCCCACAGTGGCATCTCCATCTATTCCCTGTGGAGAGGCGTGTGTGTGTGTGTGTGGCGTGCTGGCAGTGAGGTAGAAAGCTGCAAAGTTGTCGATGGCTCCGTCGAAGTGGTCTTCCTTCCCAGCGACTTGGATGTTTCCCCCGTTTTTCCCCCCCTACCCCCCCCCCCCCCCCCCCCCCCCCCCCCCCTGAGTGAAGCGTGATTTACTGTCTTGTAAACACGTAGGAAGTAGCATTGAAAACGGTTTAACAAAGTCAATAAAAGCAGACATCATTCCTGGTATCAGGGGGTGCTGAGGGGGAGGAAGAAGAGGAGGTCTGGGGTGGCTGAGGGCAGGTATCCTCCCCTCCCTCCCTGGTTTCCCCCTCACTCCTCCATCTCTCCATCTTCATCTTTTCTCCTTGTCTGTCATCTGTGTCCTCTGTTCCTTCTCTACCACTTCTTTGAATTTCTTTTTACCCCTGTTTTCATATCATCCTCTTTTCCCCTCTTCTATGACCCCCCCCCCCCTCTCTTTTTCTTTCTGCCTTTTTTATTTCATGTGTTGTGCAGTGGACAGCCAGAGCAATGGCTTTAACAGACCTACCTGCAGGGCTGCTTAGGGCGGCTCTTTCATCTGGGCTCTGGAGAAAGAAGCCCCCGGACCTGAAACAGCTGTGTAGACCTGGGAGTGAGAGGACCATGAAAAACGCAGAGAAGAAAGACGGGAAATTCAATGGTCCTCTGGGAATCATACCTACCCATGCCTCTCTCTCACTCTTTTTCTCCTTCCCTCTTTCTCTCTACCTTCACCGTGCTCTCTTTCTCTTTATCTCTCTTTTGCTTGCTCATTATCATACATTTTCCCCTTTTCTCTTTCTCTTAAGTTTTCTTGAAGTTACAACTTGTACCTATCAAAACTGAAACAACTCAGTTTTACATTCAAATCTCCGTGAAACAACATCTCCTCCTGCAACAGATTTCACGTGCTGTTGCTGGAAAACAAATTGAGATGCAGGAAGATATCCTGGGCGTCAATGAAGGTCCGCTATGGACTGAAAGAAGGTGAGGAGCCGGGCCAAACTCAGCTGTGAGAAATTGAATTCAGGAAATTAAACCCTCTACAGTTTCATGATAACGTGACAAAAATGAAAAGAAGAAGCGTAGTATGTATACTTACATCTATAAATCTTTAACTCAGAAGACATAAAACAATGTGTATGAAAAAAGAGAGTCCATTACAAGTTTTCTGCATTTTTCCCTTAAAATAAAATAGTAAAACATTTTAATAATAACTCATTAAACAATTAAAGACGATAAATCTTGCAAATTTGCTGCTTTATGGCTAATGGCAGCTACGGGGGTCGCTAGGTGTGCGCGAGACGGCAAGAAGAGGCCGCTGTTAGGTTTATAAAAGAACAAAGAATGGCTCTGAAGGCTTTTTCTCGATGGGAAGGGTGTTCTGCTCCCGACTGGCTCAGGTAAGAGTTTGAGCAGAGTTACGTGTATTCACCAGTGTTTATTTCAATGTCGATTGTAAAGTATGTCTGGCCAGAATTGCAAATACAATTAAACAAAGTAGACTATATTACACTGCATGAAGAAGTTATAATTCATCTCATACACAGGTTTAAACTAATAAATATTTGAGTGGACTCCATTCACAGGAATGCTCTTACTGATATCAGAAGTCACAAGGAGATTCATTAAAGCGTGTCTCTCTATTGAATTTGTAAGTATGCTATTGCACCACCTCTAAAGTTTGCCTCGCATTGTATCCAAACACACATTTGGTCTTCATCAACTGAAAAAAGTCTGCCCTTTCAGCTTCCTTTGCTAAAAGCAACTTGTGTACTGCAGTGTAGCCTGTGCTTCCTGTTCAACCGTGCACTGGACAGAACACGCAGGTCTTGTCTCAGCTTATGTGCCCCATGTTTTTATATGGGGGCTGCTGAGAGCGGTGAGACTCAACCAAAGGCCAACCATTAATCGCTTAGTTTGTTGTTAATACACAGCTCCTTGAATTATCATTAACTCCACTGATTTTACACATCAAAGTCTGTTTAAAGGCCTTGTGGAGTACGACTCCATGTGTATAAAAAGTTGTACAAAGCCCTTTGTGGCTCCAGAGGGAGTTGCACAATGACTGATTGATTGCCTCAAGTGACTTTGGCGATGATGAGTAAAAGAAAACTCTGGGGGTGTAGAGTTACAAGTGAAGTTAGCAGACCTCTGCAGCCCGTTCCTCATGTTACTTGAGGCTAGCGGCTCGAGGCTACATTAACTGCTAGTAGAGTAACGCATCGGTGCCAGTTTTTGACAAGAAAGTTGCGTGAAATAAAAAAGGATCTCTGGTTCTGTTGCAATGCTTTTGATAAATAAATTGATTATTTGATAATGTGCACATTAACAGCAGCATGAAACAAAGGCTAATGGACAATCTTCACATCTCTAGCGCAACGTATTTCTGCCTTTAGCTTCTGATAAATAAGAAAGAGGAGCTGGAGTTTTGGAGCTGAACGTCATGTCCCTCATGCATCATCACCATCAGTCCACTCGGTGGTGAGATCACCGTCCTGGTTTCAAAATCCCGCCTCACACTTCTCCAAGTGGTGGGATATAATAAAAAAAATGAGCAATTGGTGACAATCCACACCACCCCCACGGGTACTACTCAAACAGCTCCTCTGTTTCATAAGTGCTCAGTTTTAGGCGTTCTAATCCTATTGTTGCCACTCTGGACCGACCAGCCACACTGTGCATTGTCTCTATTAGTTGATTTGTTTGTGTTGGACAGTGTTACGCTTGCTAGGATATGTCAGTGTAGTGACTTGGTTTCATGATTGCTTTAGATTGCTATAAGTGTGCACTTATGGCAATCTCAAGTTTAGGATGTGTATCTTTGGCCAGGGGGTGCGTGTGGGAATAAGAGTAGTCCAGTACGCAGATGCTCAATTTGGTGTAGTTGACTTTCCTTGGTTTGCTAAACCTCCTAAGTGCCATGTGTGGTTTTTGTGGTCCCAACACTGACGGACATTTAGTCTAATTAATATCATGTGTGAGCCATGTGTGATTTCCCTACATGCACAACATTCTTTTGGCCGTTAACAGGCTCAGGTAGAATGGCATTGAGCCAGCTGCCTCACTTGTCTTATGGTTATCTGAGCGTAGACTGGAGGCAGGGGTAAACAACTAGCTAATTGCTAAAAAATCTTTAATCTCATTTGTTTAATCCGTACAAAACGCTCAGCAGGTGAGACTTATTCACTTCAGTTTGGCTTTCAGATGAGATATGACAGGATGTAGTGAGCTAAGATGCTGATAGGCGGATTTAAAACAAAAGAATCTGGACAAAGCCAGGCTAGCTGTTTCCCCCCATCTCCAGTCTTTATGCTAAGCTAGCTAACTGGCTGCTGCTGGTTCTGTGGTGTCTAGACGTTTAGCCTACGGACATGAGACTGGCTTCAATCTTTTCATCTAACTCTTGGCCAAGAAGTGAATGAGTGTATTTCCAAAAAAAAAGTCAAACTATTCTTTTCCATTAGAGTCAGTGCTTGTAGAGTAACGACTCAGTTGTATCCTGAATCAGACAACACGCCATACCTTCAATGTCATCATCTTTTGCTTCTTAAACACATGAGAGAATCAAATTATTTAAATGTCTTCGTGCTCAGAATATCAAGAGGACAACAGGGACGTTCCCATTCTGTCACCTTTAAACAACATCAACAGAACCTAAAATAAACCTACGAAGAGGAATCAGATCACACATTTTCCATTCTCTTATTGTCAAGTGTTTAGAGGCCACTTAATGGAGTGGACTTTAATAGTATCATAACACTTATGGATTACTCGTTAACTATTCCAGCAGCTCTGTTTCCCCCCTCAGTTTAAAGCCAACTGTAGAAGATGTTAAAAACTGACCTGTGAATCACCTGGCCCTTCTCTCTCTCGGCCTCCCTCCCTCCCACGCCCCACCCGTCCTCTGCGGGACAATCTGCACAGAGACCACGAAATGTGAAAAAGGAAGATGAAGGGTTGAGAAATGTGGGCGGTGGGCGGCTGGTTAACACAAGGGGCTAAGTGCGGCAGGTAACAGAGTGAGAAAGCAGAGGAGGAAAGTCCACTCTAATGGCCGGGAGAAAACAAGTACAGAGAGTGGACAGGGCTGGTGTTGAGTGCCGTTGTGTTTGTTTAGTCCCCTTCAATGGCTAGCTTAATTATTTTACCATGCTGGGCCTGCAGAGACTGCAGGATTCATGGGCTGCCCTCAGCCCCTATCTCCTCCAACCAACTGAGGCTTAACCCTTGAAACATTTCAAACGTTCACGTGCAAAGGAATGTCGCACTTAAATTCTCAGAGTAAAGATTATCTTTAAATATGTGATTACAATATCCCTTTTTCTTGATTTAATCTGTTTCTCATCTCTGGAATACAACTTCCTGATTGATAAATTGTCTCTAACGTGACACTGAGCCAACTGATGACTGTGCACACGTTTCCTGCCAGCAAAGCATCTTCACATAGATGCATCGCTCTCTTAGGCTGGACTGGTGCACGCTGGCTGCAGAATACTTTGCTTCTCACCAGTGAGCGCAACAAATGTGAAGTTGAAGCAGGTGAGTAACAGCGTCATATGGAACACTACTGTAGAAGCAGTGGAATTAGCTGAATTTGCTTTATTGTCGAGGGAGTAGATGAAAAGATTGATACCACTCTTGTTTGTCTGGTAAATATATTGTATGATAAATATATCTCAAAAGTGGCATCAGTCTTCTCCTCTAACTTTCAGCAAGTAGTCCTGTCCTGACCAAGCACCCTGGTGCGTAGAAGGTAGCATTGAGTTAAAACAGACAGACTGGCCTTCTAACTGATGTTTAAATCTGTGATTGTTAGACTTCTGTTGAAGTGAACAGTCACAGTGGTTAGCTGACTGTCTTCGTTAGCCAACCTAGTGACAGTGTTGCTCTCATTACTTTGTTAAATCAATGGAAGGGTTCGGGCTCTATAAATGTGTCGGAAGAGAGTCCAATAACCCGTTAAAAGTCCTGACACATAGTTGAGAAACCAGATTTTTACACTATTTCAAGTTCTTTTTAATTTAAAAGATGTGGTAAAGGCTTACATTTACAAGATATTTGACACATCTATGAATACATCATCTAACATCTGTGATACATCTGGACCATAATAGTTTGTCCATGGCATTTCTTGACTGCAGCTGTGCTTCCACTTGGCTGAAGGTGTGCATGCCTGGAAAACAATCCATTTAACAGCTCTAGAGATAAGAAAACGACAAAAGAAGTTAAGATCGGTTGTGTGGTGACGGGATGTTTTAGTGCATGAAGGCTGAGAGGAGCTCCATAGATGCTTTTAAATGGCATAAGTACACTTCACTCCGTTTTTACAGCTGCAGTATATCATGTAAAAAAAGGATTTTGAACATTCAAACTTAGGGACTGCTTCAAATAAATTGTCTAACAGGAATAATGTCGGTGATCTTGTTCACCCAGTCCTGGCACGCACACAGCAGATCACCTTACAACAAATGGGAATGCCAGTCACTTTAGGAATTCATATGTATTATTACTGTGGTCTAGACAGTCTAGGACAGATGTCATGGAGATGTACAATTGGACCTGTTCCATAAAATAAATGGACTATGTGAGATGGTGACGGTGTCTGCAATATAAAAGGTGTATCATAACAAGGAATTCATATTTTTCTTAAAACATGTGAAATATAAAAGTCAGGTTATTCCACGTATTCCCAGTTTAGTATCAGGTGTCTCGGAGATTTAGCTGAAATATGAAACAATACTGTAAAACACGACAGATTGCTCCAATAAGTATCATAAAAGCATTCATTTAAGGAAATTCTTCAAGGAATTTCATGTGTTTTCTGTCTGTATTTGCATTGGAAATATGTTAAATGACTTTTCCCCACAGGCAGATCTTTTCAACCATCTTTTTAAGAAAAATAACATTGTAAGAGCCTTAACTAGATTAAATGACTTGTAAGACTTCCTGCGGTGTGACAGCACCAGGGTGATTTTTCTGGGAATACCATTTTCTGCTCCATAACTACCAATAATACCGACTAAAGGTCGTTGGGGTATAAAAATAAATAAATACTCTGAGGACTCACAAAGTCACTCCTTCATCTGCTGAACAGTTCCAGATTTTACTTCTCAATGGCATTACAGCATTTAGGCTTTGTGCTGTGGCTCTCTGGCCCTCGGGTTGACTAGTCCTTTGTCACATGATGAACAGGTGATGTATTTCCAACAAATAAAATACCAGAAAATAGGCAGACCAAGATCACACAAGAGAGACTGTTTGCTCATGAAGCTGTGTATCTCTTTACAGACAAACGCAAAGTCATGAGATGTGTCGGATTAGGAATAAAACATTCTATCTATAAACCAAATGTATCAGATTACAGTTGTTCTGGAAGTTGTAAAAGCCATGTTCTAAATATCAAAACCTCTCTCTGAGCGGACAAAACCCCACAGCTGTTATGTGGAATTGTATTTTTTTTAAAAGGTTAGAAGTCTAATTTAAATCAGGCTGCATAGATTGTGTTACCTTCAACACAAAGGCCCATGTTCAAGCCTACATGTCACAGTAAGTGTTTGCCGTGCTGAAGGGCTGACAGCTCCAGGGATGCTGCTCTGTCTCTGACGCTGCTCTCTGACCTCCCTGTGGAGAAGAGCGTGTTAACAAAGAAAACAATTTCCCCTTTTGGAATTGACGCACAATCACAAGAACACCTTGTCACTTCACCTATTGGAACTGGACAACTTACTAAGTCTTTGTCGGACTGGGAGCATAATTAGCATCACGTCACTGAGAATACAAAAAGATCCATCTTTCCATCCATCCATCTATCCATCTATCCATCTATCATCTGTCCATCTATCCATCTATCCATCTATCCATCCATCTATCTATCATCCATCCATCTATCCATCTATCATCTGTCCATCTATCCATCTATCCATCTATCCATCTTTCCATCTAGCCATCTATCCATCTATCCATCTATCCATCCATCCATCTATCTATCCATCTATCCATCCATCCATCTATCCATCCATCCATCTATCCATCTGTCCATCCATCCATCTATCCATCCATCCATCTATCCATCTATCCATCCATCCATCTATCCATCCATCCATCTATCCATCTTTCCATCCATCCATCCATCCATCTATCCATCCATTATATATGCTATATGATCCATCCTAATCCAGTTCCCTCTGACTAAAACAGTCTCAATACTGCAGTAAAAGTCGCTGTAAAACCCAACAGTTGAATCATGGAAACAGGACTCCCCGTCTTCCTTTTTCACCTCTCCATCTTTGCCTTCTTCTTCATCTCTCCATACCCCTTCTTGCTTTGTCTCTCTTCTGTCTTCTCCATTTATCTGATCTCATGCTCTACATTCCCCCCCCCCCCCCCGACTCGCTCTGCTCTCCATGCGGTCTCTGCCCGATCCCTCCTTCCTGTACCCTCCTCTATCCCTCTTTCTCTCCTCATGCCATTTATCTATCTCTCACTCCCTGCTGTTACTCTCCCCCTCCTCTTCTTCCCTGTTCCCCTTTTTCCTCTGTAGTCTGCAACCTGTGGAACCAATTAGACCTCGTAGGCGGGGGGCTTCTGCCACTGTCGTGTGGTCGGTTTAACCTGCCGCTCCAAAAAAAGGACCTTGTCTCATCGCTCGACCACCACCACCTTGCCTGCCTCAGTGGGTGGGTTTGGGACGGTGGGGTGGGGGTGTATCTGACCGCAGGAGCTCAGGGACCACCAAGGCTCTTTTGAACCCCCATCCTCAGTAAAATCCCAAATGTGGAGTTGACTTTTTTTTACTGTAAAAGAGAAAAGATGGGAGCAAATGGAAGATATTTCTGCTTTTTGAAATGACAATAACACCATAGAAATTATGTGATATAAGCTGAAAAATGATCATAAAATTCATCTCTTCCTCGTTTTCCATCTTTATCTTTTGTGCGTGATTGTGTTGCAGGCCTATTAGGATACGGTTCATCCTCTTTAGGGGTAAACAAACACCTCTTTTAGCACCAGACCGTCTCCTTTCACCCTCGTTTCACCCTCACCCCAACTGCCTGGAATGCTTTTAACAATTCACTGTTGGATGCAGAGCAACATGGGAAGCTGGGAGATTGTCGCATTCCAAGGGGGAGCATTTTTTAGTCGCTCTTCACGTGTCAATCAGCGACACTATCGCCTTGTCGCCCTTTTAAACCCCCCTCTAAGACACACAAACACGCATACACCGACTCTGTGAGCCTGCAGGCCGCTTTGCTGCGTCTCAGTTTAAGGACACGGTTGTCGATGTGTTAAGCACCTAAGAATGCGGGCCTTATGACGGCTGTAGGACACACAAACACAGTTTTCTCAGACTTCACACAAAGGACTCTTCCACTTCCAACATCTGTGATGTGGGTCACTGAGGAGCACCTCTGCTCTGGTGACATGCGGAGAGTAGCAGGTCTCTTTTAACAAGGAGAACCTGAGAAAAGGGGGATAGGTTTCCAGCCTCATAATTCCTTTTAACTAGTTTTCTTTCCACTTATGATGGTTTCTTCCAGGTTTGGGTCCAACTTTCTGGGCACTTCTGTCCAAAGAAATACTGTAAAAATGATGTAAAGTCGCAGTCGATTTCTATATTTTTGTAGCTTGATTAGGAGAAAATGGGGTCAGGAAGGGCACACACACTCACACACACACACACACACACACACACACACACACACACTCACTCACTCATATAATATAGGCCAACTTTCAACAGCTCTCCTCCCAACACACACATTCTCCCCGTTACAGTTGGGATAACAGCCCTGGCACATTATCAGTGCGTTGAAAGCACCTGACTGGTATGTGACAGTAGCAGTTAGTGACAGTTCTCCTTTAAAGTGGGGGGCGGTCGGTGGTGGTGGTGGTGTGGTGTGGTGTGGGTGTGTGGGGGGGGGGGGGGGGGTAAAGGGTTGATCCATTTGATACGCGTCCTGCTGGATACTTGACAGGAGCTGTCAGTGAGCTGAGGGGAGGGTGGTGCTTATCGATCAAACACCCCTCCTATCTGCCACTCAGACAGATAGGACCTTCATGTCCTGAGGAGGGTGTTTGGTGGGCTGGGGCTGGGGCTGGGGGTGGGGGTGGGGTGGAGGGTTGTCTTGTGATTGTGAAAGTCAATTCACGATTCAAGATTAAAGTGGAGGTGCACAGACATTGGTCATCAGTGTATTTATGTGGGTTTCTCTTTCTGACTTAAAAGATTCAAAAATAAGCAGTGAAGTGTTATTTATTACTTCTACGGTCAGTTGGATGACAATACACTGCAGCCCTTCACTTATCAACTATAAATATTTAAATAACACAATGCATAACACTTCATTAACAGTAAATCGCTCTGCATTCAAGTATGGACTTTACATTCAACTGTTTAAAGTATGAAAGCAGTGAAGTTTCCTGTACAGAAGCCCAAAACATTACTAAACCAAATGTAATAAAATGATGCCTATTAACACAACTAATGATTGTTTTCATTATAATTATATTAATTATGAATTATTTGTGTGTGTAATAAAATTCAAAATTATTATTCATTATCATTAACATTTAATTAAATATGAATGATAAAAAAAGAAGAAGCAACAAATCCTCTGAACATTTGAGAAGCTAAAAGCAGAAAATAATTGTTAGTTATTCAAATGAATATTGAATCAATTGATGAGTAAAATACTGTCAGCACTAATCCTGACGAATCCAGCACTGGTTTTTGACTTTATCTAAATATAATGGAGATGAAATCAGCCAACACATATTTGTCACATTGGTTTAAAATCGAGTAATGCATCATGTATGAGCAAATGCTAAGTTTTACTTGTTAAGCTAAAGTTACTAAAGCTGTATAATAAATGTAAATACAATATATTCCTCTGAAATCTATAGTCTGGTAAAAGTGTAGCAGTATTTAAGAATATAAGAAAAACAAGTAAAATACTCTCGCTCGTAAATATATTTGTATTGAACAGTATCAGTAAATGTACTCTTTTTCCAACCTAGCCAATTTAGATTTGAACCAATCACAAGCCTGCTTTTCTGACCTCCAGGCTGCTGCTGCCCCTGTTCACACACACACACACACACACACACACACACACACACACACACACACGCACACACACACACGGTGATTCACCAATCCAAAACAACTCTTAGTAAACATTCAGATCACCGTCCCGCCTCACATGAACACTGACAGCATCAGCAGTGATCCTGAAAACCGTCTTCTTTTAAGTTATTCTTTCTTCAACCACAGAGCCACAGTTTATTTCTGCTGGAGAGGTGGACGACGTGCAGCTCACCAGCAGCATACAAAACAAAAGTGAGACTGAGAGGGAAGCAGTCATCTTGTGGTGACCCGTAACCCAGTGTTTAGCCTGGACAGTCTTTGGCCACTGGTCATTACAGCACCACGCAGGTCCCGCTGTACTGGTGTCAAAACACTGTGCTTGGCAGTGACTTTGTCCAACAGAATTTGACTGGAGAACATATGTGTTTAAAATTGTTGGATTTGATATGGAAGTTTGTATGGAAGGTTGTGACTTACAGGTTGGCTGTCTTGTTTCTTTTGGTTATGTGTTGTAGCGAGGACCAGACTTTATAAGTGAACTCAAAGTGTGTCAGTGTGAAGGCAGCAGCTGAGCTAACTCAACATATGGGGTCTGATGTGTGGTTAATGGGCTCCCCCTACTGTCTCCTGACTTCCTCACAACTCCCTGTGACGTCTGCGCTGACCGACTTCACATCACCGCAGAAGAACGGCTCACCTGATGTGCTAACTTAAAATCAACACTAAAGCACAAGTGGATTTGATGCATTTAGATAAATATTTCAGTCATGTCTTTATTTCTGTACGCACACTTCCTCATAAGCCACTTAGACAGACATCCTTCCTCTCCTCCCTCCCTCCCTCCTGATCTATAAATACTCTCTCATCAGCAGAGGCTGGCTGCGAGAGGCGTCGACCCCGGCCTCTCTCCGTCCAGCAGAGCAGTGATTTATGGGGGCTCAGGCTGGCGCTAACCTTGCACTTGGGCCCTGGCAGTATAAATGATGGCAGGTCAGTGGCACCGTGGATGGCAGGGAGAGACTCTTTCTCCACCTCCGTCTCTCTCTCTCTCTCTGTCCTATTATCATCAGCGTGATGGAGACATCATCATCATCTCCCGGGAGTATAAATAGTGCTGGATCAGGTGACAGTGCTGGCCCTGGCCTTTGATGGGAGCTTTAATTTCATGCCTAATTTCTCTCGGCACAGAGAGGATCGATGCTGCCCTGCTCGTGCTCCCCATCCCTCTGCTTCCCTCTGCTGCAGAGAGAGAGAGAGAGAGAGAGAAAGAGAGCGAGAGAGAGAGCAAGGAAGGACAAATGTTCACTGCTGAGTGATGTGCATGCACCAAGACATTCAGCTTACCTGTAAACACACATATGTGCGGACATCCTTCACGGGGTGCAAACACATTGACAAATAAAGGCCGAGTCAAGACACACATGCAGAGCTCCATCTCTGCAGCCACAGACGACTCACACAATCAATACAGCTGGAACAGATAGCTTTGGAAATAAGGGCAACAAGCGAAATATAACTACACAGCCACCCACCTGTGTGTTGTGTGTGTTACACATTGCCTCGGTGATAAATTTAAGCCCTCTGTCCCCGCTCGCAGCCCCAGGGAGGCATTGAACTCTAGCCCCTCCATAATGACTTTGTCTACCTATCGATCCGGCTATGATCCATGTACTGTAATTCTTATATCATCAGCCCCGGCCCCGGCAATAACTCCAAGTCATATTTCGGGGCCTCCCGTCCACTTGACAACTTAATGATGCAGGGGTCCTTGCCGAGTTTGGACTTTCACCCCCCCTCCTCCTCCTCCTCCTCTCCCTTCCTTTCCTCCTGCAGGGCTCTAATTTCTCCTTGTTCTTTCAGGCTAATATCAGCAAAGGCACAGAGAGGCTGTTCTCTCTAAGGACTTCCCTCTCTGAACCACATATCTTCTCCTTTTCACCTCTGTGCACTTGCAGTATAGCACAGGGTTAGTGTCTGGGACTGCCGTGCATCTGTCTCCGATTTGGAGCACAGCCCCTGCAGGCTCCCGAGGAGATGCAGCCGTCCCTCTTTAGACCCTGTTCTTTTTCTCCCTTTGAGCTGGGGCTATATTTCATTGTCATTTCAACCCTCTCTTCCTGGCCTGGATGTAATAGCGGGAGATATATGGCCCTCGCTTCTGCAGTCTTCGCAGCTTCCTCAGCCTTTTATAAAACACTGTCAGAGTGACAAAACAGCAGCCCTTGGGTATTCGGGCACAGATGCCCCCTCATCCCGAGGCAATTTCTCAATATCCTGCGCTGATCCTTTTAGCAAAGAGATAACATCTGGGTCCTTGGACGGGATGAGTTGGAACAGTCATCCTGGACAGAGTCGTAGCTCATCTCTATAGCTCTGTCTGCCATACGCCATGGGCTGTCTGTCAGCTCTGTTTTTATAAGAGCTGATTTAGGGAGCAGCTCTTGAATCCTGAGCCAATAGAAAACCACGGGAGCATGCAGGACTTCTTTTTTACACTTCGATCCAGTGCTGACACACCTGATACTGCTAATCAAGGAGCGTCAACCTGTCGAAACAAGAATAAAGAGAGAGAGAGAGAGGTTTTGTTCATTACTGTCGCTGTTTGAAAGGCACTAATGGTGTTCCACCTGGCCGCAGAGACACCTAACAACCCTAAGCCTCAGAGACATGGCCCTGATTGAGATGTGAGTAAAAGAGGAGAGGGGGTGGGGGGGGAGCAGATGGGCTCTGCAGACAATTAAAGCTGCATCTTCTGTTGTGGTGCCTCCACTTTGTTCCTGTCACTCCTGCCTCATCCTTAGTGACATCCATCCTCTTCATATGCCACTGCATCTACCTCACAGTCCCTTCCTGTCCTCACACTTCTACCCCTTCCTCCTCTTCTTCTCTTCACATCCACCTCAGTCTCTCCTCCTCACACCGTCCCCAGCTCCTCTCCGTCTTTTCACACAAGCTCTATTTCCTCTCTCCTGCTCTGCACATCTCTCTCCCTCATCCTCCCCACCACCCCTCCTTCCCTCCCAGCCTTAATTGGGAGTCAGGGAGAGCAGTGGAAATCGCATTAACGCGGGCCCTGCCTGGGTGTGCCATCCATCTTCTTTTTTATTACTCCGCGCCGGGGCTGCCTGGGCGCTGCCGTTCGATTTGTCACCGGCCTCGTTCGCTGATAACAGGCATTTGTCATCGCCTTGCCTCCCTGTTAATGTTATCATCTCCTCCCTGACAGCCGCCCTCCGCCGGGGAGCGCCGGCGACAAAGCACATCCGTCAAGCGAATATTTCCACGGCTAAGGGGACCGCACACTGCAATAAGCCACATTAAAGCACTTATGAAGGGTGCAGGCCGAGGATGTGTGTGTATGTGTGTGTGTGTGCGCGCGCGCTATCTGTGTGTACGCACCGGTGCCACGGTGTGCGCTGCATGCGCATACGCACCGCGCAAACGCACGCGCGCAGGAGCGTGTAGTGCGCTTGTCAGTGCCATAAAAGAGGCGAGGTGGGGGCCGACGGGGAGAGGAAGAGGTAATTTGTTGCAATTAATTACGCAGTGAGTGTGGCTTTGTTGTGTGGGAGAGCATTTTATCTGTTGGAATGCTTCCTTCGCCAGGCTGTGATGCTATTTGTTTGATTTATAGCCTCTGCCTGCCCGAGGCGGGGTGAGTGTGTGTGTGTGTGTGTGTGTGTGTGTTTTCACATGTGCACAATGCTGTGGCATTATCCACAGAAATGTACTGTAGTCTCAGTGACAAGGAGCCCTTTGTTTGGAAGTGACGTTACATATGAACAGCCACACGCCCCTGTTTGTCCTCTCTCAGGACTCAAACTCTACTGTCCATTTGTCATTCAGCAGCAAATCAACAACTCCAAAGGTTGACTCTCAATCACCCAACTCGTCTCACCTTTTCCCTTCCTTTCTCTGACAGGAAGCCATGTCTAAAATCGCTGTGACAATGTACCAAAACAATCCAGATGTGATGCTGATGTTTCAAACCCTGGCCTGGTCGACCCTCTCTCCTCTCTATCCTCTGTGATATCGGGACAAGCGGGGATGTGACAACATGTATCCATTCTGGCTCCATTCTGGCTCAGTTGGGGGTTTGCAGGGCCCTTGTGCAGGGGCTGACAGATGGATCAGCCAGCCTAAAGGCAGTGAGAAGAGATGAGAGAGAGAGAGGAGCGCTACTTCACATCCTTCAACATACTGTATGACTCCCACATTCCATATATAACTTCACATGGTATGGCACATTTGCAACCCTGGCTGGCAGAAGACTGCAGTCAGGATGATGGCAGTTTCACACAGTGAGAAGGAACGCTGCTATTCGTGCAATTCTTCACACGATGATCACACAACACAGTTTGAGGTGAATGACAAAAATATCAGGAGCTGGTCATAACCTCCCTTAGTAAGAAATTAATGTTAAATGTCTCATTTACATGTTGAGGACAGTTCTTCAGTCTTACTTGTTATTGGAACCAGAGACAGAAACCAGGATTATGTTAAATATAAAGACTTCCTCTTCTATCTAGTCTGAAGAGGTGGAAACGCGTTGGTTGGTGGTTTCTTACAACACTATAGACGTTTAAAGATGTTTTCCTTTTCAGCTCAGATCAGTCCTTCTAAGAATGAAATAAACTACTTCTTATGCATGTGAACCACTTTCTAATAAGTGAAGCGTTTTTGAGTTGTTCTCAATGGCAATCCACAATCTACAAACAATCCTATGACAACGGGACAAACTCCATCTCCTGATGAAGATGATTTATTATGATTCGAAGCTCCAGATGAGGCGCTAAATCGATCCTCAAAAGAGACGTTTTTTCACGGTCAAGAATGTACTTTAAACCTCACTTGAAAACAATGTGTTAACAATTAGTTACATCTTGTAAACCCATTATACAGGCTGCGGTTTTAGTTCCAATCTTGCCCTTTCGAATAAAACCCTTTCCGTGTTCTTTCTACAATCTTTTTCTATTATGTCCGTGTTGGGAATTATTGTGGTTGTGCTTCTAAGACCCACATTTTATTTGTGAATTTGATTAATGATATGTAGCTCTGCTGTAATTGCAAATGGTGTTTCTTGTCATGTTTATGGTTGTTTTTGCATTAGGGTTAGTGAGATACAGTAATGCCAGATAATGATTTTTCTCTTTATTGTAATCTTCTTCGTATGGAGGCAACTTCCAGTTATTGGTCGTCACAACAGCTGAATGAATGTGAAGTAAGCATTGGCCCCAAAAGAAACCCCCAGAGAGTGTTGTGGTGGCTCAAAGGAGCTGCTCCACATCTGATGGTGCAGTGGGGTAAACTAGTTTACTGCGTATGAATCTGTTTTGGGTTTCTTTGCTCTCATTTTTACAGTTCAATACAGCAGGAAAACTCAGAAGACATATTTGAATGTTTCTGCACGTCTTCATTTTATTTCCACTATATTTTATGGTGTAAAAGAGGTCGGTTAAAAAAAACGACTGAACAAACTTGTACAGCTACCTTGTTGTCATATATTGATAAATTATAGCTTTTCAACAAGCTTCACATTATGTGCATTGGACAAGACGTATGAAATGACTACAGCAGCCACGATACCAAACTCAAATAGACACAAAATCCCAGAGTGAATGAAAGACGAAACCAACACAAGCTCAAGTTCTTGGTCAAGCTCTTCACCTTGAGCTGAACACTGTGAACATAACAGTTACAATCATTCACATGATTACTGGGTGGAAGATCAGAGAAATGGCTTTCCTTTGGGTCACTGATGGAAGCTCTGCCTCCGAGGTGTTATTGCTGCGTCACTAAATAAACATAGTCTTTATTGAGCAACAAAGAGTCAGTATTTGCCACCAACTATCATCAATAAAGTGATCATGGGATGTGTTACAACAAAGCGAAGCTAATTTGGAGATTAAAGCGTCCGAGAGCTCCGTGAGAAACCAACTCGGCTCCCGTAAAAACACTTTAAGATGCAGAAAAACGGATTAAAATGTCACTGATGGTTGATTTGAAACGCAGGACCGCGTGACTCCTGTCTCACATAAAGTACAGGAGCTGCACTTTGACTGGGGATTAACGGTTGAAACAGGAACTTTTGTGTGTGTAGAAAGTGTGTGTAGGCGACGGCCTCGTAGTTTTCACATGAAGCAGTAGATCTCATCGTGGCCACAAAAGTTCCACCTTTTATCTCCGCTGTAGTTACTTCAGTCATTACAAACCAAGAAGGCACACTGAGAGAGGAGACCATCATTCACATGCAGGTCCACCTCCTCATCTCCCACCTTCTTATTTTTCACTAAGAGTTCCATAGCCGTTCCTCATAGCCATTTTGAGATGACCGTTGGAAGTCAAATCTTCTTCGAGGATGTTGTTCCTGGCAGCGAACATCTGGCTGATCTCCATAAAGGTTTTGTTCTTGGTCTCAGGAATAATGAAGATGGTGTAGACGGCCACTCCCAAGCAGACCACACAGAAGATCAGGTAACAGTAAGGACCTGTGGCGTTCTGTGGAGGAAGGACACACGAAGGCATGATCACAGAAAACAAATACTCCTCTGACTTTCTTTACAAAGTGCTCATTATTCAAGGAAAGTAAAAAGGAACAAATTGTCATCATTAACAAAAAATGTTCTCACTTTAAAACTACTACTTTTGGTCAATAATAGGACCTTTAGACAGAAACAGGGCGCAGGGACGCTAATAAAAGCAGATTAATGTGAATTTGATTCAATCTAAGTTTTTAGTTTTCATTATTCTGCACATTACTCTGTACTGTACTGATAAACTGCATTTGGTTGTTTCAGTACCTGTACTCTGCTCAGTGACAATGAAGTTGAATCTAATCTAATCTCCAGTGTTCGTTGTCCTCTGCAGCTAGAAAACATTTGGAGGAGCTGAGACTGAACGGAAACAGTAAAGTCAGCCTCCAGAGAACTGAGGGGAACTGCATAGTCGGGCGATACTTGTCTTTGGGTTATCACACAAGTATTTAAGCTGGTGTTCATTTGAAAAATATTGATTAGTCCAAGAAATGGAGGGAAGTTGGGGTGAGACTTACACATCATAAAAACATAAGTCTGAGGCTTTGTTTAGTCTTTTTTATATTCTTGTTGTGCTATCAGAGCCGCAGTCAGATGTAAAGTTTTTTATCAATTTATTCAGTTTGATTATAGAACAAAGATCGTCCGCGATAGGACTTTAGCGCCGATTAGCACAAAGGCTGAAGGCAAGGGGAACCTGCTAGCATAGCACAGCTCTGAAGCTGTTCTATTCATAGCTTTTATATTAAATTAAAACCATCAAATACCACGTGACGCCCATGTGTTTTTAACATTTGGGGCCAAAATTCATGCAGATTTACATCGTCGCTCTCAACGGGACACATAATCGTCCTCTTTACTTTGTGTCTGTTGAACTAGACCCGCACTGAGGACAACGAGAGACGGCAAGGTCACTTTTAATTAGTCGTTTTATTGGTATTTGGGGAGTCACCTACATTCCAACGAAACCGGACAGCCCATATCATAATTGCCATGAGTCTGAGACAACAGATCCCGGATGCAAAGTCAAGATGATCTTGATGTTCACAATGCCAACTATAGGCTTGAGATGCAAAATAAAGAAAACATTTGGGCACATGAGATTTGAGTTTGCTCTGACCTCCAGGAAGGGAAAGGCGAAGCCGATGGTGAAGTTGGACATCCAGTTGAGGCATCCGGCCACAGTGTAGGCAGCCGGTCGATGTGACTGCTTGAACAGCTCTGCAGTGATCAGGAAAGGCACACCGGCTACACGGAAGAGACAGAAAGGTTGTATTATTTTAAGCCACACTTTTGACAACATGGTTCATCTATTGGTCTGATCTAAGTAGGCATCAAGCTGTCATAATACAAATCACAGTTAACCACTCGGTGCACCTGCGTGAATCCATCGGGTGTTGTGAAATTAACACCAGCATCTTCATCCATCAATTAGTTTATCAATATTCCCACTCAGGGATATTCTTTGGCAGTCGTTCAAAATAAACAGAACAGTGATAGAACAAAATGATAAACATTCCTCGAGCCCCTTTTTGCTGTTATATTACACTGATATTTCTGCATGCACTTCATTACGTGTCCATTATCACTGAGTGATCATAGATTGATAAGAGAGGAGGACGTTTGTCAACTTGGCAAAAGTTCAACTCCGAACAGGAGACGGAATAGGTTCGCCAGGACTTGAGCAAGTCGTCAGTTTGATATGCAGCATCTCTGAGATGTTGTCCGGGCTTTAAACACATAATTCTTCATTGTTAGAAGTGAAAGCTATGAAGGAGAAATATGCATTAGTAAAAGCTCTAATGATGAGCCTTCCGAATGATGTCCTCATTATCTGTTCACGATAATTGCAGAGAGGAAGGTTTAATATCGTCAAAACAATAACAAGGCCATAATTTGTCAACATCTGCGGTATGTATGGGGGGCGCATTGTGCATGTGAGGTTTCGGCTGAAGGAAACCGCTAGCTTATGAACAATGAGCCATTAAAAGTCTAATTGCAGCTGCAGAAATCCTCGTCCGCATGCCGAGGAATAGATTTTTGCCGTCTTGACGAATGGCGCTATGTAAACCAGATTCGCTCTAATTCATCATCCTCACAGGTCCACTCAACGTGGCTCCCAAAGTTGTAAACTATTGCCTCTTAATTCAGTTCACTCAACTCATCCGGTATACAAATGGCTGTGGGAATGGAGGTAGTGTGGCAGTTATGATTTCCTAATTTACAAGACTAATGAAATACAATATCTCTTCACAGTCAGAGGAGGAGTCGGGAAGACGTGGTGGTGCTGTTTGAGATGTGGTGCCTGCTGTTGTGCAAGCTTCCAGCAGGGAGCAGTGTTATCTTACGCACAGCTGGCAGCCCGAGATCTAGTGTGGTTTCTGTGGACTGGAGATGTTCTTTTTCTTTCATCACGTGAGATGCAGAGAGGCTTTCTGAAGTGTTTACCTGGACCGATGCAGAAACCAGCAATAATCCCGACAACGCAGCCCACGCTGATGTAGCGCATGAAGGACAGCTGCGTCTGTGATTGGTCGAACACAAGTCAAGAGTCTGAAGTCACGAGTTGTAAACATCAGTACACAGTTTACAGGTTTTAATTATTCAATTGAGTCTGATTATACTAACATATTATGTACATAGAAGTAAACAGCTCTTTTTGTAGAAGTGATGGGACAAAACTGTATTCAAATGGACATCTGAAGCCAATATAAGGTGTCATGTGTTTGAGTCTGACAAATCCAGTGGATATCAACCGAATGGTCCAGCAGTTTAGTACACATTTCCATATTTTTGCTCTAATCCTTCTATCCTTCTACGCTCAACAGGGAAACAAAATTCTTTTATTCTAATTTAAAAGAAATCCACTCAGTTTGTGTGACTCAGAACGCTGAAGCCTCACGTAAGCTTCAGATAAACTTTAAAAACACAGAATGAGGACATTGATGTTAATGTATTCCTGATTAGCAGCGCATCAGATGACACTGTACCTGTAAGAGGACAGACACTGTGATGCCAGAACAGCAGAGACCCATGAAGAGGAAGCCGCCAATCATCAGAGGTCTTCTGCCCAGACGCTCGATAGTGAAACACTGCAAAACGGACAAAGAGGCGACATTATCAAGAAGACAGAAACAGGTGACTTTGTACCCTTTGATCATTAATTGCAACCCATTCCATGTTTACTGGTGCACCATCACCACATGCAGTATTTCAGTTCCACAATTTAATTGTGACGAGATGGCTATGGCGAGCGTGCACAATACGAGCACGCTGCATCTCAGCTACACGGGATGCAGTCGTTTTTAATGTTTTCAACTGCACCTGTGTTTTTCCTGCAGTGACAGGTCTACAGCCTAATCTAGTTCATAGAACTCTTCCCTAGATGGGCCTTCATGCAGTACAACTAACGGTTATTTCCTTTTTGAATTAATCAGTCTGTTCTTCATCAGTTGATTGATCAAGTCTATTCAAATGCTCATCACAAGTTCACGAAGCCAAAAGGTGATATATATATATATATATATATATATATAAATATATTATTTATTCATTTACAATCATTCAAAATGGAGAAAAGCAACAAATCCACACATTGGATTAACCAAACAATTGTCTGTGTCAGCACCATATGCAATAGTGTCATAATAGTGATATAATATTTCCATCTTGGTGTGTTTGAAGTGTGAACATGTCTACTCACCCCCAGCATCCCAGAGATGACCTCGATGGCACCAGTTGCCACAGTCGTGTACTGAATATGAGGTTCTGGGATTCCTGCGTTCTTAAAAATGTCATTTGTATAGAACCAGATCTGAAATTGAAAGTGACATGAAGCTTATTAATATGTCACACCACACACACACACACACACACACACACACACACACACACACACACAC
>NW_022280061.1:3070768-3079890 GCF_004355925.1 Anarrhichthys ocellatus | reverse complement strand
CACACACACACACACACACACACACACACACACACACACACACACACACACACACACACACACACACAGACGCTTTGAAACTCAAAGTTTGTCTTTTTTTTTTTACAAGGAGCCAAAAAGTCGCTCTGCTTATTTGGCGTTTCCTCGTGATTCATCATAGTAATCATTATCATCACGCCGACCATCACTCATGCATTTGAGATACAGCGTTTCATCAGTACGGACTTCTGACAAGTGCTCCCCCTGAAATTAATTTGTGTATTCTCATTAATCACACTTTGCTGATGCAACATCCATCATTGATGAGGTGTGGACAAGATGGTGATTGGTGCGCTTGAATGCTGTCTTGCTGATTTAGTAACCATACATACATGCTACTTCATCACCATTGCAGCACTGATGTGGGCATACACACACACCTATAACTAAGAAGAGAACATACACACACTATTTGAAAAAGAATTGGGACCAGTCGTATGGTTTTAAACACATTAATTGTCTTGGAGAATGACATTCTAATGGGCTGAAATTCTTCCTCGCTTAACTGAAATCTACTTTTACGGCTTAACAATTAATGGAAATCTTATCGAAATTGCAATATGTCCTACTGCTATTTTAAATGATTGTTAAAGGCAAAAAATATGACACCATGATCTACTAATATGTTGTTCAATGAAAATAAAAATCATAATATCTGATACTGCATATCAAAAACGCAATATCAGTCAAAATAATCAGAATTAGATATTTTTTCAAGATGTTTAAGACCTACATTAATAACAGAAATCCTGTGTTCTTTCAGATTAGATATTTTGCGCTTGACTGGTGACTCTGAAGACTATTTACATCCATGCTAGGACTAAAGATCCTCTCTCCTTCCTGTGGTCTTCTTCACGCATCCATCCAGAGTTATATGCGAGATAAGCAGTAAGCAGAGCAGCCCTGGCATATTTCCCTCTGAGACTTCCTCCAGCTCATCCACGCCAAACCCGAGCTGGTTCTGCACCAGCTGACTGATGTAGTCCCTCTGGTGCATCTCGGTGTACAACAAGGTCTTCTCCCAATTACACAGCCAGAGGGAGGCACCTCGAGGGCACTCTGCACCTGTCTGAACCATCGAATCCTTTAAGCTGAGTTCTTCCTGGATCATTTAGTTTCTCGCCCTGTTTGAGTACGAGTTGTGTAACGCTATAACTTATTCAGGTCACTACCTCAGTGATGGTCAGAAGGAAGACTGGCCTGTGAATCAAAGGTCTTGTTTGGAAAGATATAAGGCCATGGTAAGTATAAGAGGTGCTTTATCTGTGTAACAACAGACACACATATGTTTTATCCTTAAGGCGTAGAACATGTGAATATACAATCGGTACTTGTTTTCCATCTTAGAGAAGAAGAGGACGTTTGTGCAGGCAGTCAGCTGCTGCATGGATCACAAGTCTCATGTATATATGTATATATAATATAAAATTTCCATTAAACAAACGGCAAGATACAGTTAAGCACGTATGTCAACACAACGGGTGAAGGTCTACTGAGTTCAGAGCAAAAGTAGAAGCACTTAAGCATTTACATAATGTACTTAAGTAGATATGTTCCATTACACGTCACAATCATTTTTACCTTTACATGCGATACCTGAACTCCTTCACTTCCTACCAGCTTCCCATGTTCTGCCTGAAATTAACCAGACACCTTAAGCCAGCTAGAGGACCTTGATGACCACCATCAAGTATTACAGTCCATTAATGCACAAAAGGACAACGTCATCAGCACAACTGCAGAAATACCACTTTAATATCACTAAACTTGACCGTTACCTTGATAAACTATCCTTGAAAAAAAGAGAGGGAATCAAGTGCAATGAGTTTCACGTCATGTCGAGAGTGCAACAAATCTCTCACTGTCAGTGTTTTGGATTCAATAAATGAATGACTAGAAAATCCACTCAGTGTTTCCCTCAAATGTGACCTGAAGCATCTTAACTGCCTAAACATTTCCAGATGACCTCAATTTTTCTGCACGTATTTATCTTCAAAGCCAAAAGCATGTTGCCCTCAACGTTTAAATATTGTTTGGTTGCCTCTTTCTCATTTAGATTATAAATCATCAAACACAATGACTCAGGGAACATGTAGTCTCTGTTCTCTTCTTGACAGAAGAATATTTCTGTTCATGTGGAAGGACCCACTGCCACCAGCATACTGACATTCGGTTAAGGGGTCATGCTGCATTAGTTGGTATTTGTCGTATATACTTATCTGTTAATGAAAAAGACCTTCAAAAAATGAAAGAAATCTTCCGATCTTCGGACATCAAGCTCGTTTTCACTTTAAACAAAATGTCTGATTTAGCATTTTGTGTTACAGATTTATTGCACACAGCGTTCACACACATGGGTTCGTCTGTATGTTTCAAGTCTTCTAGTGTTTGACTCAGTGGGGTCCCCCCCCCTCCAGCTGGGAAATGGTACTAGCATGTGGGCCAGCATGCACAGAGCTCCCGTCCACATGGAGAAATGAGTATAAAGATGTGCCTGACTGTGCGTGTGGATGGGAGGACCTTCTCGTGTAACAGAGAGGACCAGGAGATAATGAGGCGTGGTCCTGTTGCCCCCCTGCTCAGTCACTCAGTGGCTGCATGTGGGACTGTGATGTATGGACAGGAGGAGGTGCACAGCTTGGAACTGCAGCAATATGAGCTCTCACTCTCACATAATAACTACACAGTCTTTGCACAACACAAACAAAGACAGAAAGGACAACAGGCCCACAATGCTTTTCACACTCACCACATCGATGCCAGACAGCTGCATGCCGATGTTGGCCACCGCAACGGTAATGACCTGCCAACGAACAGAGCGGTCCCTGAGCAGGCCCCAAATGGAGATGGTCTGGATGGAAGACAGAGAGCGCTGCTCCTCCTGCATCTCATCAACCTCCGCCTGGATGCTTCCTTTCGGACGGTACCACTTCAGGGCTAAAAAGACAGAAAGGAAAAGCTTTGACCGGTCCCGACAGAAACTTAAAAACCCAACAGGAAACAGAAGACACGAACAGGTCCATTCATCCTCGTGCAGTGAAGTTCATTTGTTATCAGACACGACAATCAAGAACTGCAGCTTGTTAAGAGAAATGAAGACACAGTCTTTACTCCATATGATCAAACATAACGAGCTGATTTGGTAGAAAACAAAGAGTCCACTTTCTAACCTGCGATGGTGGCGTCAATATTTCCCTTCTCGATCAACAGGTACCGCGGACTCTCTGGAAACCAGGGCAAGAACATCAGCTGGATGATGGTAGGAAACACCACCAGGGACAGCAGCAGAGGCCAGTACTCCTCCTGTGTGACAACAAAACATGACAATCAATCAGCTGCTTTTAATGATCAGCCTATAATCTGTAGTAAGTACGTACTATTTAAATGATAGAAAAGTGAGACGGGATGAACCACAAAGCATGGCATTGTCTACTTAAGCTTCATTTTTCAGCAATCCCCCCCCCCCCTACCGTATCAGACAGAACTGGGCAGATGGAAGAATCAGGTTCTAGCAGATACATGTCATACAAACGATTATCTGATTATAACACAACAGTGTGTTCACGCGCCGTATCCTGCTACTTATTCATGCTTATAAGTGATTTGTGAATGTGCCATAGTTTACAAAATTACACCAGTGTACTTAAAATAGTTTTAAGCTCTGTGAGTAAAATGAAATAGAATCTGCTGCGTGTTTCTGATGCAAAGTCAGGACTACAGGACAGACGACGGGACTTGCCGCCTGAGCTGATGCATATGCCCCAAACTCACTACTAATGAAATCCATATCATGTAAAAAGAAAAAAATGGTACAACGGGACGAAGGATGAATCTGTTCAGACAGCGAGCGTATTAACCAGCCACAGACACAGCACAGCAAACCTGTGTAGCGCTTCAACGCTAACGATGTTAGTACCTTTCCCAGCAGCTCAGAGAGTCCCAGGACCTGAGCGAGGAAGACTCCGAGACAAATGTGAATGCTGGGAACGAGGCCCAGGAAGCCTCGCAGGTTCTTGGGGGCGATCTCACCGAGGTACATCGGCACCACACTGAGACAGATACCTGTGGGGAACAAGAGGGATTACCATGAGCTGAACCAGACAACAGATGACACAACTCAAATGTGCTTTAAAAAATCTAACAGGTGGCGTGATTTATTTTTTGGGGCGTCTGCGTCCTGAAAAAAAAGACATGTTTGTTCATAGTTACAATTCAATTTTCTCATTCTTAATGTCAGACATTAAATCTCCAACTTGATGAAGGTTGGTGGACTGTAAAATACCCAAATAAGCATATTTGCCCTTTTTGTATGTTATAAATATAAGAGGATCAATCAAACCAACAAAACCAAAAACTAAAGCAACATTTTTTCATGCGTTACATTTTTACAAACTTTATTTCCACATGCATTTGTTTGTATTATCAGAATGGAGGGATGGATCTCAAAAAGTGAACAAATGAACAAAATCAAAACACGAGCAGCACTTCCAATTCCAATGAAATAACTGCAAATCAACAAAAGCAAATGAAACAATGTGCTATTGTAGCTTTGTGCTATCCATCTGCAATTTCACTTTTTGCTTCAGCTCTTTGTTGTGGATAAATGTAACACATTGTAACTCATTCAGTCATTCAGGGAACAGGCAGGCCTACCTGAGTGTACTCCTGTGATGAAGCGTCCAACAATGACCATCACGGGCATCCTGCATGCTCTGCTGAAGCCCATAAGAGCTCCTCCTATAAACACCAGCATAGCGGATCTCACCAGCGTCCCTTTCCTGTTTGACAATGTTGAATAAAGAGCAACGAGTCCAAAGAATATAAGACAACTGTCAGGAACACAGGCTGATGACACAAACATAAACATGCACTGAGCGTGTGTTATACACCCAAAAATCACCCACACACACACTAACCTTCCATATTTGGTCACCAGTCTGCCCACCAGCAGGGCCCCGGTCATCCCACCGATAGCAAAGATCGACACGGTGACGGAGTACAAGACGGTGAGGAGCTCCTCATCCAGAGCCCAGTCGTAACGTTCTACCATCGTCTCATTGTAGAAGTCTTTGATGTACTGGTGGAGGAAGGAAAGAATTAGGTTAATGTAACGTTGTCCAGCAGGAGAAAGATAAATAAGCCATTACAATATACGTCGACTACGTGGAATTACAAGATCATTTCTTCCAATAAATTCTGTTTTGCCTTAAAAAACATACAAACATCTATTTTAATTTGCACCCCCGCTCACTCCAATGGACCCGGAGCAAAAAAATAGCGGCCATGAAATTTGACACCACCATCATATGAGTAACTATTTCCAACAGTGCCACACATCCAAATGTCAACATTAGTCTTGCCATTTGCGCAGCACCGCTGCACTCGGGCATGGGATGAAGAGATGTTTGAATCAGCGGGAGAGGCGGCCATATTGAGTAGACGGGAAGCTCATCGAGCCCCCACAGTCAAAGTCAAATCAAATTTGACGATTAGGGATCATAAACTGCGTGCTTGATAAAATGACAGTGGTTGTTCTTGTGGTGTGACAGAAATTGACAGTAAGGGCCAACAACATCCCTCAGATTTCATTCAGGTTTATCTGACAGCGAGGGCTCCGCTGAGATGTCCTGGAGAACCTATTACATTAAACCCAATTCATCTCAAGAGACACAATTCAGTCACTGTCTGCCAAACAAGACATCAGGAAGCGGAAACAGGAGACGGAAAAAGAAGAGTTTAATTAGTGTGAGTAGTTTTAGTATTACTACTGATCAACAGATTAAAAGATGAATCATTTAGTTTGTTAAGATAGTGTAGACGCAGAATGATCATTTGAAGGACTGGCCCTGAGGGAGTTCAGTGATAAAAAGAAGGGAGTGACGTTAATTCGTCAATTTGTAATGGAACTCTGGACAGTGTGCCTCCAATTTGTCCAAGAATGTCTCCAACACGTGCGGGGTACTGTACAAACTGGCACTCTCTGTACAGTTCTGACACATAGCTGACCAGTTTATTGTTCACAATCATTGCGTTGCAACAGCCTGATGCCGGTTGAGACAGAATTAATTGAGGTTACCTGCAGAATCCAGGGATTCTACCTTTAGTTAGTTGCCAACTGGAGTTTGAGCACCACAGCACGATATTACTTTATTATTGTAAGCAGTTATTATTCTGTCACTTTGTTCGTTTACTGCAGCAGCTTAATGTTGCGAGGTAAGGAGTGGTTCTGATCTCATGTAACCTTATTCAAATAAAAATGATCAAGATCAATTCCATGCAGAATTTAAATAGCAGGGGAGAAGGAGCTCTGGTCAGAGGAGTACTCTGCATCAGCCTGTACCTGAATTTATCAGAATCGGTATCTGGAGAGAAGAAGGGCACGTGGAGCACATGGAGACTCAGCAAAATATCTAAAAAGGCACCAGAGAGGGAGGAAAACCTCGCTGGAAACCACAGAAAAGCACCACTTCAATAGTGCAACACTGCACCTTGTGACACGTTCCTGCACATCGATTTAGCCAAACTGAGAGTCTAGCGACGTCATTGACACATAGCAAGTGATACACAGTAATAGGTGTTCAAAATCAACAGGAAGGGAAATACATATTTAATTGTTTGACTTCTGCTCAATGTTAGCCAGCCTTTGCTTCGTGCTGTGCTTTGAGTCACACGGCCTCAAGACCAATTTACATGACGTCAGAACAGAAGAAGAATAAAAGACAAGCAGGCGACTAAGAAAGTCACGAGAACAACGACCGTGACTTTCTCTCTGCAAACAGATGCTGATTTCTGCCTTCAACTATGAAGCCAAAAGTACTCTTCAAGGCCAACACATTTCAATGAAAACTAAATGATTTAAAAGATTGAAAAGTGTTACTGCTACTCTAAACACTTAATCTCTCCTCCTTTGCTATGGCCATCTACCTGAAATAAACAGCTGAATCAGAAACAACTTTAATTCTCTTATCATGTAATCTGCTTACCAAGACACACAAAGGTAGTTCTTTAGGTAAAAACTCAACTCACCACCAAATGAACCTCCTGCCACACCTAACGTTTTATTTGGAGCACACAGGCATAAATAATGTCACATGACACACAGCAGTCAGCAGTGAATCCTACAAAGGACGGTGAAGTCACATGGACCATGGTTAAAGGTTTGACCTCACCACATTAGCAGCCGTTTGGAATACGTGTGACAATGATCATTTGTCTGTAATTGAACAAGCTGCAGAGTTCAAGTTAAATCTATGTGTTGTGTGCGAGAGGTCACATCTACAGAGTATTATCCCCCAAATCTGCCCCTCAGCTTTAGGTTGAGTTTCAGCTCATTCTTTGGCTGCTTTGGTTCACATTCAACACTCTCGTAGTGTTGTCTTCAGTGAAAAAGCTCTAAAAACCCACCGTGCATTAGATGCACGGCCATCAACAGCAAAAACAGACACAGTCAGCTGGTGAACAATGTGGTGCATTTAGCAGCTAAAGCGACATATATTTCCCCTCAGCGGATGGTGGAGACCAAAAACAGAGCTAAGAGAGATTATTAAGAGAGAAATATTTGACTTACATTCATCAGGTGGACAGAGACACAATGTTCCTTTGTAACTGCTGGATCTGTAAATAAGCAACTGTTTGCTAAAAATATTATCCATATTGACTTAAATTTTGAGCTGGAAGGAGGTTAGCTTAGCTTTGCCACTGGAAACAGGGAAATAGCTGCTGGCTATCCGACATTAGATACAAAGACATAATAAGATCGTGAAAAATCTCATAAAACTACATATTGTCATTTTTACATTTATCTGCATATATATATATATATTAAACAAATGAGATATAACACGTTAATTAGTCAGCTTTAAAGGTGAGAGTATTTATTTTTTACTTTGCACAGCGCCAGGCTAGCTGTTTTCCCTGCTTCCAGGCTTTATGCGCAGGCTTGTCCATGGCCAAACAGGAATGGTGCACAGCTTAGTTACTGCACGGCAGTGATGGAGCAGAGCACATGATGGATAAAAGACTCAGGACATCGATGACATGGTGAGGCTCGAGCATCCTCTAGATTTGATACACACACCCACATGACTTGAAATGAAATACAATCTGATCTTTACTTTGTTCATTAACAAAAGTCATGCATAGCGTATAAGGAGTGTATCCATTCATTCATTCTTGGAATATCTGGATTTCTCGGGTTAAGAGTGAAAACTATTTTAATGCTTGGGTGGATGGTGACCAGAGTGGTGAGTAACACGATGTTGATGATGCGGTGGGGACACAAACCTGTGCAGGAGAGTTGACGACTGCCAAATTGTAGCCATAGAGCATGGAGCTGCCGAACGAGGCCATGAAAGCCACCGCCAGCAGAGGCTTCGTAAGATGCTGAAGAGAGGATGGCGAGAGAAAGTCAGAGAGTCAGAAAAGCTACACAAAACAATATCCAGAGGCCTGAGATTACAGAAATGTGTTATTAACACGACTTGGGTATAAACGTAAAGGGTTTTTTCTGAAAGGGATTTTCTATATAAAATGCAGGAAGTGTAAGCTATTAGCTCGGACTAGAAATCCACAACAGATATGGGTTCTTTGGGTTTTGAGCTGAAAAAGAGAACTAACTGTTGACTGCACTTTGTGTGTATTTTCTAGGCTTGTCTGCAGCTCGTAGAGAGATTAGCTGGCTCTGTGTGAGTATTTGCCAGCGTTATTATAAGGGTAAATGTTGCATATGAATCTGTGATCTTTGGACTTCACAGCAGAGCTGAACAGGCACTGAGCGGCACGTGACAGAATCAGAAGGAGGGAAACAAACCGGCACCTGGATACTGGCCAGATCCAACCGGCTCACTTTGAATGAGCAGAATAAATCACGAGTTTGCAGAAAACACTGATATGTTGAAGAAACAAACAGCTCCAATTCTCACAAGTTGAACTCAACAACTAAAGCCTGCAAAGGGCATCGGGAGTCACATGAGCCCCTCTGTCTTTAAAGAGGGACGGGGCAGACTACTGTATTTCATGCTGCTACCCTTTTGGCTGCTGTCCTAAATTCCAGCACACAGAGCGTAGCTGACCTCCAAGGTAAG
>NW_022280061.1:3048194-3070368 GCF_004355925.1 Anarrhichthys ocellatus | reverse complement strand
TAGATAGATAGATGGATGGATGGATAGATAGATAGATATTATGAGAGTTGATCTTCATGTTAATCATCTCTACACATACACAAAACTCACCGCGCTGGGTTTTCCATTGTTTTCCAGAAGTAGTCCCTCCGCCATTTAAGTCATGAATAATTACTCCCCTGGGTGCTCTGCTCGTCTGAGATGAGGAACAGCTCGTCCGCGCAACTTTTCAAACTCGTCACTCCCCATTTGTAGTTTCCAGACGCGCTCGTGGGGCAGAGAGGAGGCGCGTCGTGTTGACGGGCGGAATTAACAAGCTTGTCAAACTCCCGATCTCCAATCACCGAGGCGCATCGCAGAGCAGGCCGGTCCCAGCCGTGAGTCGTTTTCCCCGGTCCATCAGCGATCACATGAGGCAAGTGCTTTCATCCTGCGTCCCGAAGTGCCCACAGTTGTTATTAAATAGCCTATGACTAACTGTATCCAGGGGCGTTTCCAGGATTAGTAAACATTAGGGGCATGGCTCAGACTCGGGGGCACCTTCACCGATAGAAGCTGGAGAATCTCAACACTATGTTGATGAACTTTGATATCTAAATTAAATTACTTGACCGTATAAGATAAGACTACAGTATTAATAAGGGCTGAAATAAAAACACTGGTGAAGATCATAAACTTTAATTTAAACGGCACAGCCCATGTGCTGCTTATCTTGTCTTTTTTGTGCCAAATTTAAAGGAAAATAAAATAATGTGGACATTTCTAAGTGCAGGTTTTATTTGGTTGCTTTAATAATAACAATAACAACAGCAATAATAATAACGCTTACAATGCTAATAGCCATAATTATAATAATACAAATAATAATAATATTGACGTATCATTGCCAACATTTTTTAGATGTGATTGTATTTACTCACCGGCTCATCTAAATTCACTTCTTCCTCCTGATTCATGAAAACACCCTCGCTGTATAATTCAGCAGAAAATCATAACCTTCACCAATAAACTGGATACGTGTTTATCATGATAATTATCATTAAATAAATGTGTATCATATTGTATTGAGATTATGTTAAAGTGCATCATAATAGCCAATTACACACATTTAGACACAAGTATATAATTATTGATTCATTCATTTAACTAGCCTGTTTGGTTGTATATATAGCAGTGGTTCCCAACCTGGGGGTCGATACCTACAAGGGGTCGCTATTAATCTAAGCAGTTTTAAGATGATTACAACAACAGGAATGAAATAACTCGAACTACACTAAATTCTACTTATTTTGGTTCTTTTCAAAAAAAAAAATCTTTTGAGATAAGTTTCAATCCTTCACCGCTCTACATATTAATGAAATGAAGAGAAATTCATTGTTCATAAGTCTTGCCCCAGCATGCAAGTGGCCAATACACAGAATACTAAACTTATTTTCAAAAGTCCTACGACTGTACTCAATAAGGACTTTGTTTTGTCTTGTGTGAGTTAATTCACAAAACCGATATGCTTTGCATCACTTTCTTACACATGACTTTCTTGCATGCGCTCCAGTGTCTGGTCCCCTCTTCATGGGCTTTGGTCACAGTGTCTCCTGCTTCCATATGATTTCATAGTCAAACGTTTTAGTTCTTATCAAAGCCTTGTGACCTCTTGAGGTGAAAAGTGTAGAGAGTGCACAGCAATAGGATACATATATATTCAAATATAATAAAAAATAATTTCATGTGTAAAATCAGTGCAGTTCCTTCCGCACGGTTAAATGACAACTGAAGTCCTCAAGCACATGATGTAGATCTGCTTTACGCTGCCTCCATCAACTTTCTCCTCCTTGCTGCTATTTCCGACACTTTACATAAGCAGTGTCCTCATGTAGCCTATAGTGAACCTTCAGACTCGTGCTCCCAACTTTAACCCAACGAGCAAAGTTGAGACGATCATGCAACTCAAATGGTTTGTGTCATATGACTCCGACTGTGAAATGTCTGTGGCGTCATGCTGTGCTTGTGTAAAAAATCAATGATGCTGCGAAGATGGACACAACTCAGGGCCAACACAATAAAAGCAGAGAAGTACGAACACTTCTGTGCAGTGACATAGAATATTCTGAGGACGGGAAGAACGGACACGGAGGAAAGACCTGCTGTTTCACAAAGTACCACATAGCTGTCAGTTTATTATGTGAACTTGTATTGCATGTTAATTTAACTAAATGTTTTGTAATACATACAGACTGAAGAGTAACAACTCTTACATTCACAAACTATGACCTCAAAAAGGTGTCAAATCAACCAGACAGTTTGAGTTTAACAGCGGAATTGTTTAAAAAAAAAAAAAAGATTTGTTTATGTTATCTATGTAATTGCTTTATTTTATTTCAGTTTGTGGTTCATCTCATTTCAGTCATTTTTTCCTATGGTCTCATATACTTACCTTCAAAATAGATTATAATAAATGTATTTGCCTTTTGTGTTGTGAGTGCTAAACGGCTCTGAAGCTTGAACACCTGAACATCTCACTCACTGTCATTCTGTTTCTTTTTTAATACATTTTCTTATCATTTAATTATTTGACCAATATTTCATCACAACAAAAAGGGCACTTCTCCATTGCATTGATTGTGCCGTAGAGCTTTTATTACAGATATGAATCAGAAATGCTGTAATATATATATAGCATAATATTACATTTGTGTTTAAGGTAATTTATTGCACAAATCAGCCACATTTTGATACAGATTTGAAAGTCAGTGATGAGTGATGGGAGCTGGCTGGTTGGGTCGAATGTGAGCAGTACTGGTTGGCACATGTGTATATGTGTAATGTATATAATAAGCTGAACGATGCTAAAATGCTTTGAGTGGAACTCGGGTTAGAACAGCAAAAGATGAAGATGATGTTTCTCTGTAGGTTCATCACAAGGGACAGCTGCTGTGCCTTCCAGAAGCCATACTACCAATTAATTAGTATGCCTGAAAAAAGATTTAGTATGTCCCAATACATAGTATGTCAAATCATGCAACATGCCAAAAAATACCAGGATGTCCTCCTGCATCCGGTCGCATTTTGCAGTATGCAAGCCAGCGTGCTGCTCTGGCTATTCTGACCCACAATCCTCTGCACTGCTGGTATATGAGCAGGAGGATCAATGTTTGAGGTGCAATCTCACCATAAAGTAGTATGTCCCAATTGAATGCATACTGCATGCAGTACGCACTGCCGCAGTAAAAGAAAGACATATGCGATTTGAAAAGCAGTGCTCGTGTGCAGCTCTAAACATTTCCTATTGTTGCCGGTCAGGTGGTTGCATGCAGGAGGCTGTTATGAGCTACAGGTGAAGAACCTCCATTAACTGTGCTTGTCTTATGTTGACATTATCGTTCATTCAGTCCTTCACTGATACGGATGCCCTGTGGTGGTCACTTCTATCAATCTTAGGTGTTGACCTTTCCATCACGAGGGAATTCATCCCGTCTTTCCTGCCTCTGTTATCCTCAGGACCTGATTGTATATCTGCTCATTAACACAATGATTAGAGGAAAAACCAGAGAGAAAACATGGTGTGTGCATGTGTGTGAAAATGATTCCGTGTGCGTTTTGTGAGTCGGTTTTGTGCGCGCTGCAAAGACACGTTGCCACAGTGAGTATTCTCACAAGCATTGGTGTGTGTGCTCCAGAATAACCTCGCATTAGCTGCCCATTATTTCAATAAACCTCCTCTTGCATCCCGTTGACAGATCATCTGCCTAGAAAAGCAGATATTGTGGCCTTTAATCAGTCAGCCCCCTCCGAGCCACCGTAGTCTCTTGTGCAGTATTTAAATTCCTCATTTACTCAGTTGCAGGCGGGACGTGCCTGTCCCCCATTGTTCGCTCTGAATAAACTGGGGAGCTGATCGTGTTAAGTGCGGCCATGATTGATGGCTGCTGACGAAATCTAATATACTCGCCCCATGCCATCGTTTGGCAGGAATAGGATCAGAGAGAAAGACTCTTACATGAGCTGATAAAAGGCGAAAATGTACTTAATGTTCGAATTTTTTATTTATTTCTTTTAATTGAGGAGTCTTGGCTGTGGTCGAGTAACTCCAGCAGGAGTCTGACATTAACTGTTGAGCGATGGCTGTTCTTCTTGGTGTGTGTGTGGTGAAAGTGTGTTGGCGAAATGAAGTGTGCATCTGTGAGAGAGAGTGTGTGTGTGTGTGTGTGTGAGGTCACATTTAAAAACTGTGAAGTGGAGTGACTGTCATCAACCAAGCCTCCACCGTCATGCTAATTTTATTTTCACCATCGTAACCACAGCTTATCATTATCTCCTTATGCTCGCGGTGATGACCTCACCACGAGCCACTCAATTGCGGAAAATTCAGAGTTTTCATTATCACATGCACATACTGCATTGAGTGCATTCATTGTGCGTGGTTGAAAATGGCACAAGGTTTCTGTGATGCAGCTGCTTCGTTTGAGAGATGAAGAGCTCTGGAGGATTGTCGAGAGGTGAGATTCTAGTGACCCCTTGTGGGACTCGAGCTGCAGCTCATGATGACTGTATGACTTTGATTATAGACCTGGAAAAAGGGTGTATTTGTATGTTGGCTGTGGTTTAGCGTTGTGGCGATGTTTCAATGGACTCATTGTGAAATACCAGGGGTTAGCTGAAGGAAGCAGGGACACACTAGCAGGTAAATGGACAAACCCTTTGGCGAAATACACTCACACTCAAGAGCCCACTTGAACCAGTCATAAGTCTCAGCGTCATCTTCTCTCTCTCTCTCTCGCTCTCTCCTCTCCTTCCTCCTCTGCTCCTTTACCCACTTCACAGCTACATTAGCACTTGATTTGGGTGTAATGGATCTGCCTCCTCCCCTTCGCGCCCGTTCCTATTGGTTGCGGCTGGCCTCCAGCCCAGCCCACCTGCTCCACGGCGCTCTCCTTAATGTGACTGGCCGAGGATGATGGATCACCCCCTGTCACTTCCACCTCCTCCTCCAATCAACAACCAGCCATGGAAATTGATTGTTCTAATTTGCTCTCATTATTATTATGATATTAAGCACAATATACAGACACAGCTCACTGTCAGATCTGGGCAATGGCGTCATTAGTTACAGGGGCTGGAGAATACGCCTCGGCGGGGTTTTCTCCCACAGACGCCAAGATGTAAAGGAATCAGCCAGCGTTGGAGAAACACACTGCTTTTTCTTAATAAGATTTGCCATGCAGCCCCCTCACTGAGGTGATGTAGCATCTAATTAAGTTCAATTCGTTGCGTCTGGAAGAAGATATGATTAAGTTCCTCCGTGTCAGATACAGCGCGTTCTCCTGCAGCTGCTGGATCGGAGGAAATGGGAGGTGCCAGTGTGAGAAAACACTTGTCCTTACATCTGCAGTGACTGCAAATGGTGCAAACCTACAGTTATTAAATGCTGCTTAGAAAATGCAATTAAGCTGCACGACTGTTCATTTACACGAGGAACGGGGCTGAATAGCAATGAGAGCATACAATTAAAGAACCATGCCACGCAATGTGCATCCTCATTTTCAGACAAATACTGCTAACATTTTCAATATACTGTCACAGGCCTGTTGTATGTTCAATGACTTCGTAGATTGCCCCTTTTCATTCTTCCTCTCCTAAAAGCTCTTTTGTCTTCATCATCATGCCCGAAGAAGGAGAACAACCAAAGGTCAGCAGTATTATCATTCTGAGAGCGATAGGCCTTCTTCTCCCCCCCCCCCCCCCGCCTGGTTTGAGATGGTGTCCTGATATTACCACAGCAGCCCCTTCAGCTGTATACTGCTCCTATGTTCCGTGGACCAAAGTGTATCCCCAGTCATGCTGTTACCAGCCCAGAGTATATTGGATAGTGCTTACATTAACACACAGTGTCTAACAAACCGCTTACGCTCCTTTAATTGGATTACAAGGAGTGCTGCATTCCCATTGGTGAAATTAGGAGGGTCCGGGCACGGAGCCGACTCCCCTCCCCTGCTCGAGCGAGGGATCTGATTCGCCGTCCTCCCTAACGACCTGCAAAATGCCAGGTGTTTGATTGGTGGAGTGGCGCTGGCACGGGTGTTTATTGGTCCATGACAGTGTAATAAGAGGGGATGCCAAGTCGACTGTCAGGGCGTTAAAGTGTCGACTCTGATCTAGTGGTGATTAATGAGGCTGTTTATTTATTTACTGGCCTTAAATACAGTTTGTGGAACTACTTTTCTGTCAGTAGATTTAAAGGTCATCCTTGAAATCTAGGAGAAGGGTCTCAAAGATTTACTTCTGATTCTTATTTGACTTTAAAAAATGTAAAAAATTCATTTTAAAAAAGAATAAGAAAGAGGTGAGAGCTGTAGAGCGGTCCTCTTTGGTTTATCTTGTAAATGCGACACACTGTGTGTGAACATCTCTGTTGGTAAAGTTTTGCTTTAACCAAATCATAGAAAACAAATCTCATTTCTTCTGCTGGTATGCAGATAGCAGGGCCGTCGCTACCATCGAGGACGATGAGGTCTGTGTTTGGAGATTTGGGGAGTTTATCCTACAGTTAAGAACGTGTGCATTTTCAACATATTCCACTATTTTTGACTCAGCATATTTACATTTCACGACATTTAGGCCAACAAAATAAAAAAACATTGATTGAGGATTTTTCCACCAGAAACAGATGTGTGTAGTTTTCTGATAATCTCAAGGGAAGAAAGCAGCACTGGAGGAATTTCAGGATACAAGTGTTACATTTAAGTCAAACTTGCAAAAAATATAATTATGCAGGTAAAAAGAAATCAAATATCACATTAATAAAACATTTTTACAAACCTTCTCTTGGCGATGGGTTTGGTAGTTAGACCTGAATAACAGAGCTGTAAGGAGCTGCATGTGTGGTGCTCATACCATTAAAGATTCATGGTTCGAGTAAAGAGTTTGCTGGTTACTCTGGATAATCACTGTGAACAATTTAACTTCTTTCTTTTGGAGGCAAAAAATGTTAATGTGGTCACTAAAACTAAAACTATCTGCACGATTAAACCAGACCCTTTAAGGTCACAATACAGCATTGTGTCACATCAGCTTTCATGAGTGCTGTGAAGTGTGTGTGTGTGTGTGTGTGTGTGTCTGAGAGAGAGAGAAAGTGCACCTTCTAACCTTCCTCACTGTGACCTCCGACCTTAGTCATCCGCTGTAAATCTTGTGCTTTTCGGCCTTTTCATCACACGTTACCCAAACCTCTGACCACTAACTTATGTGGAGTCCTCGGCACAAGCTGCTGAAAACCTGGCAGCTGCTGGCCTCCTGTGAAGGAGGACCCTCTCCATCATGTGGGTGACACCTTAACTGTCCTGCTCTCGCTCAGTGAGGAAGGCCCCCTGCCACCACACACACACACACACACACACACAGCGACACACACACTTTCTCTTGTGGCGGTGAAAGGACAAACACAATGACACAAAGTGCACACAGTCACTTTCCTTTCTGTTACAGGTGCAAGTGTAAATGCGTGCATGTGTACTCGGGTGCACACACACACACACACACACACACACACTCACACACCCACACACTTTCTAAAACTGTTTGCTGTTATTCACACAAACTGTCTTTGAATCCCAGTTCCCACACCACACACTATCTAGACTAGCAACAGAAACAATTCTCCTTTTGACTCCCTCTTTCACACACACACATGAATACACACACACACTGGAGCGCCACCATTATGCCTTAATGTACTCTGGCCTGTCCCTGCAGGTGACCTGACCCGTACTGTCCTGTCTGTCAGAGAGAGAGAGAGCTGCCAATTCAGCCAGATGGCAGTGGAGCGGAATAGCTGCGAACAACAGGCTGAGTTAATATGTAGCTTTAACCATTGTCTCCTCTGCCTGACAATGGAGCGAGCTGGGAGGGAGGAGCACTCGCTGGAGCTGAAGCTAAAGATGGACTCAGCTTGTATTCTTGGAGGAGTTCATAAAGACGGAGCTAAAACCCACTTGATTCATCACTGTCTCATTTGGGCAGGAAAGCAAATGGACAGGGGGGGGGGGGGATGTACTCTGCTGGTGTGTTCTGTGGGGAGGTTTGAATGTGTTAGCAGTGGAAAGTGTAAAAACACCTCTGTTTATTTGCTTCATTGTTAGCTATTAAATCCATTTATCACAGCTGGAATGTAGGAAAAAGTTTGTATTGAAGGGTACATTTCATAATAGACATTGCATCAAACCTAGTTTCGCTCCTACAGTCAAGTTTAATACAAAAACAGAGATCAAAGTGCTTTGTTCCCTCAATAACCGTTGCAACAACGGCGGCTAACATCCCCATTGTCAGCCTCTGTTCCTTGGCGCTATCACTTTCCAAAAGATGAGGGTAATTTTCTATGCAAATGGGCCGCCGTCATTGTCCCCGCCTCGTTAATCTGGGCCTGGGCTCCTTTGACAAACCCCTCTCTGATTGATGAGGGCCTGACAGCTCCAATGTGTGCGTGCATTTTCACAGATTGACATCATCATTAAGGAGCGAGAGCAGGGCCTGAATCACTGCAGATTTACTCCCCCCACCACAACCACCACCACGTCCTCCCCTCCCACGCACACACACACACACACACACACTTCGCCTTAGCATGCACACGCAAACGTCCCGGGGTTGACGCTTGTGTGCATGCAGGAAGACACACAAAAGCAGCCCACCATCCGTCTAACAGCTGAGATTTCCCTTCTGTACCCACAGAGTCGGGCAGGCGGCAGAATGCAAAGCGCTCACTCATTGGCTGCCTGAATCTGTCATGTTGAAGTTAATTGGTGTAGGCTTTAAGCAAATTTCCAGCAGCACCCCCCAGTCATCGCACCACTTGATGGGTGAGCCACTGTCATATGGCACCTATTGATTCACCCAGGGGATGAGATGACTCCCATAATGCTCGCTATGTCAGTGTCAGGCTCTTAGAGAGCGGCCGATAGCCTCTTCTCCTCCCTGTCTGTTGATGTACACCTGAGACAAGAGTATTTTAAATCATGCTTTATTCATATTCATTCAATCTGGAGGGGATCCACCGGCTGGATTTTTAGTGTTTCAATCGGCTAAAGTCCATTTTGGAGTTCATTTGAAAATGGAAAAATCGTTACCTAATCCTATTGCTTTGGCCTCGAGCTACAACATAAGAAACATGGCATGTGCTGGCAGAGCAGAAAAAAGGGAAAAGGACAAGAGACACAAACACTGACTGAGTGGAGGCAGCTGCAGATGAGCAAATAAAGCATTCAATATTTATGACTGAAATTAAAACCAGATAAAGATGTCACATATTACCGCGTCCCCGCCCTCCTCTCCTCCCTCCCAGGCCTCTGGCCCTGACTCCGGTGCTCACAACTCTCTGCTCTCTCTCAGCGCGAGTGAAAGGGAAGCATTATTCCTTCCCAGCCCAATGTCTTCAAAGACAGTAATGAATGCAATGCAGTGACCCAGAAAATGGACTTTAGAGAAGGAGAGGGAGAAAAAAAAGCAATCTTGCGTTTGTGGCGGAGCATTATCACTTTACTCCCCTCCCCTCGTCCTCTCCCCTCCTGGGCTGGCGTGTGCGTTTATATGTGTGTGTGTGTGTGTGTGTGTGCGTGTGTGCACCTGCTATTACATGTGTCTCCAAGGGCCTATGTGCCTGAGTGTGTTCCTGTGAATTTGTATGAGTGTGCGCACTTGTCTCTGATTGTGTGTGTGCATGCATATATATATGTGGGGGTGTGTGTGTGTGTGTGTGTGTGTGTGTGTGTGTGTGTGTGTGTGTGGCGGTGGGTGAGCTGAAGTCTCCATCAAGAGGGAATGGGCACGGGCTGACAGGCAGGCCCATTGTGGGGTTAATTAAACACTTCAGGTTTAACACCCCGTCCCTGTCGTTAACCCAAACACTGGCTCATCACTCATTCCCGCCACACTTCAGTTCGAGAGCGGGGAGAGGGGGGGGGAAAGGAGGGGGACAATGGAGATGTCACTGCGGGTGGGGGTGTGTTGGGTGACGTGCGGGTATCAGAGATGGTGGAAGTGGTGAGAGTTTGTATCAGAAACAGTCTTTTTAAGTGTTTTGACAGGCGTTATAAAAGGGCCCGTTATAAACATGAGCTGGTATAACTAACCAGGAGGTAATTTACCTCGCAGGAAAACTGCCAAAGAAGGAATCTGGCATCAGTGTTTCATTAAAGAGCTTGAGCGACTGCAGTTACATCTCTCTGGATGTTTCATCCAAACAAATCCTACAACACTTTACAAGGATTACAGGAGCTTGTGTGAGGCTTGATGTGTTTGTGATAGTCATAAAGTGATAGAAAATACAGACGGTTTACCGATAAAGTGTCGTAAAAAGTCTCTGAAATCTAGTGGAGGGATGAACAGCCTTCTTCTAAAAGGTATCCCTCGTTTTGTGTTTTGTTGATGGTGGAGAGCGCTGACGAGAGGCCACGTTCCTCAGTACAATAACGAGAGAAATGTGGTCAAAACATTTCTGCATTCGAAAATCTCACAAAGTGGCTGCTGATACGAACCAAATTTACAAATCGACAAATCAGAAAATGACATGAAATGATGCAGAATATACTGGCCATTTCATACGACACACGAAAACAAAAAAAGATCTTTGTGTGATTCTGGCAACAGAGAAAACCTCACAGAGCTGATGACGTGCCTGCTCCCATTTACTTTTTCTTGTCGCATACTGATGTACAGTCTGAGACAGATTGCTATCGAGATTTCTTCAGACCCGTCTCACACAGCATATGATCATTGTTGTCACAGTCTAAAGAAGCCAGAACACTTGGTAAAAATTGGTAAAACACTGGTTTGAAGCTTGGTTGGTATTTCTGTGCACCAATTAGACTTTAGCATTTAAATCAGAGTACGAGGTCAGCTGCTGGGATGTTTGAGTAGTTTCCGGGCCGCTGGACGACTACAACTTAAGCTTTGATTGCTGTATTCGGTCATAAATACTTAATATTATTATTTTTTACCCGAGATTTGAAACCAACTTATCAGGGGCTTTAATAAATATTTGTCGAGTTCTTTTCTTCATCTTGTCCCTCGTCTGTATGTGATATTAACATTAAGACACTTTATTGTGTCGGTGGGAAGAAAGCACTAGCATCAGCATTTTTACTGCTTTGTGTTCATTTACAACAAGATAGAAAAAAAAGAGAAAGTGAAGGATAACTTTAGTTAAACTAAGGAGACGCACTAAAAGCGAACGTGAATGCACTGCTCTCTTTGCATCTTGTATTGCACGTCACTGATTTCAACACACGTAACCTCAGATAAATATGCAGTGATGCATTGGTGTCTGGTCATCTGTGGGAGAAAGTACTTCTGTCTGCAGTGTAATGGATGCTCACACCACTAGGTAGCAGTAGTTTACACCACTGACAACTTAACCAGGACACTCAGTTAGTACAGAGCGGTCCACACCAACCACTGAATATATGAATGAGTGCATTAAGGACTAAATTAAGTTTTAAGAGACGTACAACTTTTTTTTTTATAATGACATATCTTTCCCAAATACATAGCCACCATTAAATAAATGAAAAATTAATGAGGCAAAATTAGGTTAAAGTAGTTTGATGTATCGCTTTGTGGTTGTATGTTGCAGTGAGGATGAAACAAACCGGACTATTCTTAAACGATAAGAGACGTTTAATAGAGCTCATAGATTACAGATTATTACATTTGTTAGAGAAGTTGCCATCAGTGTTGTTAACGCACACCTTTCAAGAGTCTTTCCCCCGAATGCAAAATAAAGTAGAAAACTATTTATCTTCAAACGTTGACAATTCATTTAGTGTTAATGCTTTATAGATTGTTTTGTGTTGTCATGGTGTGAAATGTATCATTGGGTTGTGTTCATCTTTCTATTTGGTATTAATGCAATTATAAATGTTAGTAAGTTATTAATGAATATATTATAAAATGGGTTTCTGACTTTCTAAAAAGCCATTAAGCCTGCAGTTAAACATGTTAATAAGTTGTTACTAAATGGGTTTTAGTGGTCAAACGATCTTGCCTGCAGAAGGTGCTTACTCACAACCTGGCAACCCAAAAGTTGATGGTATTAATGGCTTATAACTGGTCTTCAAAGCATTAGTAAATGATTTATAGACCATTAATAAAGCATTTAGTTACAGTTTACTTCATAAGGGTGTCTTGTTGGAAAGTGATACAAGGTATTGCGTCTCAAAACCTAAATGCGCTGCATAATGCATTATTTGTGTAAGCAAAATATTGTGTATGCAAAATAGCATTAAAGCTGCAGAAAAGCTAGTTTCTCTTTCATCACCGCACGTTTGAGACAGGTTCACATGTTGTTCAGGTAGTGAGGCAATACTAAAGTAAACCGGGGACTGTAAACAAGTAAATTAATCAACTGAGCCACATTTCAATGTTCTTTTTCTAGCGTAATTAAAATTAGCCGGGCAGATGTGAGCGAAACAGGTTTACACGTCTAATTCTGGTATTCCCACAGATTCATTAATGATAGCACAGTTTTCTGTCGCCATGTTGTCGTGCGTCTGTATTATCGTGCAGCTTTGGTGAGACGGAGCCTTCGCCCGTGATGCAGTCTTTCCATTAGCCATTAGCCCATTAGCCCGTTAGCGCTCAGGCTGTTGGAACAGCTTGAATGTGTGATGCTAATGCTTCAGGGATCCAACCCAAACTGGAGCCTTGGCAAAAGGCCAAACAGGAGGAGTGGTGCAACAACTTCCTGTACCTACCCCCCCCCCTCTCATATTATCACCTCACACTCTTCTCTCGTTGTTTTGTCTGCTGTGAATTCCTATAAGATGTGAGTGCTTTAGCATCTTTAAGCTACACTTTTCATTGGACGAGCAGCTCTGTTTCATCCCCATGCCATATGTTAGTAAGCAAGACTAATGAACATGTCTATCCAAATGCGGTGGAGATATTTTTCTCCTTCAGTTCACTCGCCGTTGCCCACCGCAGTTTATCCCCGGTTTGTTTTCCGAGCATTTCTCATAAAAGTGATTTATCAAAAACACTTAATACCGAACTGCCGATGTTTCATCCTGAATGATTCCAAAGGCTGCTGAAGCTGGTGATTTTTATGGCTCGGGCTGAAAAGGGTACCTCTCGGGGGCATGTTGTGTTAGCTTCTTGTAAAGTAGTAAGACACACACACATACACTCTACCCCTATTGGTGTTGACTGGGGATGGGCGGTGGGGAAATGTCAGGAGGGATAGAGGTCATTGCCTTCCAAAGGGATAAACACACATTCCACATGGCTCCCTACTGCGTTATCATTTACTGCCCTATCGGACACGTTTTGCCGACTCTGAATGTATTTATATTTATAAGCATATTCTTTATTTATTTTCTCCGAGGCCACTGAGCGGAGGAAATGATAGTGAAATCTAACATTTGGAGAGCCATCGTGACTGCCAGGATGCAATTTGTGTTCTATCTCCGTGGAAAGACGGGGGCCGTGATGCCCCGGGGCGGCCATTTCGTTCCCTGCAGTGACATTTTTAACAGGGTGCCTTCAGGACACTGGGGCGCAGCCTGAGCCACGGGCTCCTCGTCACGGCAGACGGCCTGCGCACCGCACCGTGGACACACTGACTGTCTTTCTTTAGTCCGACTCAATATGCAGGAGCAAAGTTGGCATCGAAAGGCTACGAACGCAGCAAAGAATCTCTATGGGCTCAAGGGATTTAAGGGTCATTCTCTCTGTGAGTGTTTGTGTGTGTGTGTGTGTGCATTCTGTAGGCGGTTTATAAGTTTAGTGAGTAAATTTGGTGAGTTCTGTTCTTGTGTTAGTAGCAGTCAAAAGCTCACTGAGTTCATGAAATCAAACGCCCCCGATTGCACGGTTGATCTTCTCGTCAGCTCAACACGCTTTGATGGTTTTCTCCGTCACCTCTCCGCGTCTGTAAACAGAGCTCCATCAGCGGCCAGGAGACTTTTTAATGTCTGACTGCTTCTTTTCATTAACAATGATGTATACCAATGTTGTGCGAGTTCCCTGTTCTTGCCTATATTTATCAAAGCAACATTAGGAGTGTATCAGCATCAATTTGCCATCATGAAGCATGGCGCTGCATTCCACTCATGTGTGACCATTATACTAATGAGGTTAATGGTTCAGCTGTGCTTACCATAAGATGGATGCCCCCCAGTGGAACCTGCCCCTTTGTATGTCTGTGTGTGTGTGTGTGCGTGTGTGTGTGTCATGTGCATCTGTGAGCGTGTCGGTGTGTCTTTGCTTTCGCGGTGCGTAGAACGGAGGAGCGAGTGAAAAAAGTTTTGATTCTTTTCCCAACAAGGAGGTTTGTGCATTTCATGCGCATCGACATCTCTCTTCGCCGGAGCCTCATTATCAGTCGTAGCTATGTTTGAATCTCTCCGTCGTCCAGAATTATCTTTGAACTTTACAAACTAATGCGATGAACTAATGACTTCTTGTAGGCTATTACAAGAAGGCGGATCACTGGTGTCTATTTTTTGCTAATTACAAATGGTAAAACCAGTGAAGCCTTTTATAAGCTAGGATACTGTTTATGTCCTGCCACATGCTATTCAGTCTAAAAGTGAAACAACCCTCAGGATTGAGATTGCACCATTTCTTTAACAGATGGGATGCCCCAGCCATCTGTATTGTTCTTTTTTTTTCCTCCAGTGTTTTTAATGTGTTTAGGTTGAGAAATGCTCTATCTGACTCTATAACAGTCTACCTGCTAACTCTTCCTCCGCCTCTTTAAAGTAACAACACCAGGGACATTCAGAGATATGAGCCCCACAATTCAAACAAAGTGAGTAGAAAGTGATTAAACGAATAAACACCCTTGTTATTGATTTTAACGTCTCGACATAAACAATTACGAGGGCTCGGATTTGTTTGTTTTCACTTTATTTCTAATTTCAATTTCTACATTCACGATGGTATCGTGGGCCAATACTTGTTTGCGCTCAACCCCAAAACCACAGTATTGCTTCTTAATTAGATTTACAGGATATTAAAAACACAGTAGGTGCTCCTAAACGATGATCATTGGAGACAGTGCTGAAATAGCAGGCTATCGTACATCTTTTTTATATTGCCAGTCGAACCGTAACAATATCTGTTTTTGTTTTTATAAATGTATTCAATTACCACCACCAATCTCCCAAAATATGAAACATGTCAAATTAAGAGCGCAAATTTGGAAATACATGCTGCTGACTGTTGTCAATTTTATCATTTTCAGAATGGTGCTTTAATGAACAAAGCGAACAAAACGTTGGCCTCATTTACTGTTAATGCAGTCAAATGCCTTTTCTCAGTGGGTGCTGCCCAATAAGCTGAGGAGAGGAAGGGCATCGGGTCTCTGGAGGGGTACAACTTTAATTGGATGATCTGAAAGTCCTTTCTCCCAATTCCAAATGTAAACAAGGCATGTCATGGCACATCTAACACCAAATGAAGAAACCTCCCGAAAATGCCTCTCAGAAGTTTAATAGTGTTTTGGGGTTTTTTTTCTGTCTTTCTTTGTGTGGCGTCTGAGCAACACAACACCACAGATTGTGTCTTTTTGTCTGCAAGATTGTAAATCCTCAACAAATGTCACTATATTATATTACTATATATTTAATGTAGTTTTATCTGTTTGGATAAGTTAGAGGGTTATGGAAATAAATGTGAACAGGGCTGCAACCAACAATATTTTTAATTAACCAGTAAATCATTATTATTTTTTTATTTATAAAGTTGTCGTTTAGTCTATAAAATATCTTACAATTGTGAAAAATGAGTCCTAAGTGATGACTTCAAATTGCTTGTTTTGTCCCAACAGTCCAAAAACCCCAAAGACACGCAATGTGCAGTGACTTAAAGGGAGAAGTTGTAAATCGTCTGGAACAAGCTGGAACACGTAACATTTGACATTTTTGACAAACAAATTACTTTAATTTAATAAATACACAACTAGTTTACTGATCATTCATTGCTTAAGGGTGAGTAATCTATTTGTCTGGGCAGACTTTGAGCGCTATATGAGCATCGTATTTTAGCCAACGAAGTAAAGACATTTTTATTCGATTTATCATTCAAAAGCATTTTTTTTTAAATGAACTTATCAATATTATTATTATAATCATTATTATGATTATGATTATTACCATAATTATTATTTGGAGGCGGTGTTAATTGATATTCAGATTGATTTTAACATAATATAAGGCGTTACATTATAGTGTCCCTGGAGTCCCCCAGATAGATGTAAAAACTAGCCATGCTACACGCTTATGTACTTCTACACAATACTGATGTGGAAATCATATTAATTAAGAGAAAAGCAAATAAACATTGTTTTATTAGCAGTCATGTTGTGTCTGTCTCACTTATGTATCATTATATTATTTAAAATTACTCTTAGCTTCTAAAGTGTCACACATTCATTTAAAAAATGTAATTATTGGAGAATTTTGGTTTAAAAGTGACATGAAGATGAATTAGCAATATATATGTATGGGAACATGTAAAGACACAATCACTGATACTTAAAAAACAAAACTTAAGATTCTGTTATCATAGTCTTCTTCAAACTTCACATTTCTTTGCAGTAAATGCTACATCTGGAATGTGAATCTTGACGTTAGCTCATGGAGTACAACGCCTCTGTAATAAAAACAGTGAAAGGAAAAGAAAATGTGGAAAAAAATAAATATATAAAAAAAAGTGTATTTAGTTAAGATTTCCTCTCGGGCTTTTTAAATGGAATTCAAACAGGCCAACAAATCTTCATAGTTTACTCTTTGCTTTTTTCTTTTATGAATCCCACTGACACAAACTTCAGTGCTAGTGACTCATTAACTAAACTGTATGTTCTACTGTTCTGATATAACTTATCCACTTATGGCAGAAGAGCCTTTAATGGCACAAAACCACGACGGCAGAAAATGCTCTATAATCAGTTAACTACCAGCTGCATGGGTAATTTCGTCCTGGAGGCATTTAACACCAACGATGCTGAATTTTAATTTGAGATTATTTTTTTTGTTGGTTTTTTTGACTCTCTAACCGTCATTTGTATTTTGGGACTTTTCTCTCTGTCTCATGCAGATTGAACTCTTATTCGAGCACCACAGCCAAGAATCACACTCAGAAGAGGTGAAGGGATGACTGCGATGCAGATAACATGTAGAACGCCAGTCTCTGTGTTCACAGACTCTTCTCAAGGCTCAAACTGGAAACTTTGCACCAGCTGGGATGCACACATTAACATTCCGCCTAATATACAGCCACAAAAGCGCAGTACAAACATTACAACAAAAGCTACATGCTCAGTATTGTACGTTAGAGCTAGATGTTCACGTCCCTTTTGTGTAGCAGAAGATCTGTCAGCTTGCAGAAAAACACTGGTTACACTAAGGATAACAACAAATGTCTCCCGTGCTGTTGTGTTGCTATCCTCGTCTACATATGGGTGATAATATCGGGCCTTTAAGTTTGTTTCCCAGTGCCTCAGCGAATGTGTTGAGGAGCTGAGCTAAAGAGTGCTGAGGCAGTGAGTTAGCTTAGCCGACCCTTGGGCCTTTAAAGCTGCTGAGCACAGCACAGCACTTTGCACGCACACACACACACACACACACACACACACACACACTTACACGCAGCCCTGATAGCACATAAAAAGTTTTCAACCCCTGAAAACACTCGTGTATGCACAGCTCCATCTCAGCTGAGTAATTTAACAAGACTTATATCAACGTCTCAAGGATGTGAAATATGCAATCGACAGACAACCAATTGTACAGGAAGAAAAGTGTTCCATAAAGTTCACGCTGGTGCCTGCTTTATTGGCTCTTTCAGGATCAGTGAAACTCATAGCCAATGGGAGCACTGGAACACAGACGGCATATTAATTCATCGCTATTCGTTAGGACCTCCGCATGTGCTAAAGATGGTAATCTTAAGTAATTTGTTAGTGCTGCATCGGCGCTTTGACTTTTTAGAGAGCTACTTGACAGCAGCGTTAGCCCCTGGGCTCCTGTCTCGGAAAAAAAAAAAGCAAGACGATGCTCCAATTTGCAATTCATACACATTGGGGGAAATGTTTAATTCCATGGCCGTTATTCAACTCAGTTCATTAATTAAAGAAAAAACTCTACCATTCTCTTCCCTGCTTTCCCGCCATCTTTTTGATGAGCTTTCTTCAGGAGTAATTGAGTCCGTTAATTAGACAGAATTAGGCTCTAATTATTCCAAAGGCCCAGTGCCGGGGGAGAGAAGAAACCAAATGTGCCATATTTCACCGCCTCGCCACTCCAGCGGCTCTCACTGTATCCCCTTTAACTCTCTTTGATGTCCTCTACACCGCCGGTTTCACAGGAAATGGATTAGATATCAGGCCTCTTAATTCTGCCGCTCTGCTCAACAGGAGAGCTCCTTTTGACATTTGTGCTCACTTCTGCCTGATTTCAAGCCTGTGCTGCAGTAAATGCATTTCATTACAATGGGGTGTTTTATTTTCTCCAGCTCAGTCTTTATGTTATATTAAAGGGGACGGGCATCCGTCTTGTTTATGTCCTCCCTCAGCCTCTCAGTCAGTGGCAGTCCTTTGCTATATCACATTTTTACGGCCTTACCTTTAAGCGTCTCTTTGTCACGCAGAGCCTTGGATTTAAAGATACCGAATTAATCCTTTGCAGCAATATTCAAAAGATAAGCCGTCTATGTGCATCGCATATCACTGCTGCTGTAGGAAAACACGGCAAACCCTCCTCAATAAATCCTTTCATCTCTTTTTTTGCCTTTATTTACAAATGTTTCTGCAAGATTGGTGCCCTGTATATGTGTGCAAATACAATTACACCCACACAAGCTGTGGGGTCTGCAGTGGCCTTATACACCTGACTTATTTTGAACGTTCACACCTGTTTTAGCAGCATGATTGTTTTTTTCTTAATTTGGGAGAATCTGAATTTCTTTAGTTAACACACAGGCAAAACCTTAGTAGGCTCCTTCTTACGTAACTTGTTCCAAATGTTAACACCTGTCAGTGCAGGATGTGTAAACACCCCTGAAAGTCAGTCAGGAAACCTTGAAATGCATTCACACAGGCCTTGTTGTCAGCCAGCTTTTGCTCTGAGGGTAACTATTGATTTTCAACATCAGAAATTGAAAGATACTAGAAGAACAAGACATCGCAGTCTCCGCTCACTGTCCTCCCTCCTCCCTTCCGCCTGCGTTAATCTAAGCACTGCTTTATTAATGGTGTAATACTGTCTCCGGTCTCTACCTATTCAGAGGCCAGACAGAAACAATGCAGCACTTTAACATAAAGCCAGGACACACACACACATGATCAGCGACGTACACAGCTGCTCTGCCAGAGTCTCTCATGCAGATGTTGAATTGGACAGACCACCCTGAAGCACAGGGGCGTACGGTACAACGAGTCGCACTGTCGCCAAACCTGCCGTGATGGATCGGCCCCTCTCTCGTGCCAACTACGACGAGCGAGAGATGGCTCGCTCCCATTGGTCCAACTCCAAGCCTTAATGGTTGTTCCCAGATTGTAGCATGAAAAAGGCCCTTTAGCTGCTCTCATAAATATGGTAAAGAGGTAAAAAAAAATAACACTGATCCATCACAGGAGTTATGAAGGTTTGCACGCACATACGCTCAGAATATAAGCACTAGAGATGTTGTAAGGAAGGAAAAATACAATAATAATCACTGACGGTAAAATAAAAAACGTTGTTTTGCAATTATAACTCAAGTCTTTTAATTAAAAGCTGATCTGATCCTTCCTCCGGAGTCAAAAGACTACAGTGAAGCTTGTATAACCCCCTTTCACAGTGCTTTGATCCGAGCTTTCCCTTATGTTCAAGGGTAAAACTGTCGCCCAGAATGAAAACAGCCATAAACCAAGCATTGTTCAGAGGTATTTTCCTTTATATTCTGATGCCAGATGCTGCATGTTATATGAAATGGCCCCGTCGTATTTTTCACAGTGACAGCGCCATAGCTTACTCTAAGGGGACTGGGGTTAGTTTATCCTCAACTGGTGTATTACTCTTTGAATGTCTCTAAGTTAAACTGCTGGTGACAGCTTATCAGTCAATGTAATGCACAATGCCTCTATCTTTACGGAGCAGGGGAGTAATTCAATATCCCTATATGATTCAAGGCAAAAAGAGGGAAAAAGAGATTTATGTCTCCAGCGCTGGCAAGGGACATTAATGTTGGCGGAGTCTGAACTTCCTGCAAGAAGAATTTATCCCAGGCATCAGTCTTCCATTTGTAATTTATTCTAATATTAAATTGTGTTTACCAGCAAAGACAAATGGAGAGCTCAGAGACATGCAAATCCGGGGGAGATCAGGGATGGGACAATAAGGACAGTAAATAATGTTCATGTTTTTATGCAGTTCTTTTCTGTTTGGTCTGTTGAGATTTCTTGGTTTGTTTGTATTTCAGGAGTTTTATTCACTGAGAGAAAGAACATACACTTTCTCTTTTCGTTGAGAAGTTGTCCCTCGTTATTCCTCTCTGTTTGTTCAGCGTCTTGATTTGGTATTCTCTTTGTTTTTGCACCTCTGCGTGGCCCAAATCTCTCCTTTTAACCATGAAATCCTACTGCCGTGACCTCTGACCTGCGACTAAGTCCTTTACCCACCACCAGCCAGATAATAAACAGTGAGTTTCAGAGGAAACACCGCTGTGGAGTTGAGTGTTCGTGTGCTGGTGCATGCCTGCACAACTTCACATTTCCCTGTATGTAGTGAGTGTGTTCTGCTGCATGCAATCCGATTCAAAACTTTGCATGTGCATCCACCGAAAAACTGACTGCAGACTGAAATAGCACATGGAGGCCGAGCACACATGCCGACACACAGCACACCAGACTTCTCCATCACTTCCAAACGTGAATTTCTGACTTTTTTTTATATCCGTGGCAGCTCAGAGTTTACGAGCCGGGTCAAGACCGTTCGCCTCATTGGAGCGACCTTCTCCCCTCTCACGATCTCGGACTCGATAAGAATGAGCTGCGCTCGTTTGGAAAGCTGCACCTGTTTCACAGCATGTATGAACATAAAGGCCTGATTATCTATTTTCACATGCAACTTATGGGCGATTGGAATAGTCGTGCAAAACTACAGCGAGCACAGGATGACGTTTCAACTTGACTCGGGACTTCTGTTGATTGGTTTACACTTGTTTGCTGATGATAATCTCTTAAATCTCTCTGTTTTACCGTTAATAATTAAATGAACTGAAAAGAATATAATAATTTCATGGCACTGCCTTCGATTAAGGCACCTTAAAGGTTTCATTCAATTGAAGCTAAGATCTATAAACTTGACGGCTTATTAGACAGTGAATAAAGGATTGATAAAGGCGTTAGGTCTGTAGTTATTGAGTGATTAAATGATAAGCCTGGTGATATTCTGTCTTCTTCTTACTATCAACAAATCCCAAAACCACCAATGAACTGATGACCGAGTTCTGTCCATGTGTTGAAGGACGCCTCACTGAGCCACACTGAGGTGACATGTTCCTTTAAGATGAATATGAACTGCTGTTTATTTTGAGTCAATCCCACATATTCTCACTAGAGCACTAAAATGTACTTCTGTTTGAGTTTTATTTGCTGCTTTGGGGAATTATTTAGTCTTTGAATATGTTTGTGACACATTTTTTTCCGTAGTAATGAACGAGCTTGCGACTGAGTGCCACAGACTATTCAGGGACGAACTAACGCATTGTTGGTCTTTTAATGGCATTTGTTCATGATAACAAAATTTCAAAAAAACAATCCTTATCCATTATATTTTAATAAGGGGTTCCACAACTAAAATAATACATGAAATCCATAGTTGTAAATGTTAAACTGAACGGGATTTTGGTCAAGATGCACTGCCGCTTTTTTGAAGAAGATAAATCGTCCGGGAGAATTTTGTCTATCAGTCAGAGGGATTTTTCACAACCCCAAATTAGGCTATTATTTTTAATGGCTCATCATTATTATTAATAAGGGATTATCAAAATGAATAAGTATTAACATATTGAATTAATTACTTTATTCAAAGGTAGAAAACATGAAACATTCCCAACACAACAGCCCGATAAAGAAAATAGTTTGACATACTCTGGTGATGCAGCAGGACGCACGCATGCACACACACACACACACACACACACACACACACACACACACACACAC
>NW_022280061.1:3030430-3047794 GCF_004355925.1 Anarrhichthys ocellatus | reverse complement strand
CACACACACTCACACACACACACACACACACACACTCACACACACACACACACACACACACACACACTCACACACACACACACAGGCAAAAGCCACTCAGTGAGCATGCAGGTGTTTGTAAGCACAGCAACACTAGCTGTGTGGTTCCTCTCAGCAGCTGATGAAACACAGCCAGCCTCCACCTTTTAGAGTCAGTGATGAACTCCACATAATCCGGTTAGCTAGCTTCCCTTATCTAAACATCTACAAGTGTTACTGACTAAACTAATGCCACCTAATAGCCTGTGAAAAAAACAGCCAGGCTCATGTTCTTTAAAGTGGCCATTGTCCATTTGTAGGCCATTTGAAATAAGCATGGTTAATACACATTGTTTGCAAAGGACTTTCTGGAGAGCATGCCTGGAAGGAAAGCAGATACGCTCTTAATCTAGCTGCCACAGGAGCATCATTAATTCCTTTAATGAACCTGTAACCTGAGAAAGGTTAACCTGTGAACTTGTCATCCTGAACACACATTTTGCGGTGATTCACAAAAACCAGGCTTATCTCTCATTCGCAAGGAACTGGCAGTGGAGCGCCTTTGTTTTCCGGGGGGATATGAGCGCGCTGCGGTCACGGACATTAGTGAAGGCATTAGCAGAGTGGTGCAGCCAGGCCTCTTCCTGCCATGCAGGGTTACGGTGTCACGCCTTGAGCTCTGATTGAGTTACAGTCCAGAGAGAGAAGGTCACGGTGCCTCTCCAACACGGCTGCCACTCACATTTGCTCGGACTCCAGAGGTACAAACACTCTCATATGTGGAAATTACACACGCACCTTACAATCCCTCAAGGAAACCTGGGGTCATTTGAAACTGGTGTGTGTGTGTGTTTGTTTGGGGGTGTTTTACAATTGTGCCATGTTGGATCAAAGTGGAATATTGCAGTTTATCAAACCTGAATATTTTGTGGATACTGACTAAAACGTTTCCATAGCATCAGTTATCTACAACTATCAAGTGTGTAATGTTCAAATATACAATCAGATATGTAGGATTCTTGTTTACTTTTTTTAAGAGATAGTTCCTGATTTAAAGAAGTACTGAACCCAAAACTACCGATTTAAATACCAATCGTTTGAAGACTTACAATTAATACCAACAGTGAACAGTGAAAGTACAATTATTACACAAACTTCTCAAATTCCAATGTTCTCTATAAACAGTATATTCAACGTTAATAGTTCGGTCTAAATATTGCTCCTGGTTCACATCATATCAGAGTCAGACAGTAATTATAAGCAGCTAAATGGGAAAACCGTTAATGTCAGTCTCCGAGTTGTAGTTCAGAGTCTGTGACATCGTCAACAAACCGCTGGCAACGTGCCTGCAAAGCCTCTGCTGGCGTTGAGATATAATCCAATAACCCAATCAGTTCTTTGTTTCTGGTTACGCTCCTTAAGGAACCGCTACAGCTACAGTAACACAACAAAATACATAATTTAGGATATTAAACTGTGTGACTACGGAGTAGCAGCCGTGGTAACCGTCTTGAAATAATGTGGGAACTCTCACGAGTCAGAAAGTTTTCCTGTTCTTAACGGTCCATTCTGAACCAAACCAACCCGAACAACGAAGGCAGCTCGTAATAAGAGGCAGAACAGGCAGGCCATGCCTTCCAAACATCCAGAAGGTCCGATGACATTATTCTGCGGTATAATAAGCCATGTGTTTGCTGCAGGTATATTTTGGTAACAATGGGCAGTTTGGGGATAACGGCTATCAGACTAATGGGCTTTTGGTCCAATAGGACATTATTTGGACTATTGGTGTTTTTCCAATTAAGGGCCGTTGGATCAATGGTGAGTCCCCCGGTTGGTGGCGAGCACTGAAACTCTTGAGGCACTCAACGTTTGCCAACGTAGGCTATGATCAGCTAACCACACAAGCTGAACGGAGATGCTTTATGAAGCCATTGTTTGGCTGAAATATGGGTTTGGAACATTACAGGCATCTGAATGGACAGAGGATACGGGAAACATGCTGTGTTAGCGGTTTGATACATTTCTGTGGACATTTTAACATATTTTGAAATAACAAGAACACCTTTGTAGCCCAGAGACAGCCAACGTTTAATTTAATTATCACTTGAATAATAACGTTGCTAATAGGCGGAAATTTCACTGAGCAAACTTGTTGTGCAGCTGCTCCCAATAAGGAAAATTAGCATTTCAGAAATGTGATAACAACAGAGAAAAGTAAAAATACACTGCAGATATTCATAATAAGTAAGGTATTGGAAAATAAATGTTTTTGGCATCGAAAAACGTATTCATATAATGGTGCTGATATTAAAAAAATTCAAATGACAGCCGACTGTAAAGATGGTGATAAAAGCCACAAGTGGAGTTTAGCTCTGTAAGAGTGATTACTGAAGGACAGCGTTAGTTTCTTTTTCTTTTAACTGATCAGAAAACATCATGTGAAACATATTGCCAATGGTTGTATGTATTTTGGATGGAGGTAAAAAAACAACAACTATATTGTTATTTAGCCGTCGTCAAACAAACAATTACACAAAACAATCTGCATCTGTTCACACAGAAAGGAAGCGTGCAAATTCTCACACTTGCGTAACTGTATACCCACGCATGCGCACACACATAAATACACACACACACACACACACAATACGATGATTGAGTTCTCTTCCCTTAATAACCCACTGATTCAGCATAAGTATAACCATTGATTGGTGACTTAATTCCCAATTCAAATTATCATCCTGGGTCCCTATCCAAGGTTGACATGAGCCTTGAGCTTTGGTGCGACTAAATTATACTCCACTCCCTGTTAGCCACCCCCATTCTCTCTCTTTCTCTCTCTCTCTCATACTCACACACACACACACACACACACACACACACACAAACAGACTCCCAGTTCCCCCATCTTTCTCCCCTGTATACCTCTCTCTCAGTGCAGCCCAGGTGCTGATACAAGCAGAAATCCTCCACGCCCCATCGCTCCCAGAACGCATACGCACTTACAGACGCACACACAAGCTCACATACAAAGTAAGCACACACAAATACACTCACACACACACACCTCCATTCACTTCAGCTCTTCAGAAAGGCAGAGGGGAGGCAGCATTCGTCTCCTTGCTATTTGCTGTGTTAGCATGGAGGCGATATGAAACACAGGAACACTGTAGTTTCTCTGTTGAGAGACAATGCTGCTGCATGCCGGGTGTGTGTGTGTGGTGTGTGTGTGTGTGTGTGTGTGTGTGTGTGTGTGTATGTGTGTGTGTGTGTGCGTGCGTGCGTGCGTGCGTGGTGGTGGGAGTGAGAAAATAAGAGATTATCACTGTGATGCATTGTTGGCTGTAGTCTTAAGTCACCCAAGGTTGTGGCCCTTCTCTCTCGATGAGGATGTAGTGGCCAATAACGGCGCTTTGTCAGTCCAAAGACAGAGAGAGTTGAAGGAGACAGCGGAGAAGAGACAAGTAGAGGAAGAGTGAAAAGTGGTAAACAAGAAAAAGGAGGCAAAAGAGGAAGAGGAGGAGTGGATTGAGTCTGCTATTGTCTCTGCTTCATCAATATCCTCTTATATAAATGTCAGCTGTACCCTTTCCCTCATCACTGTTTCACCACCCCACTGGCTTTATCCTCTGGTACAAGGGGAGGGACATCACTCTCTCTCATCTCTCTTTATCGTTTTTCTCCCTCCCCACTCCCTAAATCGCTTCACTCTTTCTTCCCTTTCCCCCCCCCTCTTTTCTCTCCACTGTGTTCCTTTCCCTCCTTTCTCTCTCCCTCTCCATGTGCCTTCTCTCTTTATCATTCTTTATCTCTCTTTCCCTCCCTCCCTCCTGTCTCTTTGCCTCTCATGGCGATGCGTCACTAGCCTGCCCCCATGAAACAAGTCAATTTTCTGCCAGCTCGGCGGATGAATAAATCTCCCTGGCTCTGCTCAGAGCGATGGGGATATTTATCTAAGTGGAGTGTGTCCTCCTCGGCTCAACGCCACTGACTTCTCGTCTAAGCCCCCCCACCCCTTCCCCTTCCCCTTTCTTTTACAGGAGGAGAAGGAAATGGAGAAAGCAAAAGGAGGAATGTGAGAGGTAACAGAAAGCACAAGAGAAGGGGAAGAAAGAGGTGGACGTAGGTGTTGAGAGGACAGAAACAAAGAGATCACGGTGAGGAGAGAGAGGGGGAGAAAATTAGGAGTTCAAAAATATGAAAAAGGTGAAGAGAGGGGGAAATAAAGGAGCTGCCTCGAACAAAGCCTATAAAGCAGCAGCGCGGCGGAGGAGTGAGGCAGGGACATTAGTCGAGGCTGCTCGGGTTTAAACGGCAGGAACAGGCACAGATCTGGATGAATGGCAGCCCTCTTCCTTCAGGCCACACTCATCTGTTGGGGAGAAAGAGAGAGAGAAGCCGGTTATTACTGCACGAAGAAGAGGACACAACAACAGGGAAAAGAGAGGAAGAGAAAATATGTGAGATTCATAATCATGATTGATAGATGAGGACGTATTTTTCCCTCCATAATAATAAAAAAAAGAAAAAGAGTGAGGTTGCGTGACAGGCAGCGGCAGCAGAAAGCAGATGCTGTGCTGCACTGATTAGCAGGATAATCAGCACGAGGTGAATTCATCTGGGATCGACTCGTACCTCTTAAATTTTTAATGCAATGTTGTATTTTGCAGTGTAACAAGTCTGAAGATTTAAAAAGCGTTGGGCAGCAGCGGGGGTGTTTTGCGGGGGGGGGGGGGGGTCATGCTTGCTACTTGCCACAGCATTAAAGCAAAGTAAATAGCTGTTGTGTCTCATTACCATTCATTTTTAAAGTGGACTGTTAGCATAATGAATGCCTGTGCTATCTTCTCCGGGTCCTCCTCCTTCAATATTAAGAAGAGTAATACTATCTTTCACGCTAGATAAAGTGCACGCAAATATTTCCTTCGCAATTAAAATGGTCAATTTTGCTTATGCACAACGGGCATCATATAACACCAAGTTTTGGACTTAATTACCCACAATAACAGTGTGATATATTGGGTGTGTGGTTCTTTGCTGGGAGAGCCTGATACAAAACAAGACGTTTTTAATAAACTCATAAAGACAAGCCCAGGCCCTGTGGAGCAGATAATGTGTGAGTGTGTGGGAGTGTGCAGTCTGTAATTTGTTTGCACACAAACATGAACACCTGCATCGTCATTCACACACTCAAAAAGTCACAAAAAGGGATTTGTGATTGTGAAACAAGCTCTCGGTTTTGCACGTTCATGTCTTTTTTTTGTTATATTTTAGTGTCACTCTCAAACCAACCACTTTGAATTCTTGTGTAACCAACCAACACGGACATGTTTCTCAATTATACCAGGGTTAAAGGTTGAGAACCTGCCTCACCCTTCTTGCCCGCAGCTTTTCTGTTGTTTATGCTCTTACCGATGGTTATTACCATCAACACTTTTATTGAGGATGCCGTCAAATCCTTTTTAAATTGGTTGTAAAATTAAGTGCTGATTCGGTTAAATCTGGCATTGCAAATTCGGAATTAAGCTGTCATTTCACACGAATCACATTTGGTTTTTCAAATTAGAAAGAATATTAGTATATTTCCCCTTAATTATGTAATGGCTTGGTTCAACCAAATTATACAAAGACTTGTATATTCTTGTTTATTTGTAGGGGAACCTCACCATGCCGATAGTTTCATTCGTTCAGGTTTTAAAATGATATTTCTCTTTCATTTCGGCCTCCACATCAATAACATGAAGGTGTAGAATTTAGTTTGTTGTGCTTAAAGCATTTTAAAATGACGTTTCACATGTGTCTTTCCAACTAAAGAAATAGTCTCTGAAAGCTGCTGTCACTCTGTTTGTCTGATTATCAGAGTAACGGAGACACAGTTGTTTTTATTTAAATGAACATTTCTGTAGCTATTTTTCTATGCCGCGATCTTCGCAATTAATGTTCTATTCACGACCTCTAACATGTATCTCAAAACATGGAAAAACAAAACCTAAACCATCTGCGCGGATAGATGCCACTAGCTATAAGTGAGGAAATATGTTTTTTAGTAATTTGGGTGAACTAACCCATTAATTCCTTACACATTGAAGTGAAATTAAATGATTTATTATCACACGAGCACACACAGGCAGCACATATGTTTCTGGCACATTTCAGACGGTACATGTTTAAGAAGGCGCTATATGTTGCCTCCTGCGATATTTATGCTGTCACTGCGTTGTCATGATGAATGCAGACACTTTTCATTAGAGACAAATGAAAGCTGTTCTGACACAATTATGGCAAAAACAATAACAGCGCTGTGTGAGCCGCTCCATGATTGATCATAATGCAGGGGGGGATTCAGTGGTGTTGGGCTTAACCAGGCTTTCCCTGAGGGGTTTTCCCTCGGCATTAGTCAGACAAATCCCTTTGTCAACCTCTCCCCTTGCCATTTTTATTCATAAGTATTTGGCCCTAAGAAAGACATCAAACCAAGAATACAACGAGGGGTCAACATCGTCTTTGCGCAATGTTAACCTCTGCATTGATGAAGCTAATTCACATTTCCTCAGTTCAGCCTACGGGGGTTCAGGAGAGGAGGAGCAGGAGGAGGAGGAGCAGAGGGAGGCAGCAGGGTCTGTGTGTGTGTGTGTGTGTGTGTGTGTGTGTGTGTGTGTGTGTGTGTGTGTGTAAATGCATGCATGTGTGTGTGCTTGTGCCTCTCTGTGTGTCAGCGGCCACTTTGTAGTGAGTCTTCCTCTTGACCCGGGCCCCTCCACATGGGGTTTGTATTGATAGCGTTCGCTGAAAGGAGGGGAAAGTGAATGTTGTCCGAGCTCATTGGAATGACAATGGGGCATATGGTTGTGTGTGTGTTGGGGTATGGTCATGGCAGCCACCATATTCCTCTGTGCAGGGTTGCCAGGTGCTTCATGAACGGACCCACTGGGAGTCGACAAATCATACACAAATGCAGCAGGCTGGCTCGTGGCTCTCCTGCCCACTGGGGGGCTCTCTGTCGCTGACTGTCTCCTTATTTCTCTTTCCCTGCTTATCTCTGATCAACATTACTTAACAAACCATAACAACATAACAATTAAGCCACTTGAGACAACTGTCAAAGCAGTGTCCCCATGCATTATCTGCTTATCCTCCTAATCAGAGCCTCCTGCTTTGAACACTGTAAAAACCCCACAGAGAACAAGAGAATAAAGATAACCTGATCCTCCCACACAAAGCCACTTCTTCTGTCATGAATAGTCAGCTCCACCCTAATGACTATTCAATACAGTCTGCAGGCTGCAGATGAACGGCCAATCCACAGCAGCATCTGCTGCGGGCCTAACTCGCCAGACGCCAGCCTTGTAAGAGGGCCATTGCAGGCTAATTGAAAGACAGAGGCCATCTCTCAAAGACAATGTTTGTGTGTATGGGTGTGTGTGTGTGTGTTGGGAGGGGAGACCTGACAGAAAGAAGAGTGAGAGAAGGAAAAGAAAAGGGAGGAAAATAATTGACAAAGGATGGAGAGAATGAAGAAAAGGGAGTGAGGAGGAGAAAGGGAGACATTCCTCTCCTCACAGAGAGAACAGCTGACCTGTCAGCATTTGTTCCCATGCGGCCATATTGGAAAAGCCCCTATGGGCATTGAATTAGCACAACCCAAACCCACTTCATGTAATTAGAGTGGCCTGGTGGTCTGATCTTATTTTAAGTACATGTTTGAATTATACAAGCTGCAATTTGGTAAAAAAAAAAAAAAAAAAAAAGAAGCAGACTCTCGACATACCTGCGCACAGTTGATAAATGATTAAAGCTTTGAGCTGATCAGAGATCAGATGAGTCTCAGGTTAGAAACGTTGAAAATAAACAGTAAGTAATCAGTAATAAAATCCAGTTTGATCCATAATTTGACAGACGAGTAATGCAGCTGGTGTTTACACATCTGAATGTGACAAATTGGATTTTCTGTTGTTTTTCACCTCGAGGTCTCTTCACCGTCTTTGCATCAAATAAATATAAAAAATATAAAAACAGCCTCCACAAATGAAAAACTTAAGGATTGCCGTCATAATTCTCCCCAGTTCTCCTCTGGCAGTTTTTATTACCGAAGGCGGTGAATAATTTTTTCCACGCTGGCCACCCTGAATAACACCATCCTTCAGCATCACATGCTTACTGTGTTTTATTGTGAAGTGTAGATGAGAAAGGAAGAACATTCAAATGAAGCACTATCTAGTGCTGCGCTGTGACATTCATAATGCAGAGGAGGGATTCATCAGCAGCCTGTGAATATAGGGAAGCAGAGAGAGCTCTGTTCACTGGGAGCATGTGGAAGGGACCCCTGAACAGATTGGGAGAGGATGAGAGAAAACGAGGTGACGCTGGTTTGGTTAATGGTCAAAATTACATCCGACGGCCACATATGTGTCGTTTCAAAGTGTGCTTTCTGTAAATTAGGAATTGCTTATGTTCAGGCTGCGCCAACAACAAGTGTACAGGCCCCAAACCACACCGGTATGATCAGGGGCGTGCAGCCAGTCTGTTGCTGGCTGGCAGAAGAGTGTGAGACGAGCAACCGCTCCACCAGGTATAAGACACAGGGAACAAATCTCATGGCGTCCAGCTGCAGGTTTTACTGTCATCACAACGAGAAAAACAATGTTGGCACCCTCTCAGCATTACACTGGTGTCAAACTGTTTATTGAGTGAATGGTTCTTTATAGTTTCACCAGTGAGAAGAATGTGTACTTCAGCCAGAGACCCATGAAAAGGTTCCTCTAAGGAGAGAGTAACTTTGCATTACACACCCCCCATGGGGTAACTTCTGCTCTTCTTGTACTTCTTGGGAGGCTGTGCACCTGTTTTCCCTGCATGGGGATCATGTCGTGACATGTTCATTTATTGACTGTTGTGTTTGACTCAATTTGAATGTTTGCAGGTTGTTGGAAGCATTGTGCAGTGAGTCAAGCTGTCCAATCAAAATACAGCAATATCTTTTAGATGGTGAGAGGCAGAGTGGAGGTGATCTTTCATTTTTAAAGGCTTAGTTCACCCAAAAGAAGAGAAAAATGCATTTAAGCAATATTAAGTATAATTGTAAGACACTGAACTTGAGTTTTTCCATTTCCTTCTGCTTTGAATCTACTCCTCTATATGTCACAGGGACATATTGTACTTATTACTCCCCTATATTTATTTGACGACTGTAGATACTTTGCAGATTAAGATTCTTTAAGCACAACAAAATATGAAGCATTTTTATCGAAGAAATAACCCAAAAAGCAGTTTAAACTAGCTCTACCTCATCATTAAAACGCTTCTTCTGTTTGAATGCAGTACTGAGCATTTTATACTTTGAGTCAATTTGATAAATAAACGTACACTCTTTTAGTTGACAATATTTCTAATGCAAGACTTTTTTACTTTACTTAAGTAAAAAGTCTCAGAGACTTCTGCTTCTTCAATACGATGGAAGTTAAAGACGTTTTGTTGTTGGTGCTTAAAATATTATATACAATATTATAACAGCAACCTCCAACAACGGTCCCACATCCCGATCTCACTGTAATTAAATTTATACTGTGAATATGTTTTTGTCAAATTGCTCTAGAATAAAAGGGCGGTATACAGTATTTGCCAAAGTACTATTTAAACTGTGCATCTATGTTTATGCTACGTGAAGCAAAGAGCTTACCTCTAATAAAGCAAGCTAAGCAGTGGCCATTATAACAATGTTGTGATAATACATTTAAAAATGTTGTAGCACACGAAGAGCAGAGTTATGAAATCTGCACACTGACTAAATGATATCACTATAAACCTATCCAGCTAACATTAGCCACGAGCTGCTGGTACCAGACCAAATGAGGTTGTAGCAGCAAAGCCCCTGAGTGTATTCAGCTGAGCAAGGTTGTATTTTATTGCTTATGAGTTCAACTTTTAATTTCTAAGACGAAAAACGTGTTCTTTCAAAAGTCACATACAGCTAGTCTCTCTGTAAAGTCTTTGCGTTGCAGTTAGTTCTTGCTGGGAGACATTATTTTGTCATCACCGTATATGTTGTGTATTCCAAACCGTGTAATTATGGTCTTGGTGGTTCTGAATCTCAAGTTTGGGGCGAATATTTGGGCACATAAAACCCCGATTGCATGGCTAGATACCACCAGAGGTAAAGAGACCCTCGTGAAAGTCACAGCAAAGAGCTCCCAACCCTGGAGAAAACACTTTGCTGAGCGGCACAGTGCAGTCCAGGTGTATCACGGTGATAATGATGCCGCTTACGATCTGATGTTCCTGCAGTACTGGCACTGCGAGGCAGGAGAAGCCGGGCCGTCAGGGATTTGTCAGAGGCCTGTTATTACATCTCTAGTCACATAAAATATGGCCGCCTCTCCAGAGATCCCACTGCTAGATAAATCCTGTCTCCTCCAACCAGACTGGCCCTCGCGATGAAACCATCCAATTGTGTACCTCATCCACTGACCTCTGGTAATGACGTGTGATTTATACAGTACATGTTTTAAACTGAGAGACACATTCGAATCTCTTTCCCCCTCTCCCTCTCTCTCTCTCTCTCTCTCTCTCTCTCTCTCTGTTTCTATATCTGGTGTCATGTGAGATAACAGACAGGCCTTTGGGAGATGGAAGACATGACACCCAACTTTGGGGTCTCATAAAATGGCTACAATGTGGATAGTTACCCCTGCAGCTGTCTAATCGCAGTCTAAGCCTGCAGTGAATGCTGTGTCTCCTCCTGCATGAGGTCACATATCGCAGGGTGGCATTTTAAGCTAACAGACCGCAGTGTGGAAGGCCTAAATCAACACCTGCTTGGGAATAAAAAGGGGGCTTGTGTTCTGTAAATACATTTAAGTGGCAGATTACAGAAGTGTTGTGAAAATATTCTACACTAACACTACTGGATTATGATAACTAGAGCTTTTTGAGGGGTTTATTACAAATGCATCCATCAAAGACGTCCACCACACCTCCTAACGCAAAGAAACAACACACCAGTAGGCGTTAGTACACCAGTGAATAGTGTATGAGATAGAGTCGTTTTCTAGACAGTCAGTGATGTGGTTTTACTCTCTCCTGCACAGTCTAGTAGCTTAAGAGATTAAGTTCAGTCTCTAAAGGAGAGCTGAGAGGCAGGCCGTGTCGTTGACCTTGGCAAGCCAGACACCGAGATGATGACCCAGCACAACAAATATCTGTCTTTAATAAACAGCCACCGAGCACCAGGATCCAGCACAGCTCAGCTGGCTGCAAACGCAGACAATTTACGTGAAATATCTTTTAATTTGACATTGTATGCTCCCACAGTGGATCAACCCGTGTGCCTTTCAATGCATTTATAGTTTGAATAATTAAAATGAATGGCAAAGTCTAATATGATATTATGATGTCAATAAGCCTTCATTTGTTGTTGTATTTTAATGCTTATGTGTGTTAAACACACCTCTACAATAGAGGTCTTTTTCTTACAGTAAAATGTTGTTTGCCCTATTAACTGCTACTTTATGCATTAATTAAACTCGAATTCAAACAGATCCATGTAAGTTTTAATCTGGGTCCTTAATAAATTGGTAATATTTTTCTATTTATATTTAAACTGTTGTTTTTTTCAATGGTTTTGTGAGAATAATTGGGAATCTTTAAGAAACTCCTGAGAAATGTTAGAGAAAGGCGTTGAAAAGCTGATTGTATTTCAAAACAACATTTAGAAGAACAGTTTCCTCTGAAAGCAGATCGCACCAGCAGCAAATATAAACTGCCTTCATAACCTGATAAAGTGCAACTGGACACATAACTTCAGAAGCCCTTTGCAAACTGACAGCCAAAGATCTCCTTCTAAAATGACAATTTGGTCAAAATAATGTCTGCTGTTTAAACAGAAATGTGAAATATGAGGGGAAAGTTTATGGCAGAGGAAAATAAAACGGTTAAGAAACGGAAGTGTGTGTATAATGTCACGGCTACATGGCTTTAGTAGCAAGCTGAGTGACACCATTGAACAAGACTTGTCTGATTCAATATAGCCATAATGTTTTAATAAAATAATACATAATATAAACATATGAATAACCTAATAAATATTAAAATGCGACCATGCATTCATCCTGTATCATCATTATCACAATCACTCTGTTGGTATTTTATTTTTACGTGAAGCTACACATTGCAATGTTGACATCCCACAGACATGTTTCAGGTAAATAAGTATGATATCTTACAATGACAGCATAAACGACAACAATGTGGAATTAATAATAACAATAACGATAATAATAATAATAATAAATTGCTCGGAGTACAGACTTGCCTTCATTTATTTTTCTGCAGTAAATGTTTCGGCAATTGTGTTCGTATAAAGTTGAAATTAAAACTGGAATGTCATGAGATGAAAAACGACCATTTTCTTTCTTCTGATCGGCATTTAAATGCTTTTAGCTTTGATGGGAGAAAACAAAACATATATTTTGTCCTGCTGCGTAAATTTGTTTTCTTATGCAAATAGTATGTCGCCCATTCTTCAGAGCAGCACTGAAATAAACTCATCATGTCAAACCTGGAAGACGCGGGGAAATTTGAGAGGAGATGAAATATTTCTCGGATGATATAAAACGAGCCCTTTCGCCTGAGTTACGGCCTGGATTTGGCGTTGCTGAGAGGGATGCATGCTGCTCCTTCTCTCCTGCCCCAGAGGAGGTATCATCAGAGCTGATATATGGCCCAGCTCTACATTACCTTTACAAAACAAAGGATCATCCACGCTTTGGGTCGAGGAAAAAAATCCTTCTGACTATCTGCGACAGCTAAGATAACGCCGGAGTCGACTTGTCTTTTGGCAGCATCAGGATGATACAAAATAAAAGCCGAGAAACTCCTGCTGAACTAAAAACAAAGTTTTACGCATAAAATCGTTTAAAAACGCTGCAGATTGTCATCTCTCCCCCTATCTTTCTCGCTCTCCCTCTCCCTCTGCTTCCTCTCATTTACCCCATAAACCTATTCTGGTATCTCACCACACGACTAAATTAGACCAAAGATGATAAGAGCACAAAGCATTATAATAATTCCGCCGGGCTCCTCCTCCTTCCAGCCATGCGTCCTAATTAATGGGACACCCCCAGTCGCAAAAAGCCCCGCACTGGACTGCAACATAGTCAAAGAGTGAAAGGGAAGAGGGCGAAAGTGCCACTGGAGATAATTGATTACCTACCAATCAATGATAACTTGTTAGTAATCGTCAACTCTTTGGACCTCGCCATTTTCAGGGAGGCATCTCACTCCTGCGGACTTGCTGCTCCCGAGGATCGACACTCTAAAGACATCCCGTTTTGGAATAAGATTTTATTTTCTTCATTCTCTCCTCAGTGTTTTGGGGTTTTTTTTTACCTCCCAAACTGTTATGTGACTTTTTTCCTCAATAGTATCGTTCGTTTTTAACCGACAAATATTTCAACGAAGTCCTTTACAAACTCTGCGCACAACCAATGATGACATCCAAAGAAGTGGCCAAATGTGATGCAGTGGAGAACAGGAGGCGAAGTCCGCTGGACCACTTGCCGCCTCCTGCCAACTCCAACAAGCCGCTGACCCCCTTCAGCATCGAGGATATCCTGAACAAACCGTCTGTGAAACGAAGTTATACAATTTGCGGAACAGCTCATCTAATTTCGTCCTCTGAGAAGCACCGTCCGTCCAGCATCCCCCTGTCCAGCCGGGCTCTCCTCAACCAAACCTCCCCGCTCTGCGCGTTAGAGGAGCTGGCCAGCAAGACCTTCAAGGGGCTGGAAGTTAGCGTTTTACAGGCTGCGGAAGGTAAATCTCCATCCAAAAAAAAAAACACAGTTCAAATTCACCGTTTTAATTGTGGGCGTTTCTCTGTTTTTTCATTCTTCAATGGCCTGCACGATACAAAATAACCATTTGGTAACACCTTGTATTTCGAACCCTGTCGTGCAATTCATTCGTTAAATGTGCTTGTTTAATAGCCAGAGCAAATATTTTCACCAATGCATATTTTTCCTATAAAATGTCTGATCGAACAAAGGCGTGTTCATTTTATGGGCATGGCTGGACGATATAAATCGCCACCGCTTTTCTTTAATAATAAGGGTCTCGTGTGTCTGGTGCTAAACATTTCCCAGTGGTGTCTGTGTGATATTATTGCAATAACCCGTTCCCACAAGAGCTAAAGGCTTTGCTGTTTCATATATAAGATGACATTCATTGCTATTTTTGCGTTAAGGTCACTTTTACGCGCACACTGCAGCGGTGCAGAGGAAGCCCTGCAGCTGAAGGATTCAATGATTTTCACTCGGCCTCTGTCTCTCCCTCACAGGCCGGGACGGCATGACTCTGTTCGGTCAGAGAAGCACTCCGAAGAAGCGTCGGAAGTCTCGGACTGCGTTCACCAATCACCAAATCTACGAGCTAGAGAAGCGCTTCCTGTACCAGAAGTACCTGTCGCCGGCCGACCGGGACCAGATCGCGCAGCAGCTAGGCCTGACGAACGCGCAGGTCATCACGTGGTTTCAGAACCGGAGGGCCAAGCTAAAACGGGACCTGGAGGAGATGAAGGCCGACGTGGAGTCGGCCAAGGCCGTCGGCCAGGTCCCCTTGGAGAAGCTCGCCAAGCTGGCAGACCTGGAGAAATGCGCCAACGGTACGCTGGGCCACCCGCGAGCCCATTCCCCCGCGCGGGGCGGCAAGCAGCGCGAGCTCGTTCAGAAACTGCGGAACTCGCCGCTGTCCCCATTCTCAGACCACACAACTAGTAAAGAGTGCTCAGAGGACGAGGACGTGGAGATTGATGTGGATGACTGATGGCGCAGCGTGGGGCTCGAAGGTCGAGAAACACAAAAAGACGATAGAAAAAATCCTACCGAGGACTTGTAACTTACTGCTTATATTGTATACCATATCTCAGAACATGTACCAAAATGTAATGACTTTTATATCGACACAGATAGACCTATTCATAGTGAAGCATGAACCCAGAACAAGAAATATGCAGTGGTGTTTTACAATGTATTCATTAGAAAACTGTTACTTCTTGCAATCAAAGCAATATGGTCTATAATGACATGAGTAACTTATTATTTTTTTACACTATAGGCCAACGCACACACACACGCACGCACATACACTTGCACGCACACACGCGCGCGTACACACACACACACACACACACACACATACACACACACACACACACACCTGTTCTATCGCTTTTGCTATAAGGCCTATACCCTCACACACCACAATGGAAGTGCTCTAGTTTGTCATATTCTTTGCATGTAAATGCATGATTTGATTTGTGGTCATTATCTATTTATTTTTACTTTATTTTTTTTATTTTTTATTTAATTGTTTTTGTGTTTTCTGTGAGCCACATCGCAATTGAGTCACCTTTTCACTGCCGGCTCTTCTTCTCCTCCTGCTCCTCTTCATCTCACTGGACCCGTTGACTTCACTTCTTATTTGGCGTCCCGATACTGCAGTGCATGATGATAATGATGATGATGATAATCGGAAAGGCAAACTTGGACATTCATACGTTTTATGGGAATGCTCACGCGACGGCGAGAAACAAAAAATAATATTGCGGTGATTTTGACAAGCTATAGGCTACTTTTTAGATTTATTGTTTGTATACAATAGATTTACAGTTATAAATTTGTTATGTTTTGTACACCTGTAAGTGCCTTTCTAAAATCAGGACATTATTTGAAAAACCAATGCACAGACTGTAATGTATATAGGCTATACTATGGGAATAAAATGGCTTTTCTGAATATATCTTTTATGTTGTAATTCTTGAATTAATAATTAGGTTGTTTTTATTATGAATATAATAGTCTGGATTTTTTTTCTATGGCGAGGACAAAAAAAAAGACATTGAAGAAACACGCTCTCGCTGCCAAATCTGGGCGTGTAAGCCCATCAAAGCGGCCTATTTAGAGTTATTATACTGAACTATTTTGTCTCTTTGTGTTCTTTTCTACTTGGATGCTCTAAACATTTTGTGGCCTGGAATCTCACATCTCCTTTCACATCCTAAATGCGTATCATGGCTTCTTGACCCTTAGACGTGTTTCTCCATTCGTTGCAAAAATTTATGTGAGAAACACAAATCTGGTGCCGGGGGGGGAAAAGACGAGGATGCCACAAAAACACAACGTTTTGGGCCAGTTTCTCCAGGCTTTTATAGACCTTTTTTGTTCTGCGGGACTGGGTCGTAATTTTGAGCGTAAAGCATGAAAAGTGGGGACAAATGAGCAGCGTTCCCTGATGGGACGAGCCACAAAGGAGCAGGGCCGGTCCCCCGCAGGCAGCAATACTGAGACAAGTGTGTCCCACCGCACAAAAAGGACGCAAACGTTTGGAGGCCATATGGTTTTTGAAATTTCCTCACAATTTCAGACAATTTGATGGATTGAGTTAACCCTCCTTTTAAACAGTTTAACTGGGTGCGAACAAAGGCCATAATGCCTACATAGAGTCCCCCTTCATGAGGGCATCTGCAGCTATTAATGTCTAGCCCTTTTCTTTGCCTGGCGTTTTGAACAAGTCAATGAATTACAATGAAACTGCCCCTTTTTGTGAGCCGCTTGTCTTTCTCCGCTTTTTAGCTCTGGAATAATATGTTTGACTTCTGTCCAAGAACGTTTTCTAAACAAGAAATGGATTTTGTTGGAAGTGTTTTTAATGTTAAGTAGGGAGCCATAAAGAGTTTAGACTGTGACATTTATGCCAAAGTCTGGTTAGGCAGTCCTTTGTTTGTTTTCTTCTCATCTCTTTTTTTTTCCTTCTGCTTCTTTATTTCTTCTGTCTTTAAGGAGTTTAATGAAGCTGAAAACATGATGTGAGAAAGAGAGACTGGCCACAGAGGAACTCAAAAGGCTACCTCCCGTTTAACTCACTTTGTTCACAGAAATGACAAGTAGGGCTGTCTTCTTGTGACTTGTTTTATAGTGTTGCCTTTTTCTTCATTTTATTTTTTTAAACTTTTATTTCAGGACAACCTGAATAAGTTTATAGACTTGCAAGCACTTAATATGGGTTAAATTCTCTGTAGACAAATTAGTCCTGTAAAAATGTATAATTCAGTAACACTTTACTTTAATCCCTCTATTTAGCATTTTTAAGTAATATTTTTTTTAATTGTTTATAACACATAATAATGTAATTGCAAGCAGATATAAGCGTTTATTAATGTATTTGTCAACAACTAAACCTCCATGTGGACTCCAATAATGAAGGATGGTGTATAAATAGATAAATATTGACAATATAGTAAAACACAGTTGTAATAATGTAAAATCTGTTTTCAAAAGAGAAGTTGGAGTT
>NW_022280061.1:2997122-3027920 GCF_004355925.1 Anarrhichthys ocellatus | reverse complement strand
CTCTCTCTCTCTCTCTCTCTCTCTCTCTCTCTCTCTCTCTCTCTCTCTCTAAAAATACAAGTTAAACCTGTTATAAATAGATAGATTGTGCATCATTTACTACATAAGAATTATAGGAAATGTAATGTATATAAACTAAAAGTGGTTAACACATTAGACTATGAAAGAAAAACAAATCACTGAAATTGGATAAGATGAGATATTTTGCAATTGAATGGTAACGGTGGAGCTAAGAAGGCAGATACAAATCTAAATCAATCTAAATGTAAAGTCTGTGTTTCCCAAAGAAAATTCATTGAATTTTGTTTTGATCTGAAAATCTGTTACATTCTTGGTAATTGAGTTTGATTTGGGTAAGAACTTGCTTCTTGGTGCAGGCTTAATATCAGTATTAATATCATATTAGACTTATTCGAGAGCCAGTAAGTAATACCATGTTCAGGATAACAATAGTGCTCTGGTGTCAGTTTCCGTCTTACTGTACAATACTGGGCTACTGACCAACACATTTGGACACATAGAGACACCAACTAGACCTGCACCCTTACCGGACCCTGGCAAGCTCCCTGTACTGAACACACACTGTTTTACAGGTTGAGTGTAATTAAATGGGGGGAAAAGCAGCATATTTCTATTAAATTCTAGCCTATGTGTAACCTAATATTAAGCGAAGGTGGAAAAGGACCGACTGAGTTTTGATCTTTTAATCAGCCAGAGGTAGAACCTCAAATGACTCCACAAGTCTGGCATTTTAAACCTTTCTTAAGTGGACCTGCAGAAGTATTATCTTCAGAATGTAATTAAAGTATATGAAGTAAAATACTAAATGGCCCCTTTGTGTTACAATGTTGAAGTATTATTACTAATGCATCAACTAAATGAGAATACGCTTTTGTATGAAAAATCTTTAGCTTTAAAGCAACTAGTAACTAGCTATAACTAGCTGTCACATTATTGTAGTGCGGATAAAGGCAGTTAGTAAAAAGAGCAAGGTATCCTCCTCTGAAATGTAAGTTGAAGTAGAGTAGCTTTAAAAGAAAATACTCAAGTAAAGCACCAGCACCTCAATGTTATACTTAAGTAGGTTACAGTATATTTGAATATTTATTTTACTTCTGTTATTTAAGCCACCTAGAATTGGCCTACTTTGCTTTGGCTTTGTTTTTTCTGTCGAAGAGAGAAAACAATAAACCCCTCAGTGCTGAAGAACTGTGTGTTAATTGCTGCAGGGTTTCTGCGTTTTGCTCCCAGCATTCACAGATTAATCATCAGAAGCAAACGTTTTCTACTCACTTACCCGTTTCCCCTGGAAAAAAAAACAGTCTAATCTGCATATCTGCGGGTCGCAGTTCTGGAGACCGCACTGAACATGCGCAGTCCAGCGCAGCGTCGACGCTCGTCAGCACTCCCCTCTGTCGCAGACGCTACGTCATCAGTGTTGGCGGTATTTTGAAAAAGGAGCGTCTGTTGTTGTTGGTTTCCGTGTTGTGGAGAAAAAATTCGCAAATTATGGTAAGACTGGATTTCCTCTGACTAATTCGTGTAGCGCAAATATGTACACTGCGATGTAAAGCGAGACGTGTTCACATTAATTGCCGAGAACATCGGTCCTGTTAATGTGAACGAGCACGAATCCTCACCGGTGCACTGGGGCAAATGTGTCCGTGCTGTGCTAAGTATCCAAAAACATATCCGAATGCAAATCGACGCTGTTTGTTGCATTTCATTATTCCCGTGTTCAGGCTGAGGTGAAGCTCGGCGGCCAGGCAGCAGCGGAGCTGTCCGAGGCCGCTCAGAGTGAGCTGATGGACCAGTGCGAGGAGCAGTTCGCTCAGCTGGAAAAGGTAAAGTGATGTTTAGCCGGGCTGTCCTCTCCAACCAGCCACTGGATGTGCAGAGAAGGTTCCAACTGCAGACTGTGTGTGTGTGTGCGTGTGTGTGCGTGTGCGTGTGTGTGTGTCCCTTTGTGTTGCAGCTTCAGAATGAGATTATTCTGTGTGAACCAGAGTCCTGTGAGAATCCTCAGGAGCAGGTGAGATGCTTGTACATGTTCATTGCTGTACTTTTCAGTTTCTATATCATCTTTTCTCAATGTTACTGATGAAAACACTGACGTTGGTGTTGCTTTAAATTACTTAGAACATCTTCAAAACTTCATATTCATACAGCCCTTTGCTGTACGCATAACGTACATCAAAGGTCTTTACAGAGAAGTAACCTATTTATCTGACTAATCAACAATCAATGAGGCAACGCAGTGACGCAGCACAGGGAAGGGCAGACGACACAAGTTCTTCTTGTAACTTTAAACGCTCTGTGGTTTAAGGGAAACTCAATTTAGACAAATGAGAGAGCTGTCAAAGAGGCTTCTTCTCAACGGTGCCGCAGATGGAAATAACAAGCCATAAGTATGCTACAAATGTTTACGACTAATTTAGCATTTTAAAGTTGGTTAATCCTCGTTTTTTTTTTTTTTGCATCACACATACTGTGCGTCCCTAAAGGTATGACATCATAGAAAAACAAGATGATATATCCATTAGAGAGCTTTACACTAAACCATTGTTTAGTTTGAATTTACCGTGTCATATTTTACTAAATATTGTCGGTTTATTTGTTTTACATTCATTAGGGTGTGATATTGATGTATGTAAATAACTTAAGAACTAATTAATAGCCTTCATAAATGTGTTTAATGTGTGAATATCTTTCATCAGGCAGTAAATCGACTGATGGCAACAGAAGCTGAACTGAAGCAGTGGCTGACCGTGGAGCCAGAATGTACGTCCTCTGTTCACACTGAAGCTGTAACAGAAATGAAATATAAGTGTTTACAACTGAAATATCTCAAATCAGCACCAAAGTCGTGTGCCACAGTTACAGTTAACGTCATTCTACATTTCAAAAAGAAACAATTTAAACTGGTTTGAAATCAACAAACATTTCTCTTGAATCAAGATTTATTCTCAATTTACTTAAATTGAGATTCCAGGCTTTCCCATACATTTAAATAGTTATACCTGCTGTATCTAATGTTTGCAATATTATCATTTTAGAAATGTGTTTATCGTATTTGTTTATCTGTTTTTGCTCTATCCAGTGCTGATATCAAATTCAGAAGTTTTACTTCAGGCTGGAAAAGAGGAGGTACGTCTGTGTGTGAAATGTAACATTGAAGAATGTTTCTTATTTAAATTCAGTTCTTGTCATACGATCCGTTTCCCCACCTTGTTTTCCACAGATGCTCAAGCTGTGCTCTGAACTTGAGATGGTTGTTTCTTGCCATGAAGCAAAGAGAGACAAACTGAGAGAAACTAAAGAACTGTGCGTACATCTTTTAGTTGTAGTGCAGACTTACAGTCTTTTCTCAGAGCATATACATGTTCCTCAGACGTGAATGGAAGATTTTCATTTGTTTTGCTCAGTGTATTGTTCTGAAAGTCGATGTATTCTAGTGAACAGAAGTGGTTGGAGGAGAAGAAACAGGCGCTGATAGCCGCCAATGACCACGTTGAACGACTTAAAACGGAAAGGGGGAAATTATCCGAACAGAGGTGAGCGTCACACTGAACCAGGAGTTCAAGCTCTGAGGGGTATCGCCACTGGAGGGCAGCAGAACACATTTTCTTTATTAAAGAAGGGACAATGCACATTTACTAACACACACACACACACACTTGAGTCCATCCTGTAAATGTGCCAGATTTAGCCACACAGGCTAATTGTCGCCTACAGCCTGGTAGGAAACATACAAGAGCACTGAAGCACACATAGGTTTAACTCTGACAACTGTATGTATGAACTAAAATCTATGTGTGTGTGTGTGTGTGTTTGTATTGACATGTGCATTCCACAGTATACTGCAGGACACCAAGGCAAAAATCCATAAAATGAAGGTCTACCAGGAGAGGTTGATGGAGTCTCTGGGCGACGTACTGGAGAAGCACGTCCCTCTCCCTCAGAATGAATCCAGTGCCAACAGGAAGAAGAAGGTGCAGCGGCCTGTTCTGTGTTAACGCGCCAAACCCGTGCTGTTACTGCACCAGATAACCATCTTTTGTTTATATTTTCAGAACATTACCCAGGAGTTAGACGAAGACTTGATTTCACTTAATGAAATTCTTGAGGTGGGTTTTGATGCTCTACATAATCAGCTTTCATGTCCAATTATGTTTCCTTGCTTTAAGTGAAAGGAGTCAGTTTCAAATATGATAATACAGATTTATACGAAGGTACTTTTGTCACGTCATCTCTCTCCTGGCGTCTCTTTCCAGTGTGTATTGTCAAATGGAGAAAGAAATCCAAAACTATTGACCTGTCTCTTTGTAAAAGCCTACCTGCATACTTTATAGGTGGTATCACCCTTACTTAACACCGATCTCCCTCCGTTCCCCCACAGCTGCTCATGAACAAGGTCCTGAATACACCACACGACCCCTACGTGACAGTGGACAACACATTCTGGCCCCCGTACACGGAGATGCTGCTCCGCTACGGCATTGCAGTGAGGCACCAGCAGAACAACTTCAAGATCCGCCTGGAAACCTTCTGTTAAGGCAGCGGTGCATCAGGCATCTTAAGCACCACTTATCTGCTAGTGTTTGTAGTTTGAGTCTGATTGTATAGTGTTGTCATTATGTATATTTACGTGAGCTCATATGAAAACCAACTGCTGGGAAAGATATGAGGTTAGCCATATAATGAAGTGTGATTATTAAATTAGGTTTCACAAGTATTTTTAAACCATGAGTCATTTAAAACATCTGAGAACACCGACATTAAAGTCTTATATCATTAGTGTTGATATTTTCTCTTAAGTACATATTTCCTTTGATCCTAATTCATAGCTGTTTTTAATGGCACGATGTAATCATCAATGAGAAATGTAGGTGCATTTATGACTATGAATTTGGTTTCATTAAAATATGTTTGAGTTGCTTATAAGGGGACTTTTTGAAGCCTTCAGGTGCCCAAAGGGTGAATTGTTGTTTTTTATGTATATATTTTCATGTTCAATAAACTTGTGAACTGCAGATGTTGAGTTTTGTTAAGGGAAAAAAACATCTGGGATCATTGATTGTCTTCTCACGGTTGATGGAGGCAACCAGTAGCCATCTTTCCAGTCCAAATTATAATGACATTCATTTTTTTTTTTTTTTTTATGAAAATGCAAAACTTATTTCATGAGGAACTTCGTGCGTCAGGTGACGTCAGAACTGTCGTCCAATCAGATGCATCCGCGGCGTCAGCTTTAGCGCTCCTGTGGGCGGAGACGGGATTCCGGTTCCGGGTGTTTTCACATCTCGCTCTGAGGCGTCCGTCGCTCTGATTATGGTCTTTTATGAGAAACTTAACTCGATTCACGACTGATTAAAGTAGAGTTATTTTTTTATTAAAGGAGTCCAACTAAAGCCGTACTTATGGCGACCCGCTCGGAGAGAGAGAAGTCCCAGAAACTCAACGAGCAGCACCAGGCCATCCTGTCCAAAATGCTGAGAGAGGAAGACAACAAGTACTGCGCCGACTGCGAGGCTAAAGGTACGACAGTCACACTATCGACTTTAAAAAAAAATTAAACTTCACAGAGTCAACGTTTTCACTCCGGATCCGTCGCTCGCGCGCTCTAACTATGTAGCATCTGGGTTGGTTAGCTTAGCTGAGCTAACTCGCTAGTGGGTAACTGCAGCTCAAGCTAGTCAGCTGACATCCCCTGAAGCTAAACTAAGTGGCTAACTAGCAAGCTAACTTCTCTGAAGCTACAGGAGCAACACCTCTCCCTTAACGCCGCCTGCAGCTCTTCTGTCGGTTGTTTTACAAGTGTCTCCACAGGAAGCTGACGCTTGTTTTCATGTTGGGTCGTTGGTAAAGAATACAGAGCTTGCTTTTGGTACTTAAAGTCACTACAAGATCTTGCATGTTTATGTTTATCTTCTTCAGACATCTCTCCATAATCAAATCACAATCCTTTTTTTGTTTTTTTGTGTGTGTTTCAGGTCCACGATGGGCATCCTGGAATCTGGGAGTATTCATGTGCATCAGGTGTGCTGGCATCCACAGGAACCTGGGAGTGCACATATCCAGAGTCAAATCAGTCAACCTGGACCAATGGACTTCAGAACAAATGCAGGTATTGTTTTGTTCTCTATGGACTTTGGTTCAATTACAGAAGACGATGCTTTTTATTTCCCCAAATACTAAATCAGTTTAAATCGTTTTGCGAGACATTATTGCAAAATCTTTGTTGCATGGGACTTATTAAGGAGATTGATTTCAGCATCCTTCTACTTGTGCATATCTGTCCTCTATTGACAACCCGCCTTTCCTCTTCCAATCCTCAGACCTGTGACAGGACTGCACATTTATTATAAAGGGGGTACTCTCAATAAATTAGCACTGCGCCTCAGTAAACTTGGTAGATGGTGAGAGATCTTAACTTTTAGTCCCTTATTGCAAGTCAAGCTTCAAACATACCAGATACTAAAACTCCCATAATGTAAACTGATAGGGTCTGTCACTACGCTGATCAGAAGATTACTGATAACATGAGCATACAAGTTATAAGTATGACTAGGACACACTCCAAAATATTCTACTTGGCAGTTTTGAATACTTTGTAATGCCCGAAATGTTTACTAAATATGTGTCTTACATGAGTTGTGGTCCAAGGTATTTAAATCTGAGTTTTCCCACCAGCCTTCCTCTCAGCCTGCCTGGCATACGACCAGCTGTCAAACTCCACGGCCCTAGTTTATATCACAAGCATCAGAAAGCTCCAATAGAGAACACATCATACTCTCCTTGATGAGCAAACTAATCGTCATGTGCAAATTGGATTGAGTGCCCCTTGAAGTACTTAAACATGCATATATGAACAGCCTCTGATTTCTATAAACCTCTCTGTCCTTCCCTTTATTGTTTTTTAGAGTATACAGGATATGGGTAACACCAATGGCAGGCGGCTTTATGAGGCAAACCTTCCAGAAAGCTTCAGAAGACCTCAAACAGACCAGTATCCTTCACTATCAGCAGGCACGCTTACGATAACTTGAAAGTGCCGCACTGTATCTACTGAAGCTGTTCCGTTTTCACTCGTTTGTTGCCCTTTTTCTCTTAACTCTGACCTAAGAGCTGTGGAATTCTTCATCAGGGATAAATATGAGAAGAAGAAATACTACAGCAAGAATGTGACCAATGGGAGCAGTGTATGTATCCAGTGTTTTTACTACTAAATATATATATTGTACATGCTTTTAAAAGTAGTGTACACACTTTTATTCAGTTTGTTCTGTTTCTTTTGTTTTTTGTTTTTTTTTTAGCCAAAAGACGGTAAGAAAGAGAGGGAGCCAGACCGAGGCAGCAAGGTGTCGTCCTACAGCAAGGTAAGTGTCTCACACCGTAGAGCTGTTGTATGAACGTCCTCCTCAGCATTAGTTTTGTCCCATATGGAGTTTTCCTTACTTTTTAAAATTTATTTTAACTAACTTTTTCTTTTCTTTTTTAGAGTGAGGAGTCCAGGCCAGCTCCCAAAGTCAGCCCCGCTAAGACTTCAGAACCCTCTGTGAACCTCCTCGGCCTCGGTGAGGATCTCGGTGTCTTATGAATGTGCTGCCTGAGATATTTATGGAATCCGACTAAATAAGTTTTCAGCTTGTAATTGTTTGAGCGGATGACTATAAACTCATTGGGCCGGGAGTTTGGAGGTTTTATGGGCGGTATATAACGGTGCTGTGTAATTTCGGATTTCTGATTTGTATTTAATTTGACTGTATGTGTGATGAGATGCCTGTAACTCTTTCTTGGTGTAGCATGCTGTGGCATGTTATGGCTGTGATTGTATACCTTTTCAATGAAGAGGAGAACTCCACTGAGTGACTTGGTAGTCCTGTGAGGCGGAGGGCCAAACCATGACTGTCTCCATCTGTAGCTTGAGTTGTCATCACTGTTAACTTGTCGGCTCAATGTGTAATAATCAAGCAGTGGACTTGAGCGTGATGTCAAAAGACACTGCGTTCCCCTTTCAGTTGGTTCCCTGTGTAACACATCAGTTACTGTGACTGTACGTTCCTGTTACTCTCATCTGACGAGAAGCAGACAAACCATTCTGATCCGCTATCTTATCTTATCGGTACGAGAACTTTAATGAAGTCTGTTGTTCTTTTAAGTTGCTGTTGAGCCAGTGAACCACTGCAAGGTTTGTTTTTGTGAGTTTGTCAGAGGAAGTGTTAAAGCTGCTGACTCAGTCACCGTGTATGCCTTGTAACTTGTATGACTTGTAACTTCTTGTTTTTTACATTTATGTTTGGACCTTTTTTTCTTTGGAGGACCAGCCTTAAATATTATACGGGATAAAATGAGGACAGTTTGACACATCACGAATGGAGGCAACACCTTATCTCAGTGGCTCACAGCACATTTATGACAACCGCATGGAAACATGTTGCTCGTGGGTCCATTGCTGGCTCACTTGCAGCAGGTCTTCCAGTGTATGAGTAGCATTTATGTGGACATTTCTACATTGATGTGTAGAAAATGAGTTGTTTCTCATGGTCCATAAATGGTGAGCTAGAACAACAGGTTATTGTTTGTCTATTGATTTGTGTACTCTGAATATGGGTGTTTCACTTCATTACAGTGATTTAATTTAAAGTAAGAGGACATATTTATGCTACTGAGGAGCTTTGCACTGTTTGATGTTTTGTGATCGATGAGCTAATGAGGGCAAGCTGATACATGTTCTACTGTGATAACCGTTATGCTGCCTGTGAAAGCTGTTCTGCCGCTGTGGGAGGGCATTGCAGTTAAATGAGTAGAAAGATGACGCGTGTTCTCACATTAGCAAACATAAGCTCTGTTTGTTTTACACACCTCTTTACAGCAATTGCAATTATACAACAATAAATTCTTGCGAAGTGAATTCAGGTAGAATGTCAGTGGGGAGTTGTGTCGTGTCAAAATAGTCCAGCACCTGTTTTCTCTGACCGTGAGCTCTTCATCTCTACCTGTAAAACCAGTTCTTTAAACCTCTCTGTCACAGACGTACCGGCGGCCGCGTCGGCTAACAATGGAAGCTCGAGCACAAACCAGAACAACAATGACCTGGATATATTCGGCCCGATGGTATCCAACCCCCTCCCTTCATCTTCATCTGCAGCTCAGTTTTCTCAGGTAAAATCCAGCAAGAATTCCCCCGTCCAGATTTAGTACTAATCTCTGAATGATGCTCAGGAGGGCTTCACAGTAATGGTTGTCTAGTTGTACAACTGAAATTAAGTGTGCAGTAGAACATAAAAAGTCAAATGATAACTACCAGCATCAATAGCCCACAAGACAGAAACGGCAATACTGAGAGACGGTGAAAGAGTGTGTGTGTGTGTGTGTGTGTGTGTGTGTGTGTGTGTGTGTGTGTGTGTGCGTGTGTGTGCGTGTGTGTCAGAGTCAGTCAGTCAGTCACACAATACAAGTAGTACTGGTAAAGCGACTTGTTGTTATGTCTGGGGGATTTGATTACCACCGAGCCTGTCGGATGTTAAAGCTACTAACAGTCGACCAACAGTCCACAGCTGAGATATGGGGATTATCATGCAGGACGGTATATTCACTCCATTTATACATGAAGAAAAACGCGGAAGCCATTCTGTCTAATAGCTGATGGCTGTATGGCAAGTAGGTCGTAAACGTTAATTAAATGTAATTTGATTTAATGATGGAACCTTTGTTGATGATAACTTGTTGATTCATTTGAAACATGTTCTGTCTGGACAGGTGTCATATTGAGCTGCTGATGTTTTAAACTCAAGTCACTGTTATTCGATACAATCATCCAAAACATTTGCTCTCTGTCAGGTGAGCTCCAGTAACGCAGCCGGCACTCCGACACAAGCTCGAGCAGCAGGAGGCGGAGCCAGCTCGGGGTCGGTGCAGGGAGACCTGGACTTGTTCAGTGACACCAGCAGCACCACGAAGACTGAAGACACGGCCAAGAAGCCGCTGTCCAAGGACTCCATCTTGTCCCTGTATGGAACCAACAGCATGTCCCAACAGGCCCCCGCTGGTGAGGACGCGACTGTTTAGAAATAATGTGAAATACAACCCAAGTCATTTTCTTATTGTAACGCCATTGGCATTACGTTTCTTGATACCTAAAGCGTTGTATATGTTTCCTACAAAACCCTGTAATCGCTAAACAAAAGACGTTTGCCTAAAGTTGGCCTACTTTTTTTTTTTTTTATTTAAATCCGTAACTCAAATAATAAGCAGGAGAGATTGCAAATCTGACTCGACATTTAATTCCAGCTTTTGGTACTTTACTCTGTCAACCCCCCATAAACCTGCCAAGAAATCATAGAAATAAAGATGTTTCCTATAACTTCAGAGTTATCCTGTTATAATAGGCAAAGAAAATGGGGATCCAGTTGTTGCCCACAACTAACTCACTGCCTTCATATACGTCCGGTTTACATCCCCCAAGTTATGGAAACTATAGTTCCCAAACTTGGGGCTGCAGTTGTCTTGATGTTGTCCTTGGGGAGGCCCACCGTGTCAAACTTTGAAAACCCCTGGGCTAGATCAGCATTACCTTGGTTTTCCTCACCAAGGTAACGGAATCCATAAGGAGCGAGTACATGCATGCTTGTATGTCCCAACACAGTCCCACAGACCTGCCAAAACCTCTCGTCCTGATTAACAGGCTCCTTAGACAAACACACAGCCAAATATTTAACTAGTTTTGGAAAACACCCCACTTATCACAGTACAGGCTTGAAAGACATATTTGTATGTGTAACTTCTTCCCTGTGTTTTGCATTTCTTATTTCCTCCTCAGCCGGCATGTTCATGGGCCCGTCCCAGATGCAGTTTCCTGTCCAGGCCGCTGGTGGTTATCAGGCCTTCCCTGGCATGGGCACAGCCATGCCGCCTACAACCGTCATGGGTGCCATGATGGCTCAGAGCGGGGCAGCCATGATGGGGCCCAGTCCGGGCATGATGGTTGGGATGACGATGCCTAATGGCTTCATGGGGAATGCACCAGCCACCGGTGTGATGGGCATGGCACCGAGGATGATGGGACCACCGGGTGGTGCGTTGCCTGCAGGCATGGTGCCTGCTCAGGGCATGTACGCCATCCAGCCTGGGCAGCAGGCTCAGTGGAACATGGGTCAGGTATGGAGAGCCCTGAAGCTATGTTAATCATAATCACGATTGTTTTGGTGAATACTGAGATCACAATTTTTTATAAATTGCAGAGCTTTATGTTCATATGCGTCTGTCAGGTGTGGTTAGTTTTACACGTGACCACACCCAGCTATGATGATGCATTGCACATAGTGCATTGTGAAGTTACTACACAGGATGTGGACAGAGCATCCAGTGGAGCAGCAATGATTGATTCCTGACCTCTAGAGGCCAGAAAGGAGACACCAAAGCAGCCAGTAAGAAGTCTAGTGATGAGGTTGTGCAGGAGGAGCTTTGATTTAAGCTCAAATTTGACTTTTTTTTTTTTTTTTTTTTTTTTTTTAAATAGAAGCATGCTTTTTCCTCCTCATGTCTCAACCCGACTACAGAGATCACGGACTAGTTTCAGGACATAGTTGGGTTCAGAATCATAATATTACAGGTTTCAATCCATGATGTTATGCTCTAGTGTTGATATTGGTCTCTCTGACTTCCTCAGGTGAATCAGCAGATGTCGGGGTTGACTCTGAACGGTGCAGGTGGCCAGATGGCCTTCGGTCAGCCTCCGTCAGCTATGGGTGGATGGGCCGCCGCAGGATCTGGCCAGACTCTGAGCACACAGCTATGGAAGTGAGCCTTTGAGCAGTTTGATGGTTGGGCAGAGTAAGAGTCGAGGTTGCAGAGAGTGCAAAATATATCTTGTGCTGCTTTGCACCTCCCTATGAACTGATGCCCATTTCCATCGCGGACCAGCCTTCAGAACATAACAATTGTATCTCCTTTTTTTCCTTCTCCCTTTCTCTGTCTCTCTTTCTCTCTATTGTGTGAGTGAATTGGGAGTCGTACAGGATTACAGCCTGGCAGTTTCTGCCTGTCATATGGTTTTTGATCATAACTTTTATTTTCCTTTTTTGGAAAACAATTACAAGGAAATAACAGTCCCAACAAAAATGATATCGACATATCAGAAAAGCTGCAGGACCAGTTACACAAGCTTTTATTGTATCACTGTATTATTATAAGAATATAGAACATTTAAAAGAATAGTATTTAACGGGAGAAGATATGACTATCGAGTCTGTCAGTACTGCTCCAAAATGTACAGCGCTGTATAACCTTTTAAAGTACTTGTGGTTCCTCTATCAAATTAAAGTGATAATAAATGGCTCTGATGTGTCTTCTATGATTCACACTGTATAGAAATATACCTGCAGGAACACGGTCACTTTTATCTCCTATACTTGGTCTCCAAAGATGCAGGTAGGGCATGTGAATAGAAACATAAGGCACCTTCAACGGCATCAGCCAGATGTGCTGATCAGCGGGAAGAGGACAAAATTAAGCAAAGCCAAATGCCTCGTCCCTGCTGTTAATTCTAAAATACTCGTATGTCAGAAATGTGAGGGAAAATTCATAGTTTAGTATGTTAAAGAATGTCTAGAAAAAGTCATATAGTAAGTCAAAGAAATCATTAAAAAGTCATGGATAAAGTTATAGTATGTAAAAACTCATAGAAAAGTCAATATAGCATGTCGAAATTCATATTGTATGTCAAAAAACTTTATAGTATGATAAGTCATAGTACAGTTTGACAAAAAAAATGAATGGTATAGTATTATAAAAAATATGGAATAGTATGTTGCATTTAAAAAAAAAATCCATAGTATAGTATGTCGAAACAATTCATAGTGTACCTTTAAAAAGAGGAATAGTATAGTAGGACAAAAAAAAATAATATGGTATATCTATAAAGTGATAGTAGTATGTCGGAAAAAGTGACAGTGAAGCATGTCGAAAAATGCCATGGTATACTATGAAAAAAGTCATAGTATAATACAACAATGATGCAGTATTTGTGCATATCGAACTTGGATGCTATTCGAAGGAAACAAAACGGCTCCATATCCGACAAAACCATTAAACAAATATATATATACTAAGCATCAAATCCTAAATCATCATAACTTGCCTTGCTCAAGCAGTAAATTGTTAGCACACACGATTGTTTTCCTTCCACGCGCATCAGCAATCCAAAACTCAATCATTACACAACACGTGGATTCTGATAAGTACATCAGATAACATCCAACCAGCACACTGCTGTTCTGTGCTAAATAACTCGTAGACAGCATTCATTAATCTGCTCAACGTCGGCAACAGCCAGTCAGTTTAGCGAAATATCGTGGTCATGTTTACTTCCTGTATTCCCCAAGCGCCGCCCCCTTGACCTCTCACCCTCCAATCCATGCTCAGCGCGTGCAGCGCAGACACGGGGAAACCACGGCCCCTGCTGTCCAAAGTCAATAACCAACACAGGACTGCAGCTGCAGATACTGATATGTGGGCTGGGCCTGGTTAAGCATACTTTGTTACATATTAAGATGAACAAATGCATTTTACTCTTCACGTTACACAGTTGGCTTTACTGCACCACCTCGATTGTTTTTGTACAAAGTGTATTAATCAATGTGATGGCCTGAACTGAGCCAACATACCATAATATATGATCTGAAGTTTATTTTGAAAAGGTGGCTTTATTCTGCACTTTTTCACCAATGGGGCTTGTCAATATATTGTTCATTTTCTTCACTTTTTTCTGTATTTTGATGTAAAAAAGATTTTTTTATTACGACCATCTTCGGCAAAATTATTTTTAAAAAGCTTGTGTTTTGTTCTACCTTGGGTAGGTATATGAAAAAACTACAGACTATTTTTAAGGATTTGTGCACCTACCGCCTTTGAAATCAATATTTCTGCCTCTGGTTTCCATCAAAATGTCACATTAGCAAATTCTCTATGAATTGCCAAAATATTGAGAAAGTGCAATCTGCTGAATTACGATGTTCATTTTGGAAAGCGCCTGCATATATTTAAGAAGGTGCAGCAATTGTCTTTTTCTATGGGTTTGATAAGGAGTCTAATCTTTCTAAAATGTGTCTCTCTTGTTGACCATAACAAACTCATTCTTGTATGTACAGGAAACCAGCACTTGGTGGCAGTAGCGCTTCATCTTTTAAAAGTAAAGGGAGTTGCCCAGTTCAGTCTGTAGCCAAAATGAACTAAAGCTCAATATTCTGTCTGCTTACTGTTCTGTGCCAATATCTACCTATTGTATTTTTCAATGTTTTGTTTTAGTATATTTTGTAGTTGCCCTTATTATGTTTATTCACTTATACATTTGGCTTGTTGTTGAGCTTTTTCCCCTTCCTAATGTTGGTTATGAAGTGCTAAATACAGAACAGCAAGTTTATAGTTACTACTGCCTTTTTAAGGCACTTTAGTTATATTTCATCATGAGGCTTTTGGGCACATTCACACAAGCTTTCAGAGTTTGGAAAACCAGAGTCATACAGTAGGTGTTTACACTCAGTAGCAGTCAGGAAATTGTGCCTCACTCTGCCTCTGAGCAGTTTTCATGAGTGGTTCTTTCATTGGGTATTTCTCTCTGGGGTTTACGTATCTTTATAGGGATTTCAACAGAATACTTTTTTTAAAAAACACATTATATGTATATACCCAAATGCATGCTGGGATATGCTCCAGTGCACACAGCTTTAAAAGTAAATACTTACTTTTAAAGTCAAACAGAAAAATGCAACAGATTTAAGTTTCTTTGTAAGAAATCCCTCTTTCATGATAGCATGCATTGTATTTAGAATGAGCCCTGCCCAAGTAAGTCCGTCCTGTCTTCAGGATCTTGCGATTGTATGTAGGGTGTGGTTCGTCAAACCGGCCCTGCCTGTTTAACTCCAACCTTTCACCATCCTGTGATTCAGAGCCGCATGCGTTCTTATATAGGGGATGATACTGTGTTTTTATGGGCCAAACTCACATCCATGCAAGTGGATTAAAAAAAGCCATCTATCTCATGCTTGGCAGGGCCTGAAAGCCCCTGAAGTGTGTTTGGTCTTGTTCCACTCTCTACCTCTCAACTGTTCCTACGTCTCGCTACAGCTCGGGCGCAGTTTGAAAACTTTTGATGGTTTGATGCCATACTGCGTCTCAGACCTTTAGCAAAGAGGTTAGTCATTCCTCTCAGCTTGTGTGTCAAACCTAACACTGCTCCAGAATAGAGTCCACCAGTCGAGTGAAGAATGTTCCTTCTCTCCGCATCAACATTCCTGCTGATATGGGCGTCGGCATCTGGTTTAACCGTTGCAGATATGGCTAATTCTTAACTAAACATTTCACTGATAAGCTTAATGTGATTTGGTAAAAGTCCACATTGAAATACAGCAGGCCCACATTCAGGGCATTATATCTGATTGGACTTTTGACATTCTCAATTCAATCAATCAAAACTGTAATACAAAAACTGAAGCTCATAAACAAACTATGCCCCCGTTTCCAGTCTTTGTGCTAAGCTAAGCCCAAACTGGCTACTGGTAGCTTCATATTTAGCATACAGAACTGAAATTGTTACTAATCTTCTCAAGAAAGAAAATAAGTGTTCTTCCCAAAATGTCAAACTATTCCTTTATTTATACAGTATTGCTATTTTCTGTGCAGGAATTCTAAAGCGTACTGTATTAAATAAGCTGTTAAGAAGCACGCTGTGAGTTGCAGCTCACAGGGATTCAGTTACCGGACAAAGAAAGGTTACGCACAATGTGCGAAAGTCCCTGTTGTTTCACTAGTTTCAATAGAAAGCAGAAAGAATTCAAAGTATCCTGAACTTGTCATTAGTTGAACTAAATTGAACTCAATGTCAAGTGTTTCAAGACATCTTCTTTTCCTGTCTGATCTCTCTGCCCGCCTCAGGCTGGCATTGGATGGCAGACAGCCACGACAGGGAGAAAATACAGAAGTGACTTTTGGCAACTTTGGCGCCGCTCCCTATCATATTGTTTTTTGCAGCCACGTGCAGACAGTCTGCCTATTCATGTTGTAAATAATAAACTAACTGCTACTCAGCGTCGGCTTCTTTTACGTCTTCCCCTAATCTCCTTATTCATCAAATCCATCGTCAAGTCTTGATGATGACAGCTTGTTATTACACCCAGAGGCTCCTGAACAAATTGAAGGAAATCCTTTATGTCGGAGAGGTGGTGTTTAGCAATCATTCATAAAACTGACAGTGATATAGATAATTTCCATTAAAAAAAACTATACGAGTGAAGATGCAGACAGTGAGCTTTTGGAAATGAACCAGCTCCTTAACTTCATCAATGTTAAGCTGCATTTTTGGAGAGAATCGACTGCAATGATTAAAAGGTAATAAGTTCTATTTCCTACCCACATTTTTACAACACAGTACCTTTGGACAATATAGTCTGTTGACATTCTGGTTTAAAATGTATGAACGTTGCCGTGCATATAAACTTCAGCAGTTGTACTGTGTCTCATACAGAAAGAACTGAAACAAGTACCATCATGGCACATTTAAAACATAGGAAAAGACTTAGAAATACAGAAATGCGCAACATCCAACATCTAAAATGTCAGAAAGTGTTGAAGAACTCATGAGGTTTGTCTTTAGTTTGCTCGTAAACAGATGTTTAGTTATTGCTTTGCAGTTAGCGCTCGACGGGCCCACTGCGTTAAACGTTCATCTGGGGAAAATGGCCTGTTGTTACATCTCTTTTATCATCTCTGCTTTGGATTTTCATGTCAAATTACAAGCATAACTGGAAGGGCTTCGTCATCAACTATCGGTATAACAGTGTGGAGTAGAAGCCGATATGCAACAAAGCGGGTCCAAATATGAGTGAGTGAAGCTCCTCAGAGGGTGGGTTTTGCAATCTGATCCTCTCTATGATCGCTCTCTTCTCCGAAACCAACATTACGCTATCACTTGAGAATTTTGAACTCTTGACAGGATTTCACTGTCATTTTAGAAGCTGTAGCTGCTGACCTGTACAGAGTGCAAAGGCTTAAATGATACTCTGCCTCTCTCGCTCTTCTCCCACACACCACACCGACAGAACAATTCCCTGCCTCCTCTCTTTCACACTAAACATACCATAAAAACATAGCACCTATGTATTAAGTCACCATCATCCGAGGAGCCGCACCCTTCAGGATACATTTTATCATGACAACTCATTGGTCATTTGCAATCAATCATCGTTCATAAATGAGGCCAATGTGCAGCACTGATAGCACAACGACTCTCTTTGTTCAGTGAGTGAGTGTTTGCGTTTCCACTCAGTATTTCTATCCTGAGTGTGTGTTCTTGTTACTAGGTGACATGAGTTGCACAGACGTCATGTAACACTGTGTTGAAAGCCCCCATGGGCAAAGATTGGTCAACCATTTGGGTGTGTCTTGTTTAAAAAACCCTCCTGGGGCAAAGCCCAGGCTCATTCACTTTATTTGGTCAGGGACGGCACTTTTCTTAAAGTTCAACATCTCTGTGCGGTCGTTTATCTAAATCCTAATGCTTTCCACACGAGGGCTCAACCATTGTTCCCCCTTTCCTGACCACAGCCCCCGTTACGTAACATAGATTTCCGCATCCCACCTCCCCGAATGTAATGCTGTTGCCATGATGACCGCACAAACAGAGCAATGTTGTTGAGAAAGATGTCGACTGTTTCTGAAAGACCAGTAAAGTCACGAAACAGAATTTGTTTCCACCAGCAGATTTATTTTTCAGACAGGTCACAAACACACACAAACACACACACAAAGGGGTTTCTTCCAAATTGCAATTGTTGTAGACTTTAACACGGGCTTACTTTCAACATATCTCAGCTGTTTTCAGCACAGTTTCACTCATCTCGTGTAACAGATTTTATTAGTGTGTGTGTGTGTGTGTGTGTGTGTGTGATTCTGAGTACAGCTTGTTCTGCCAGTTGGACCTCTTAGCTGGAACTGCGCACAGTGGTGGTAGTGACTGTCTTTGAGCCTCCTGTGAAAAAGAAGGAAAGAAAATCATGATGGCAGAGCTTCAAGCTTGTATTACACTGACTTCACTGTTGTTATGTAACGTCTTGTTAAAATATACGTGGCTTACCTTGAGGTCTAGAATGGGTCGGAGGGAAGAGAAAAGCAGAGGAAAACAGTGAGTGAATTGGTGCATTATTTTCTACATGAATTAGTGCATTTTGGTTTAAATGACCTCATAAGTCCATGCTCCTGTGTTATTGTGTCTACCTGGACTCCTCTGTTTCCAGCAGGCTCCTGTACGTCGCGATCTCCTGCTCCAGCCTGGTCTTGATGTCCAGCAGCATCTTGTAGTCCTGGCCCTGCTGCTCGATGCTGGAGCGCACGTTGCCTAGTTCGGACTCAAGCATGTTGATTGTGTTCTGGAAGGCGGAAAGCATGGCGCTGTACCGAGCCTCCGTCTCTCCCAGCGTGTTTTCCAGAGCCCCTTTCTGTTAACAGAAGAAAAGACAATGCACGATTCAGACACATCGTTTGATGTTCACACTTGCAAACCAGTTTACTGTAGTAAATCCTTTGTGACAATCTAAAGCTATAGTCTGCAACCACCAGCCACGCCCTGGATTATATGTCTGACAGACACAAAAACATTTCTGTATTTGTAAAGCATTATCACTTCTTTTAATGAGGGAATGATTAGCAGAGGCATATGAGCCAGGTTTTGACTGCATGTGTAGCAGTGAGCTGTTCTAGCAGGGAGTTAAATGATCTACTCCAGCTGGGCACAGATAATCCATGGGAGTACGAAGTTTTGCGTGATCCAGTTCAGCATTCCTTCAGCTTTCTTCAAGCTCTTTTATGTCTTCCAGAAAGTGAGCCCTTCCCTCCCTTCTGCACAGCTCCCATCCCTCTTATCTTTGTCTCCCTCCCCCTTCGTTCTTTCAATAAAGCCTCTTTCTGTTCCTCTCCCTTCTGCTCTTTTACCCTCGGTCACTGTCTGTTTCTACAGACAAGACAGCGATCCGAGAATGTTGCTCATATAAGGCAAGATCAGTGAGACATGAAGACATTCTTTGGGCGGGGGGGGAGGGGGGAGGGGGGTTCTCACCATGCTGAGCTGAGACTGCAGCTCAATCTCCAGGCCCTGCAGTGTGCGCCGCAGGTCACCGAGCTCTGTCTTGGACGTCTGGATTGTCTCCGTGCTGCTGGCCACCTCCTTGGAAATTGTTGCCGACTAGAGCAAGAAAAACAAAAGACGAAGTTGTGAAGAAGAATTCTTGGTGATTACGAATCTTAGTTTCACAGATCATTATGTTTAATTACAGGTTAGACTTTTGAGGGAGTAAACCCAGTCATTTGCAATGTGCGGAATATGATTGTTTATGGAAAAGTCTTTTCACCTTCTCATTAAACCAGGACTCCTGGTCGCGACGATGTTTGTCAGTGATGGATTCGTACTGGGCGCGGATCTCGTCCATGACTTTGTTGAGGTCTACCTGGGGTGCGGCATCCACCTCCACGTTGACTGTGCCAGTGAGCTGAGAGCGCATTGCTGCCAGCTCCTAAACAAAAAAAGAAGGATAAAAAGCATTAAGATCAATTTGCAGCATTTCAAACAGTCGTGATACAGGTGTGATGAAGCACGCTCCTGTTCTCATCGTGAACATTGATCAGTGTAGCTCGAGGATGTGCTTAAGTCACCTCTGCGTGGTTCTTCTTGAGGTAGGCCAGCTCATCCTGCAGGCCCTCGATCTGCATCTCCAGGTCAGCCTTTGTCAGGGTGGTCTGGTCCAGCAGACGCCGCAGGTTTGCGATGTCAGCCTCAACTGACTGGCGCATCATCAGCTCATGCTCGAATCTGATTAGTTTTTGAGAGTAGATAACAAAGATAAGAGACGACTATAACCCTGAAGCCCTCTTGTTGTGACATTAACATGATTAAGTCAGGGCCTCGGTCGTATGGAGATTCCTGCTTACTTGGTTCTGAAGTCATCAGCAGCCAGTTTGGAGTTGTCAATCTGGAGCAGGATGTTGGCATTGCCGATGGTGGCGTTAGCAATCTTTGGAGAAGAAGAACAATGGGAGGTGTCAAAGTTAAAAAGTCTCAAATTAATAGTTCATTGTGCAGTTACATAGACTGGTTTGCTATGAATTACACACTAATATATCAGTTAACTTCCCATGCAGTGTGTCGACACACTTGACTTTACTTAACCCTTTTAAAACACTCCCTTGATAATCACTAACAGCACAGCAAACATTTGACTTGTCTAGGTTTTAAGCTTCCAAGGCAGACACACTTTACCTTGTCCTTCAGGTCATTGATGATGGCCCAGTATTTGCTGTAGTCCCTCTCTGCTAAAGGCCCCTTCTGCTCGTAGTACTCTTTGATCTGCACCTCCAGCTTGGAGTTGGCCGCCTCCAGAGAGCGGACCTTGTCCAGGTAGGAGGCCAGACGGTCATTCAGGTTCTGCATGGTGGCCTTCTCGTTGGCCCCGACGTGGAGGTCCAAGCCATCGGACAGGTTGAAGCCTCCGGAGGATGATCCGTAGCTCTGCTGGCCACCCATGCCTCCCATGCCACCACCCATGCCACCACCCATGCCACCACCCATGCCGCCTCCATACCCGGAGGAGACGGTGCGCACGCTGGAAGAGGAGATACGTGGGTTTCCTCTGAAGCTGTACCCTGACACACTGTGAGCCTTGTGAGGAGCAGCACTTGATGTGTAGCTGCGGCTCTGCCTGGTGATCATCTGGGGACCACCGCTGACGCTTTGGTTGTAAAACATGATGGCTGACTGTCTGCTGGTCAAGAGAGAACACGAGGAGAGAGGGCCGTTATACAGCTGTAGACTGTAGCAGGACTGTGGAGTTTGATAAAGGGAGGCAGGCTCTTGATATAGTGCTGGACCAGGGGGCGGGTCTGGCTGGGAGGAGGGAAGTGGAGAGGGTAGGAGGGAGTTTTCCTTTAAAGATCAGCCAGGGGCTTGGCAAAACCTCCATTTGTTTTCCTTTAAGGACCAGGGCTCGGTTTCTTTCCACTCCTGTGAGGAAACTGTTATGGAATGTGTGTGTGTGTCAGCGTGTGTCTTTCTGCGCTTGTGTGTGATGCTCGGTTGGCCCGTGGGGATGTCTCTGAGTGTGTTCTTTGTTTTGTGATTAGTGCGACTTGCACTCGCTTTCATATGTACCTGCAGCCTAGTCTAGTCTGGATTCCAACAGTATTTCGATGCAAACAGAAAAAGGCGTATTCTTGTTTTAGTGTTCCACCATGAGTCAACATTTATATAAGCTGTATGTAAATAATACTTTTCATCAGTGACCCATGATAATAAGGCTGGGTTACAGTCGGGGTGATCCAAATGAAACATTTAAACTCACAGTCATGTATTTTACATTCTACTAGATTTCTTTTAGGAATCACTAGTTTGCAATATGATAATTTGCAGTAATTAATCATTTATAGCAACATGCTGTTACTGTGTAAACAATTAGATTGTTTAAACAGTTACTCTTTTAGATGCAAAAGAGAATTGTAAGAGATAGAATACTTTGATATATCATTAAATGCTCATTTTATCTGAATGGCATTGGGGTCAACCAGATACAATGAGCCTGTAATTACTGAAGTTGTTAGTGATTGGCAGCAGCATGGAGATTGTGTGGCCTTGAACCACAAACCAGGGTTGTTTTCCATATTTTCAGTCTAACCCATTTAAGGGAATTCGTCAGACTCCATTGTTCACCGTATTATACACAACATCCCCCCTCAGTCCTGTATCCTGTGTGTGTATATTCATGTGTGTGTGTGTGTGTGTGTGTGTGTACGAAGTACATTTTGTTTGTTTTGGCCTCCGTCATGGGCTGCCTGAGGGATGAGAGAGAGCGCTTTAAAGGATTCTGTGCGATTTCTGTGTTCGTGTGTGTGGGCAAACGTGTGGCTGGCTGAGTGTGCATGCATGCATGCGTGTGTGTGTGTGTGTGTGTGCGTGTCTTTGTATGTGTGTCCTCCTCATCTCAGAGTTGGGCTCTAGCTAATTTCCTTGCTCTTGTAGCGTAACATCTGGTGTCAGCTGGGGGGATGTGAGGGAGGCACATGGGGTCACCTCTCACCCCTCAAAGGCAGGACTGAATCATGCTTCTTATGAACTGTGTGTATACTCTACTGCATTACGTAAGGCATTTTCTGACTGGAGGAACTTTTTCGTCGTTCTAAAAGCTTCGTTCTAAGAACCCTCCTTTTGTCTAGGAACCGTCAAAGAACTAGGAACAACCAAGGTTCTCTCCCAGCACAAAAAGATCCATGAGTGTACAGAGATTGTTCTAACGCATGAGCCAATGCAGCACCGGCAACCACCATTTTCAAAAACCTGTTTGAGCCCCTGCTTAGCGGCATAAAGGTTTTAAAGCTCATTCACTGAGCCGAAGACGACTGCAGCTTCAAACAAAAATTGCAAAAAGTACTTTCATAACGGCTATTTTTTTCTTCTGTTTTAAGACGTGTGCAAGCTGCGCTGAATGGTTTACGTCACTTGAGCATTCCTATTGGTGGTGAGAACACAAAACAGACAAAAAGCTCTGAAGGTATGTAGTCTACAGTTCTCGGGTGGGTAGTCCCTCTCAGGCCCTGTTTGGTGGGTAGTCCCTCTCAGTCCTTGTTTGGTGGGTAGTCCCTCTCAGTCCCTCTTTGGTGGGTAGTCCCTCTCAGGCCCTGTTTGGTGGGTAGTCCCTCTCAGGCCCTGTTTGGTGGGTAGTCCCTCTCAGGCCCTGTTTGGTGGGTAGTCCCTCTCAGGCCCTGTTTGGTGAGTAGTACCTCTCAGGCCCTGTTTGTTCCCCAAACGCCTATAGAAATGGGAATCAAGATCACAGACACTTAAGAGACACAGATATAGCATCTGACCACTATTATGCTGTCAGTTTGACTATGTTGTTTTTACACATGTTGCAGATCGTAGTGGTCAGGCGAGTCTCCCAAAACTAAACTAGAGTCGGAGATGCTTCGCATGAAGACTGGATCAGAGGAAAGTGGCTAACCTGGCTCTGTCAGGTAAAAAGAATCCACCGAACAACACCTCTAAAGTTCAGTTCTAACCAACACGTTTTACGTATCTACATAGTTTGTTCTATGCGCACAAAAACGTAAGTATAAAAACAATCAAATAGTAAAGTAGTTGGCGAGGCCCTGGAGTTCAGGCCGTTACTGTGAACTTGCCAGGCAACCAGCGGAGAACTGAATGTAGTTGAGCCTGGCCAAGACCTTTTCCACTCCTTGTGCGAAGCTTAGCTAAGCTAACCGGCTTACTGGCTCTATAGCTTCATGTTTAGTGTACTCGTGGGAGTGGTATCAATATTCTCATCTTCCATCATGTTATCGTGTAGGAGTGTCAAACTATTCCCTTACTGTAAGTGACTGACACAAATCAAAGTTCAGTCCTGTTCGTATTAGACTCTTAGACTTCTGAACATAGTTTGCTCTGACAAATGTCTTTTTTAAGGGAAGAAATTTATGAAATAAATCATTGTAGAAGCCTCTTGTGGTTTGGGGAATTTAATTCTATTAAAGGGTAAAATGTTCAATATGTGGGTCCCAGGTTTCTCTTGCCTTATATGAGCTAAACCAAGTCACATCAAGTGTATTTGTGTAGACCTTAATCACTGTTATGTATTCATCAGTGGGCCTGCCAGCACCCACATTATGAAAACGGAGAGAAAAATGACTCATCCAGACTAAGACCCTCACTGAGAACAAGAAAATAGAACCTCCCACGAGGAGATCAGTGGAGATAAATACACAAAACCGTGGAAGGCGCTGCAGCTGTGTCATGGGTGGAGAAAGAGGCAAAGACTGTGGAGACATAATGTTTACGTCCAGGTGAGTTTGCAGTTTGTAGACGACAACATGCTTAGTAAATGAATTAACAGTTCTATGCAACCTGTTTGTGCTGAAACCTCCTTTCAGCTTAATAAGTGGCAATCATGGCACATGTGTTGAGGAACAGGCTAATACCTTGCTGGTTGGGTTGTCTTCTGAAATGCAGCTTTGTGTTCAGCAGGACGAAGACAAATGAGCAAAACAGATGAGTTCATGCCCTCATGGGCTGGAGACCATGTGGGTGCCTTCACTAAAAAACAACTTCATGATTCATGCACACGGTTGACTGAAAGCCTCTCTGTAATCTTACAAGAAACTCTACCACTTTGTCTTTTTCATGTATTTTAGTATCAATGCAACCATTTTCGGTTATATTGTAACTACTTTGGTGAATGAATAAGACGTGTAATGACTGTATTCTCATGTGATCTATGTGTTCTCATGTGATCCTCAAACCCAGATTAAGCTCATTTTTAGGTTCTCGGGAGGTTAGAGAACAAAGTCTGTGATACTGAACTCAAAGCAAAGGGCCTGCACAACTTCCAGTAACAGTGAGGCTTACAATAAACACACGTGATCTAATAACCCCTGATTTAGACCGTTGAATCCTAAAATACGAGAGCTTTTCTTCTAACTTTGTGTACATCTTTGATCGTCTACACTTGTCCTTTGTGTTTTTTATGCATTGTGAGTAATGAACTGTATGACTCAGTACAAATACTACTCCACCCACTACTCTTAAAACCCTACTGTTTACTCAAACTGATTGAGTAAAACTGAAGATAAGATTCCTCAGTAAAATAAAATGTGAACTTTAGCAAGGGAGACGGGACAATCTATTCCCATTGATTTTTCCTGTCACGGTGCAGCTTGTTCATTCTTGTGTGATGTGTATGTCATGATGTAATGTAACAATTACAGTGCACTCTACTGCATTAACGTAAGGTATGTAGCAAATGTCAAAGAGACATTCATGCGTCTATATATTATAAATCTGCAAATCACCAGTTATTGTGGCACTGAAGTTTGGTGAAGTGGACTCAGACTGAACTGTAACAGGGAGTTTACCTTCAGCCATAAAGACTTCATCCGTGATGTTCTGAACTGAGTTTCCTTCTTTAAGCCGTAAAGAATAGAGAGACGGTTTCTATTCAATGCAAAGACAAAGAGCGTCGACTGTTTTTAACTTGAGCACATCACCTTTAAGTTACCATAGTCTCAAAACAATGTTCAAATGATCCACTGTTTGTTTGCAGCATAGCAACAACGAGGATGGCGGAGTGTATGTGTCACTTCTCATCTCCTCTTTTGTCTCGAAGTCCGGATGGTTTGGATTCCTGCACCTAAGCGCGGATGAGTAAAGTGTCCTCGCATCAGTTACATCGTGCAGTGGGAATGAGAGTTGGCTGTCGTTCCCATAACTTTCACAGACAGGCCACTTCCGTTTTTGAAACCTGGCACATCATATCATGTCAACTTGACAAACTAGTGCACCTTTGTTCTTTGTTCTAGCACAATGAGGTTGTGAGGTCCTACTCCCAACAACAACATGCAGCTGTTGATTCGTCACCTAAAGGGCACATTCTTATCGATGTCGATAGAATATAATGTGAGTTATGCCTGTTCATCTCTCAGTACAACATATAGGAGGAAACAGGTTTGCTTCTTCTGCTCTGAATCTGAGTTAGGTGCTCCAGCTCTAAGAACAACTGCATTGTGTTTGTTTTCCCCTAAACATCTGCACTCAAGCAGCAGAAATTAAAAAGGTGCAATCTGTCCAATAGGTTTATGACCAAACTGGCAAAACTGATGGAATCCACATCAGCCTCAGCTGTGCTATGCATTAAGGTGATGAATACGCTAAACATAGTACCTGCATCATGTTAGCATGTTGACGCTAGCATTTAGCTCAAAGCACCACTGTACATATAGGTATAAAATCTAATGATAAAATCTAAAAGTTAAATAAAATAAATGAATCAATAGATTCTAATTCCCCTGGAGAGACATGTTTTTCTTCTTGAATCTTTTTTGTGGAAAACAAATGATGAACATCACTGTGTTTGTGCAGTTACTGTGTAGCACATCGCACCACGTTATGGAAACATTGGCACAGCAGTTAACCAGGACTGACCTGTGGGACCTCGTGTATTCGAGGGTTTACCTCTCTCTGTGATCTGTGACTCAGTTCCAAAAGTTATCTGACCTTAAGTGAGAAGCCTGTTTGAAAAGTTAATCAGTTCTTTCTTGCCTGATGTAAAAATCTATTCTGAATCTTTTGAAATGTCCTGCTTACAGAGAAACAGACGTAATGGTGATATAGATATATATTATATAGACATAGAGGTGCACAAATGGCAGCAAGAACAGCTCTGTGCTGAGTAGTAACTAGTCACAGATGTGAGTCTGTAATGGAGCCTCCTCTCGATGTACCACACCCCTCCACAGGCATTACCAAATCCTGCTCACTGATTCAGCATGCACTGTGCAATCCCATCCCAGCATGCAACATTTCTGACAAAGGTGATATGTGCTGAGGTCGACATGTAAAGAGTTTGGTGTGTTCCTCCTATCTATGTGGGACCAGTTGCTGCAGACAAAGTTAAACATTCACCTAGCATAGACTCTATCATTCAACCGCTGCAGCTTGGGTAAACAGAAGTCTGTTGTGTCAACAGACCTGCCCTGGCTCATTCCAATAGGACAGTAACGTAGAAGAAATATATATTAATATATTAAGAAAAAGATTGTTCTTTCTACTTTATGCAGAAACTGCTGCGTTTACTGGAAAATGATAAATCCAGTACTGATCCAGTACAAGTGTACGAGCTAAAGAAAGGTATCATAGTATGGTGTAATAAACTGCAAGATATAAAAATCAAACTTACAAAAAAGGTCATCAGTCAGACAAGAGAAAAAGATAACGTAATAAGGTCTTCGGGGGTTGAACTCTGAGTTCACTGTCTGAAACAGATTATCACAGAGCCGCACCCTTACACAACAGATGTCTGAGCTGTGGAGGTGAGGATCACAGCTGAAGTGCACCATCTAGTGAAAGTCACTGGAGACGGAGCACATATTCTGAGCAGCAACCACCAGTAAATCACCACGCCACACCAGATGGAGTTGTGAAAAGTTTGAAAAGTGAGAGCTATACCTGCTGGCGTACCAACATGTTCTGATATCATCGGATCGTCACAGTGTGTACAAGTCGAGGGTGAAGACAAATATGAGACTCAAAACACAACACTGTTGTTTCCAATGACTACTGTAAGAGTGATGAATGCAGTAATAGTACGGTAATGACAGAATGTGTTGAAATATCAGTAAGAAGTTTAACTGAACGTTCCCACACAAACTCTCGGCGACGCATTCACACGTGTGAACACACATGACAGCAAACCGCTCCGTGTCCGTGTGAAGGACTGAAGGAATCTGGACTGATGGGAGTGAGACGATACATTCTCAGTATCACATGATGCTGTGTCCACTTTGATCTCTCTGCCTGAAGTGGGTGTGGAGAGCTGATGGGAGGCAATGAGTTGCTGCTTCAGGATTGGTTCCAGTGATCAGAGCAATGTCTCTTTCCTGGGATTAATCTGCGATTATTTCATTTTAAATTCTCTCTCTCTCTCTCTCTCTCTCTCTCTCTCTCTCTCTCTCTCTCTCACACACACTATGGTACAATGTTAAAAAGAAAGAACACGAACAGCGGAGTGAATACCACTACTCTGTCACTTTGTGTTTCTGTCCTGAACATTTATAGCATTTGTTATCTCAACTGACTCTTCCACTACAAGGTCACTTCTATTGAGTCAACAAAACATGTCAGCACATAAAAAAGAAAAGAGTTTGCACAAGCATGAGCACATCAAGGAGTGTTGCTGCACCTAAAACTGCCTCTAGCCAACGGAAACGCACCAACGTGGATTATCTCAAAGAAGGAATGTGTAGTAAGACCTTCAGGGTGTCGGTTGGTACAGAAAAGGCAGCCTGTTTTGGTCTCCAGTGTTAGAAAGAACAAAAGATCTTTTCTTCAACGATTGGAGGAAACATGTTTAAAAGGATTAAGGTGACATTGAGGAAGTTGTTTTACGAGCCAATCGTGTCCACTGCAGCACTGAGAGGCTGTTCATCCTGCACGGCTTTTGAGAACGGAAAGTTGAAGCTGTAAAACATATTAAAAGTCAAAAGAATCAACATGAATCAAATAGATTCTATTGTAAAAAAAACCCCACATTGCTTGGATTATTTATGCAATAGTTAACATAACATCAGATTTAGCCTTTTGTCGACACGAGTCAATGCTTAGTGTTACAAGATAATTGTGATTCTTCAGTAGACAGATTGACGTGTCACAGCAGGAAAGGCAGAGGTGTAATCCATGGTATCATGCGCGCTGTCTAACTGAGACACGTACCTGGCACGGAGTCATTGTCGATTATTACACCTGCTGTGACAAGTCAAAATGTCTGCTGTGAAAAATATCTGTTAGATGAGGTGTTATCGTCATGTTACGAGCATCAGACGATCAAATCTGACTCTTTTAATCAAAAATAGTTGATTTTGCTCCATAAATAATGACAAATCGATATCTTGTCGTGCTATACCTGATTTGCCTTTTGTGATCATAACTCTGTATTTCAAGATACAACACGGTCAAAGACTTGAAACAGGCATCATCCCACATTAATCATTATACTCGACATGTAAATGGAGTAAAATGTGCCTCTAGTACTATTTTCAACAACGTACGATGTTTTCACACACCGACTGTCATCAGATGCAATCCAACCATCAGTCATCCCCTTCTTAGACCTCGCCAGGGGCGTTTCTAGGATTCAAAGAAAGGGGGGGCTTAGCCCCAAGGACAGGGGCATGTTTGCGCGCTAGGTGCGCGGCAAATTTTTTTGGGGCCCATTTGGGGCCGTGGATATCCATTGTTTCAGACAGTTTATAGATTGGTTCAATCAGAAAGAGTGTGATTTTGCTCTGCAGTTTTGCTTGCATTCAGTATATGATAACACAAGAGACAGAATTTCAGGGTCATAGTGAAATTTGACAACACAAATATGAACTTTTCTCAAATAAAGAGAGAGAAATAATTTTCCTGCTTGTAAAGGAAAGACGGATAAACTAGCTTTCATATCCTCGTCACTCCAAAATCCTAATTCTTAAAGGGACCGCACACAATGGATGGAGAATGGACCTGACAGTGTCAACTTTTGAGTTGTTTACTAGTTTTATTATGAGCAGAAGGGAATAAGATTTTGATCAACATTTACATCTATTTTGTTGTCCGTGTAGTTTTTACATACCAGTGATATTTTATGCTCATTTGGACACTATCACTGAGATAAAGATGAACTAGTTCAGTGTCAAATATACCATTCAATGGAGAAAAAACCCATGAATAACAACAATAAAAAAACACATTTCAAGTACATCTTAATTATCGAATGATAAATATTGTATGATGGGCTGAAATGGAAGGAATATTCTTATATCCATCTGGTCAATGAATTGGATGATATACCGGTACAATAGCGTTATGAGGGACACTATGACATTTAGTTTTCACGAGCATTAACTGATTATAAACAACAACATTCTATAGGGACTGATATTATTGTTTCGCAATACTAGAGAGATATATTAATGCAGAGAATAGAGAGATGTCGATAGTTATTTCTTATATTTCGAATTCGCTTGTTCACACTCTTGCTCACTGGAGACAGTTTCTAAAATAGCTAGCTAGCTAGCTTAGTGTTAACATAGCCTACTACAATACTCCCTTTCATTTGCCTCAAGTAAACCTACATTTAAGCAGGTAACAATCGTTAACAACTACAGATAGACACATTCTGTAACTGCCTGTACCTACAATTTCACTCCGTGCATCATTTACTTTGAGCTAAACTCCTTGGCTATAATCCTGGCTGTCGTTGACGCGAGACGTTACTTGCAGCGCAGCAGCCTCCCCAAGGTCCTAGTGCCCCGGGGTTTATATCGTTAAGTATGATGATCGGCTATTGGATTGTAATTTGAAGAGGGAGAAAACATACAAACCAGAACGCACGCACATACAGTATGTAGTATGTTAGAGTTATAAATAACTTGTCCATGTGAGAAACAATAGTTTAATTTAATGACATCACCAAAAAAAATAGGCCTAACGACGCCCCTTGGCCTCGCCCTGCTTATCAGTGTGACTGCTGACTGAAGACGTGTGCAACTGGAAGGCAGTCAGGCAGCATGGCTCTGTTGATGACGTGCCGTATAACCAGAAAAAACAACAATCAAGGTGATAATTTTCAACGGGCATGGGTACGTGCGTCTGTTATGTGTCGGCTGCTGTGATAATTATAAACCAAGAAAACTAGCTGGTACATTTTTTAGGTCGGTCGTCATCAGTACAGATTGTTGTTTGTAACATTTCCACATGTTACAATAGACGTGATGAAGTCCAGTGATGGTGGCGAGTAAAGCTTCACCAGAGAAACACGTTCAGCTTATCAGTAACTTGTCCGGTTTGTCCGACAAAACTACATTTTCTGTTGTATTTGTTCAGTCTTCTTCAGATCTTTTTATTAATTAAAAGTAGAAATACTACAGTGTAAATTACTCTGTTACAAGTAAAGGTCCTGCAATCAAAATGTTACCGAAGTAAAAGTACAAAAGTATCAGCGTCAAACTATACTTAAAGTACAAAGAGTAAAAGTACTCATTATGCAGAATGCCTCATTTTCAGAATCATAAATATCACTGGATTGAAATTATTAATGCGTTACTGTGTCCACCGCTTTCATGTTGCAGCTGGTAAAGGTGAGCTAATTTAAACAAATGTATACTGCTGGGTAGTTTAATCTATACTAATCATATATATATATATATATATATATATATATATATATATATATATAT